>NC_082697.1:78322841-78622841 GCF_949987515.2 Delphinus delphis | reverse complement strand
CTTCCAGGCCCTTCTTCTGAGTCCGAAGGGGCAGGCCTGGCCTGCCCCCGTGGGGAGACTCTGAAGGGCTCCCAGCTGGCCGACCAGGCAGAGCACCTGCTGGGGAAGGCCCTGCAAGGTCCTGGTGAAGGGGTCAGCACAACTGGGATTCCAGAACCCACACACAGCACGCAGGGAAAGCTGAGGGCAGAAGTGTGTGACATTGGCCCACTGCTGAAGGTGGGGACGGGGGGGATGGGAAGGAGGCCCCAGAGCAGGCCTGTGGAGCTGAATGGCCTTTGAGCTGCCAGGGACCAAGATGGTCCTTGACAGCGCTGTGGCCTGGGGGTGGGGTGGGGGGCGGGGGAGGTGGGAGGCAGCGAGCAGGTGGAGAGGGGCCTCAAAGGCCAAGAATGGAGGGAGGTGGCAAGTACCTGTGCCACCTGGGAGAGAGGACAAGATCCGGGATGGAGCTGGGAACCAGTGATGAGACTCGTGCAGCCCTTGGCAGTGGACGGGGGTGGAGGGTCATGGGGGGTGAAGGGGAGGGGGGGTATTTTTTCCTTCTACTAAAAAAATGTTGTTGTTGTTGTTTTAATTACCTGAAGTACAGAGGTGTTAAGGTAAAACTCGTTCCTTTTCTCTGGTTCTAAACTTCTGAGAAACAGGGTCAGCTGTGTGTGGACTATCTCTCCAGTCACAATATAGATGCAAACCTGCATGCATGCACTCAATGAGCCTATAGATTGTACTGATAGGAATCCAGTCACACTATACGTATCGTTAGGCCTCCCCTCCGGGCCTCAGTTTCCATGTCTGTGCAATGGCGGTGACCTGGTGATCCCTGATGAGACAGCCAGCGTTCAGGGGACCCCAATATCCTGGACGCCCCAGCTGGGAGTTAGTTGGTCGCCAGCTGGACAGGAGGGGCCGGCCTGCGCCGCTCCGTTGGGCTCTTAACGTGAGCTGAGATCTGGCTGTATGAAGCTTACAGCTCCAGGCCCTGAACATAAGTCCTCCCGGGCCTTCCAGGGGCCCTGGCATCAGGGGGCCAGGGCTTGGGAAGACGGGGCGAAGGTGTGAATCTGCCCTTGGCTTTTCCTCACAGGCAGTGGGAAGATCAGAGGCCTCTTGGGGTCAGGCAGCCTCAGGTTTGAATCCTGGACCCACCACTTCGTCTGTGTGACCTTGGGCAAGTCCTTAATCACGCGAGCCTCAGTTTCCCCACCTGGGAACAGGTACAACTGTAGCCTTGGGCCTCACTGGGCTGTGCTGGGCCTCTGCACGAACTGTACCAGGCCTGGTGTGGGAGACGCTGGGAAACGCAGCTCCCTCTCCTGGGCATGCGGCCTTCCCAGGGGCCACGGGGACCTTGTTCTGAGGTTGAGAGGGCGGGTGATCAGTCCATCTGTCTCAGGCCTGAGAGTGTGGAGGGGCCCTGGCCTGATGGAGGAAAACAAGTGGGGGACGGTGGGCGGGAGGTGCAGGCAGGGTGGGGGGACTGGCTGCAGGGCTGGCCAGCAGCTCCACGCAATCTGTCTGCTATGCAGTCCCAGGCCTGGCCTGTATTTATTTATGCTGAGCGTGTATTTATATCAGCCCCTTTCTCATTAATAGGGCAGGAAATGGCTGGAATTGTTACATACCTGGCGGCCCAGGGGTCCCACTGAGCCAAGACACACAGGCCCTGGACGCCCAGCCGTGCTTGTGAGGGACCCTCCTGCTCAGCCCCAGGCCTAGGTCCCTGGCCTTTCATTGACCCCCCCCCCCCCCCGCCCCATGCACTGAGCACCCATCTACTTCCTTGGGATCCTAGTCACCCCCTGAGCCCACAGCCCTCAGAGCGGGGCTCATTTCAGGTCTGTCCCTGTCCTCCAGCTCCTGACCCCATCTGAACCCCGGGAGGGCCAGTGGTGTCAAGGTGCATCTCGGAGGATGGGGGAGTACTGGGCAGACCCTGGGCAGAACAGCGAGAGTATGGGATGAGAAGTCAGGGGATGGGATCCTGGAGTCCCGGCGTGGGGCTCTGGGCAGAGGAGGAAGTGAGGGGATGTGAGAGGACCCGCCTGAGGCTTGGGGGTCATCCCAGGGCTCTGTTCCCCACCAAGCTTGGACAGACCCTGCAGCCCACGGAGGGTGTGTCTGTGTTTACCACCCAGCAGGGGTCCGACAGGGGGTGGGGCTCATCCGCGTCTTGCCTTCTGGGCAACCATGGCTAAATGAGGCTTCTCCACTCAGGGCCCGGCAGCCCCCTCCTGGGCTCTCATGCTGCACGCAGAGTCAAGCCAACATCGCTCTCCAGGCCCCAGCTCTTGGGCGCGGGCCCCAGGTGGGGCTGCCAGAGCTGCGAGGCGCGGCCCCCTCTCCAGAGCTCTCGCCTGACATAACCTATTAGAGCATCTCGCCTCGGGGCAGCTGGGCCTGCCCACCCCTCTCCTCGGTTGGGCCCGGAGGCCTCCTCTAGGCTGGGATTCCCAGCAGCTGCTGGGGTCAGGTGGGCCTGACCTCCAACCTCTGCCCACTGTGGCCGCCATGCCCTCCTGGTTCAAGAGTCCAGAGCTGGGGCCACTGTGCAGACGTGGGGACTGAAGCTTGAAGAGGGTGAGGGGCTTTCTGAGGACCTGCCCTCGGCCTCCAGCCTTGCCCTCTCGGCCGCACGGCTGGGGTCTGCTGGAAGGCGTGGGGGAGGGCGGCTCCGGACACTGAGGAGGGGCTGCCGCAGGGGCCTCTGGACTCCTCTAGGCTGTCCCATCATAAGGACAGATGTGCTATGTGGGGAGAGGAGGGCCAGGCCAGGGACGGTACCCCCTCGGGGCTCCCTTAGGACGGCTTTCCTCAGACACTGTGTTGATCCCCCAGCCTGCAGACCCCCAAGCCCGGGCCACGGGCTGGTCCCTGGTCCTCCAGCCCTGCCTGGCCTAGCCCGGGCTCCTCCGGGAGCTCCCATCTCCGAGATGGGGACACCGCACCCGCACAGGAGCTGTGGGGAACCTGGGTGGCAGGTAAGGAGTTTGCACGCGGCTTGCATACAGTGGTGCTCAGTGAGCAGAAGCACCCCTTTTTTTTTTTTGGGCGCTGCCACGTGGCATGCAGGATCCTTAGTTCCCGGACCAGGGATCGAACTCGTGCCTCCTGCAGGGGAAGCAGGGAGGCTTATCCACTGGACCGCTAGGGAAGTCCCCAGAAGCACCTCTTTCCAGCTTGGTGGCTGAGAGCCTGGGGTCAGGGGCAGAGGGGCGCAGTGGTCTGGGGTCTCTTGCCTAGCTGGGCTCCTGTCCCTCCAGTCCCCAGGGGAGCACCACTGTTTGGAGGAGGAGGCTGAGGGACGGGGCCTCCAGAGCAAGGTTTCATCCTCTGAGATTCTCCTGGGGCTGCACTGTGTCCCCGCACCCCAGGGACGCTGCCTCAATGGGCAGGGCAGCGCCCCCTCCCACTGCTGCCCCAGCAAAGCCCTAGGTCACCTAAGTCTGTGGCTGGGAGTGTCTGGCTAGGGGTGGGGAGAGGCAGACATCCAGCCCTGGAAGCTGCACCCCCCAACAAGCTGCCTGTAGTCTGAGGGACTTCAGACCCTTTGTTCCCATTGGGGTCCTGCCTGTCCCTGACTTGCATGACCCTGGGCAGGTCCCTGGGCCCTGTCCCTGCTCATGAAATGAGGCAGGGGCCTCTGGGCGCTGTGGCTCCCGGGTCAACGTTTTAGTGAATCCTGAATCCCTCTCGGCCCCGAGGCCTGTGGGCTAGGGTTCGGGGTGCTGGAGAGGGTGTGAGGAGGGAGGCCCTTTGGCCCAGGCCTCAAAGCCCCAGGGCCCTCCTGCTGTGACCGCACACATCTGGAGCGGCGTCCCGTCCCCACCCCAGGCCCACATCTGGAGCCCAAAGCCGGCTAGCGGCTAAACATGGAGCGTTTGGGCCCCGAAGAGCCTGCTCCCAGGTTAACGCAGCGCATCTGGCCCCTGGCTGCTGCTCTGCTGTGTCTCCACAGCGGAATGCTGGCTGCACATCTGGAGGCCGGAGCCCTGTGGCCATCCCGCCTCACCCCACGCCCAGAGGGAGTGGAGTTGGTGCTGCCTGGAGTGCCCTGCCCTGAGGTGGGGTTCCGGTGTGTAGAGGGCTCCCTCTTCCCTCCTGATGTCATAGCTCACAGGGCTTCTCCTGGGGGCTGCCTTGGGAATAGCTGAGTTTGGACATAATGTAGACACATGTCCCCTGATGGGAGTGGTGACAGCTGCCGCTCTGCACCAACTCAACCGGCAGCCACGTGGCATTGTTTGAAAGAGCCTGTAGGGCCTCCAGGATTGCCTGCCTGCCCACCCCCTCCTGGGGTGCCTAGGGTGCTGCAGGGTGAACCACCCATGGGCTGACAGTGGGACTTCACTGGGTCCCTGTCACGGAGCACACCTCACATGTGCCCACCTGTCACTTCCTTTCTACCCCCTTCTCTGCCAATACATGTGCTTGGCAGGATGGGGTTAGAAGTTTCCAGAGGCCCCAGACTCAGAGAAGAGAGCCTGGAAAAGCAGGTGGCCTGAGGGAACTGGGGCTGGTATGTGGGACAGACCACCTCGGGACAAGGGGCTCCTGGGGCAGAGACACAGCATGGGGTCTCCCAGGGGGAGAAGGCAGGTCTGGGTTGGAGGAAACTCTCACGCCATGGGCACTGCCCAGTGGTGGCCTGGACTGGCTCTTCCTCAATGGGGGACATGACCCTTCTGACCCCACTGGGGCCATGGGACCCTAAGGAGTGAAAGAATGTGGGATTCTCAAGTGATTGTGGTAGTGAGCTCCCTGTCACAGGGGGATCCAAGCTGGCAGGGCTGCTTACCGTCAGGAAGATGGCAGAGGCTGTTCTCACAAAGAGCCCAAAGCTGCGTTAGATAGCTTTCTATCACTATACTCCAACCCTATAATTCCAAGCATCTAGAATTCTGAGACTCCTTGCCTTCTACGACAGGAGGCACAAACTACCATGGGGTGGAGGCCAGATATTTGGCATGGAGGGTGGGGTGGGGGGAAGCAGAGGAGAGAGGCACTGGGAATGCAGAGAAGCGTTGCCAGCCTGTGGCCCGGGGCTGAGGGCTTCGCTGCCTCCCCGCCCAGAATGGCCTCTGCTCTGGTGCTTGCCCAGCCTCCGGGGCCTGGGATGTGAGCACAGAGCCACCGGTTCTGCATCCTGTGGTCAAGTTTTATTGGAGCATCACTGGCCCCAGTTGAAAGGAATCCTTCATTTGCCGTCGCCTCCAGCCTGGAGGCCCAGGGAGCAACACGCAGTTTAGACCACAGAGCTTCATCCCTCCTCGTGCACCTCCGGACTCATGGAAAATCTGAGTCAACAAACATGCAAGACGGAGACACAAATAAAAAATAACGAGGGCAAACATTTACTGAGTATTCACCAGGGGCCAGATACAGTTCTGAGGCCTTTACTTGTATTAACTCCTTCCAGCCTCCCTGGAATGGGGTACCGTTGTCGTCATTAATCCATTTTACAGACGGGAGCCCGAGGCTTAAGGTCCACTCAGCCGTTGGGTGGCAGAGCTGGGGTTCAAACCGGGTGATCTGCCTCCAAAGTCTGTGTCCTTAACCACTGCTCCTCCCTGCCACTCTGCAAGTGGGGTGGGTGGGGAAGACAGAGAGCAGAGGTAGAGATGGATGGGGTTGGGGCGTGGGGCGCTGAGGGCTCTGAGGCCCTGAGAAGGGATGCTGCCATGCCCAGCCAGGAGGGGAAGCAGACCAGCTCAGTTACAGGGGTCATCCTGTCCTGTCCCCCAGGCCTTCAGATGAGGTGTCGGGCATCCAAGGGTGGTCCCCTGCCTTGTCAAGCCTTCCAAAGTCAGAGGCAGGCTTTGCCAGTGTTGGAGCTGGTTCCCCGGGCTCTCCTGGTAGGCAAGAACCTGGGGCTGCTAGGGCTGCTAGGGCCAGCCCTGAGCCTACCTGCTCTGTGGCCAGTGTCCCGGGGGGACACCTGCTCCTGAGGTGGGGGCAGTTTCTGGAAGGTCACTCAGAGCTTCCAGGGCTGGGGCTGGCGTTCTCCATGGATGTGAACATGTGTAGGGGGCTTCCCTCTGTCCACCTCTGCTGCCATCTGACCTGCCAGAGGAACTAGGCAGACAGCAGGAAGAGAGGGCATTCTGGGGCCGTGGGTCTCATCTGCGGACAACTCAGACGGACCTTCCTTGTCCCACTGGTACCTTCTTCTTCTTCTTGTTTTCTTTTGGCCGCGCTGAGCAGGTTGCCGGGTCTTGGTTCCCCGACCAGGGATTGAACCCGGGCCAGACAGTGAAAGCTCAGAGTCCTAATCACTGGACCTCCAGGGAAGTCCCCACTGGTACCTTCTAATAATGTCTCTCACCCAGAGCGCCTGCCCGTCTTAGGCACGAACAAAGCAGCCATCCTCACTGGGTACTTCCTTTGTTCCAGTCACCACCGTGAGGACTTGGCCATAATGGAATATCTCACTTCATCCCCACAACTGTGTCAGGAAGGGGTTATTATCACCCCCATTTTACAGATGAAGAGACTGAGGCTCACAGAAGGGAAATCACTTCTCCACACAGCTAAGTGATTCACATCTAGGGCTGTCTGACACCCCCACCCCTCACTGAGCCCCTAATTCCCGCCCCTGCCACGAGGGCTGGGAAGAAACCTACCCAGGCCAGGTTTCCCAGAGCCCCAGACCGATGCCCCCTGTACCCTAGCTGGGCTGGCCGGGGGCCGAGGAGGAAAACAGTGGGAGAGAAAGGGAGCGGAAACCCTCTGGAAGTGAGCGGGGAGGGAAGCCAGGCTGCCAGGGGGTTCTGGACAGGCTGGGTCCCTGAGTCCATGGGGCAGGGGGCAGTGGCAGGGCTCAGGGTGCCCAGACCATGCTTCCTGTGTGCGTTTGAGGTGCCCTGGCCCAACCCTGAATGGGGAGACCAAGGCAACAAGGACCTACGTGGGTCCCATCCTGTGGTCTTAGGGGTCTCGGCTTTCTCTGGGGGACCCCTAGCCTGAGCAAGTGGAGGAGACCCTGGAAAGACGCAGATTCACTTGCCTCTACACTGCTGAGTCTGGCAAGAGGAGGAAGCTGCTGGTTCAACCTTGACAGCATCTCCTCTGCCCCCGGGCAGGCTGAGAATGTTGGGAGAAGGGCAGGTGGGCTCAGGGCCCCTGACTTGGGCTGCACAGAAGGCCCTCGCCTGACCTCCCAGCTGGCCCAGCTCTCCCCACAGGCTCACCAGGTGGGCTTCCAGTGGCCCCTCCTGGCCCCTCGTCCCTTCCCCAAACCCTGGGGTGCTGTCCTTTGACATCTATTATGGTATTAACCTGGGGGGGAGCACAGGTCACTCTGAACCCAGGGCCCTTCTGCGGCTGCTTGCCGAGGTCCCAGTGCCTGGACCACCTGCTCTGTATCCATCCTGGTGCCCAGGACCAGGTCTCTCTTAGCCTCGGTGCTCTGGTCAGTGACCTGAGTGCTCAGGATAGGAGACTGGTCCTCAGAGTGGCCTTTGAATGCTGTGACCCTGCAGCCTCGCTCACTCAGGGCCATCACCTTGACCCCCAGGATGGCAGGGTCCAGCCCTGGTCTAGGCGTCCGGGCTGAGCCCAGGTTTCCATCTGTGACTCTGGACTGGCAGGTTGGTTGGCCTGAGGGACACCGTGGCTGAGGGCTCTGTCTCCAGCCCCTCACCTGTGGGCGTCCCTGTCTTGCTCCCATGCCAGCAGCCCCTGGCCTCACCTCAGGTGCATCTCTCTCCCTCTAGGAGCAGTCCTCTGGGCCCTGCTCCTTCCTAGCCCTGGGAGGGGCCCTCAGGGGCAGCTGTCACCATTCATATGGGGTGGGGGGAAAGGAGAGTATGGTGAACAGGCGCTCAGGGTGGTGGGGGCCTGCCCTCCTTCTCCATCTGCCCAGGGGCCCAGCTTCCCCTCTGTTTCCTCCCTCTGAGTTGAGAATTGGGATGAAGGGCTTTGACCATGCTCTCAATCCACCAACACTGTTGGAGGCCTCCTTGGTGCTAGGTGCTTGGGGTGAACTCTGGTTGTGCCGTTAACAGGTTCTGGTGCCTTGGATCACTTACTTCCTGCTTCTGGCCTCAGTTTTCCCCTCTGAGGAATGGGGTTGGACTTGAGATGTTGACGTGGCCTTCCAGCTCTTGCTGGGGTGAAGCTCACCTCTCGCCCTTGTGTGCAGGCCCCCTGACACACACACACACACACACACACACACACACACACACACACACACACACGCACACACACACACACACACACACTTCTAAGGCCACAGGGCTCCCTGACCAGTCCCCGAGCTGTGACCATGGCAGTCTTTCCAGTCTCCAGCCTGGTGGGCCTTGTCACCAACAGTGAGAGGGTGGGGGTGGGGGGTGGAGGTCTCCCTTCCTCCCCCTCAGCCCCTCTTCAGGGCCAAGCAGCAGGGAGCTTGTCAGGGAGTGAATCCTCCCAGACAAACCAGGCCAGTCAACAAACAGACGACCAAAATAACAAGGAAAGATTATGAAACCCAGATTCAGGGAAAGAGGCCACTCCAAGCCTCTCTCCAGGACGGGGGGCAGTGAAATCGGGCCAGGCCTGTGGGTCAGAGCCGGCCTGGCCCAGACTATCTTTGTACTGTCTGGGGGATGGGGGCTGATGAAATCCCAGCTGTGTTTCACCAAAGCACTTACCCCTTAAGCCCGGGCTCCATGTGGTGCAAATTCATTGTCACTTAACTCATCACTCAAGGCTCTGAGCCGCACCCCTCCCCCTTCCCAAGAAAGACAAAAACACACAGTCTCTGGCACAAGGGGGAGGTGGGCGTAAGGGGCCGTGACAGGCAGGCTGGCTGTCTTGACCTGAGCCGCCCCCAGCGGGCAGCTGGCCCCTGCATCTTCCCACCTCCTTCCATCCAGCCCAGGCTTCCTCAAAGGCAGGCTGCCGTGCAAGCCCCGCTGAGGTCAGGTTGGGAGCCTGGGGTCACTGACATCCTCCCCACACCCCCAGCCAGCGCTGGAAACAGGAACCTGATGAGCCCCGAAGCGTGTGCGCAGGAACGCCTGGAGGTCACCACGTGGCAGCGTGACACGCGGATGTGTCCGCGCCAACGACACAGGCAATTTCCATCTGCTTTATGTCTTTGTTGCTTTTCACGTTTGTTGGTTTGTACCTGGTATTCTGCACCTCAGGGCTGTGCTGGGGTTGGTGAGGGGAGAAGCAGACTGGATGGGAAGTGCTTCTGCCAGGGCGTTTAGTCTTTATCAGATGCGGGGACGGAGACCTCTGCTTTTACAAACTGCACTTACCCCCCTGTGGCTTACCGAGCCGGGTGGCCACGGCCGAGGGCGCGTTCGGTGCTGGGCTCCCCCAGCCCGCCCCACCTGCGTGGGCACCGATCCCTCAAGCCCTTATTTTAGCCGACACCAGAATGGCTTTTCTCAGGAGGGCTTCAACTGGGACAGAGCAGGCCCCCGACTGCCATCTTATCCCATGTTGGGTGCCTCTCTCTCCCCCTAGACCGTGGGAGGCAGGGTGGGGGGTGACCCACCCTGGATCCTCAATGCCTGGCACGGGATCCGGCCTAGAACCCAAGTGCGGCAAATGCTTGTTGAATGAATTAATACATTTCTCAAGTGACCTCAGAGTGCTATTTGCATTATCTACACGCCAGATTTATCCAGAGCGGCGGCTCCCCAGATAAATATTGACAATCTGGCTTTTGTATGTTCTGCAGTCAGGGACAAAGCTCCCTTTCTGATCTGGGCAGGAAGGAAAGCTCCAGTCCCTAGAGACAGATGACCCCTGAACCCTCCTCTCACCACATCGGGGATGCCTGTGACCCCCTTTGCTCTCGTGACCTCTCTGCTGGGCCGCCCCGTTAGCTTTGGTTTCTGGTCCCCGGAGTGGGGGGCGGTGGGGGGGGCAGCAGGGTGGAGCTGCAGGATTTTGCTTTCCTGGGCAGGGCCAGGCAGTTCCCGAAGCAGCGGAGTTGTTTGGGTGCAAACATTTCCCTGCATTGTCTGGCTTCAGAAGGCAGCCAAAAGTCTAGGCAGGAGGGAGGGAGCGGCAACAGGATTTTTCTCCCCTCCATCCCTAAGAAGACAGGAGCCTCAAAGCACACATGTGGGGCTTGGGAGGTCATGTCAGGCCCAGGGGGATACAGAGGAACGAGGAGCAGACAGAATAGGGGGCTCAGCTGGGCAGGGCTGGGGAGGCAGGTGGATTGATCTTTGATTCAAGTCCAGCCAAAGGATGAGGCTGTACCTGCCCCAGGGGATGCCTGGAGATGCTGTCATTTCCTTGCAGCCTGGGTTTTCCAGACCAGCCATGGTTTTCTCTTCTGATGCAGCAGAGAGCCGACCTCCCCTCTCGGCTAAACTTGCCCCTCCTCTGAGGCTTCTGCTCTTTGACACCTTTTCCAGGGTAGGTAGCTGTGAAGACGGGGCCTCCAGGAGGTTGAGAGAGGGACGTCCAAGCAGTATGTTATTTAGGTCTCAAAAAATGCCTGAGTTACAGATGGGGAAGCTGTGGCTCAGCAAGTAGCTGGGACGGGAGAGCCCAGAGCCCTCCGCAGCTGTGAGGTCCCGATGCCCAGACCACCCGCCCCTGTGGATCTCCAAGGTCCCTGCTCTCTCTGTCTTGGGGCCTTTTAACAAGATGCTCCCCTGACTTCTGCTTTTCCTCCCTGGAATTCCGGAAAGACGCTCCTCTGTGTCAAGATGGCAGTGGGCAATGCCACTTTGCATTTTGAGTGTGTTTCCCAAGTGACGCTTCATGGAATGTTGTTTTGGGAGAGAAAAAAAGATTCTGGACCCAATAAGCTGGGGAAACACTGGATCTGACAAAGTCAGACAGGCTTCTCTCTTGCGGGACTTCTCAGAGCCTTTAAGTGTCTACTTTGCTCTACTAAGAAGGAGCCCCGGTGTGCAGTGTTTCCCATACTTATTTGATACTGGTGCCATTTTTCCTCCTGAAATCTTTCCTGGGAAAAGTGGGACATACTTTGGGCCATGCAGGTTTTGAGGACACCTCAGGAGTTCTTGGACTTGAAATGTCAAGTCACCCAGCAGAGATGGTGGCTGTGGGTAAAGATGCGTCTTTTATCATGTCGAGTGGGAAATTATCCTTTCGACATCGGAGGAAGTTGGCCAATGGAGGTTCCCTGGTGTCAAGCAAGTGTGGAGATCTGGCCACAGGATTTGCCTTCTTTTCCTTGGCACTGAATGGAGAAGAGCTGGCAGGTGGACAGAACAAGGAGGTAAGGACAGACCTTGTTCGTCTCTCTAATTTATTTTGAAAGCATGAGTCATGATTCCGTCATCTGTGACCAAGACTGGGCAAGACCCAGGCAGTTGGGAAGTTGGATTTCACTCATCAAGTTGGTGTGAAGTTCTGGAAAGGGCGATCCCAGCTTCGGGAGAGATCTGATTCCAAGACCAGATTTGGGGGTGAGTTACCAGGACTCAGGACATGCTGGGTTCTTACCATGTAGCTCCCTGTCCCCTCCTGACAGCTGGAGCCCCCGGACCCCACTGACAGGCTCAGTTCTGCCCTAAACTCTGGGGCCGGGCCTGACCTCAGCTAGGACATTTCTGAAGGAGCCAAGTTCAATGCCCAATCTTCTGTCCTGGTTCTAATAACGGAGGCTCAACTTTGCTTCCAGGGCCTCTCTCACCAATTCTTCCCCAGCATAAGAGTCCTGAACCCCAGCTGTGTGCTGGGGACCTTCTTGCCTGCTACCGGATGTCCCCCACTTTGCCCTCCTGCTTGGTTCCCAGGTCCCAGATTCCTGACACTAAATCCCACTGACCTGCTGGACCCCCTTCCTCCCATCAACTCTGGCTCCTCTTTGCATCTGCCTGGGCCCCAGGCCTGCTGGATGGGCTTTTTGCAGGTGATGTTGTGTGAGAGTCCACGCCACCTCAGAGGGAGTCCAGCTGCAAAGCCCAGAACTCTTCCGGTCTGCAGCTTTCTTGGACGCCAGCCAGGCAAGAAGGAACCATTCAACTCAAGCCTGGGGATAAGACCAGGCCTCTTGAAACTCATTCACTCGCTTGTTCATTCATTCAGTTACTTATTATTTCTATCGGCGTTTGTAGACTCAAGCAAGATCACACTCTAAGTCAGTGGTGCTCAAACTTGAATGGGGAGCATAGGGCCCTGCAGAGCTTATTAAAACACAGACCATTGATTTAGTAGGTCTGTGGTGGGGCCGATCATTTGCATTTCTAACAAGCTTCCAGGTGATGTTGATGCTAGCGTCTGGGGATCGCAAAGGGGGGAGAGGTCAAAGCTATTATCAAATAATAAAAGCCCACCTATGGACTATCTTACCAGGCCATTGAAACCAGAAGCTTCCACAAGACAGGTCTGGATGGAGTGAGGCTGTGGAAGGACCTGGACCTGAGCAGGGAGAGGGGAGACGAACCGAAAGACAGACAGAGACCCAGAAGGCTGGTTGGGGACGCAGAGGACAAGTCTGTCTGTTTCCTTGGCTGGACCAGCCCTGGAGGTCAAGGTCTGGGGCAGGAGGGAGGCAGGCAGGCCTAGGAAGTCTGGGGCCACGCAGAACGGAGGCTGGGATTTGGCCTCAGGCCCAATGCACCTGACCCGTAGGTCTGGGAACAATGGCTAGGCCAGTGCTGCCTGGCCTGCTGCCAGGCACATCTCTGTTTTCCTTCCCGGCTCCCATCTCCCCGACCTCTCCTCGCTCACTCTCTCTCTGGCAGGCCCATGCTGTCCGCTGGACCCTGGACAGCACATTCCTTCGTGCTGATCTCTTCCCAGCGGCTGCAAGCACACGTTCTCACAGTGAGGCTAGAAGAGAGGCCAGGGGCTGCGGCGATGCGGACAGGGGCTCAGGCCGGCCCCCCTGGGGCCCTGGACCCTCATTCAGAGACCAGAGGGCACGCGGGAGGAGAAAGGGGTTCCCTAGTACCCAGCCAGCCCTGGGAACTTGGACCGCTTCCTCCGCAACCTTGTGTTTCCTGCTGTTAGGTGAGCAGCAGACATTGCGGGCCCCACGCACAGCGCCCTCTGTAGAGGGTGGCCCTGGTCCAGTTGGCGCCGGGCATGATCTGTCCGCCTTGGAGGAAGGCTCAACGCCATAGAGGAATGGTCCCTTCTGGAACAGGACCTCCCCCTGGGTCAGGCCACCATTCCTGGGAGTCCTGTACTGCCTCTCTCTTCCCCATACCTGCACGGCCCCGACATTCAGAGGGACCTGCTGTCCAGGCTGGCAGCAGAGAGGTTAGGGGCTCATGTCCTGGTCCCCCTGGAGTCTTTCCTGAGCCGTTTATGCTGGGCCAGGTCTCTGCCTTGGGGTCAGGTTCAAGGTTCAATTTGGGGTTGGGGTCAGGATCAAGGTTTCATTTGGGATTGGGATTAACGTCAGAGTTCAGCCTGGGCTGGGCTCAGGTGTCAGCCTACATTTCAGGTTAGAGTTCAGTCTGAGAGTGGAGTTGGGGTTCAATTTGGTGTCAGGCTCAGTCTGGGGTCATGCTGGGGCTTCGCCTAGGGGGGGTGTTGGGCACTCTGGGTTTGGGGTCAAGGCTTGGACCCCAACACAGACTAGGTCCTCAGTGTGTGGACTGGACCCTGTGTGGAGCTGACTGAGGCACGTATGTGTTAAGGTGATCGCTGTGCTCTCCCCACTGTCTTCCTGCCCCCAGTGACCACCCCCCGCCCCCCCAGCCCCTCAAGCTGCTCCCTGACTCCTGAAGCCTCATAACAGGGCCAGAGGCAGAACGAGGCCTGGGGCTGGGCTTGGCGGCCGGAGAGGGTGTCCACTTCAGCTCTTTCTTCAGTAAAATGTGTCCTGATACCTAGGCTGGGCCCAGGGACACAGCAGGTACCACAGAGTCCCTCAGCCCTCTCTGGGCCTGTTTCCCTGTCTCAGAAGCTCAGTGCTGGCGAGCTGGGCTGGCCCGCAGAAACATGGGTCTGCAAGAGGATTGGAGGGGGAACGGCGGGTGGGGGCCACTTCTAGAGCTCTGGCCTGGAGGGAGGGGCTGCCCTGGGCAGGGGAGGGAGGAGGGGCAGGCAGGACAGACCTTCCTGGGAGCCCGCTGGGGGAAGGTCTGTAGCCAAGGAGGCATCTATTGTCCCTTAGTGGCTGACGGTGCCACCTCCGTAAGCAAAGGGCCTCCTTCTGTGGCGTGGAGCCTCCCACATGACAAACGTGGCTTAAATGTTAGGTCAGTAAGAGGTCCCAATCCTGGCACCGGACTCCAGAGGCCCTGACACCTGCCCAGAAAGTGACACGTGCCCTGCTCATCAGCAGGGCCCTAGAACACCCCAGCAAGCCCCCTGCACGCAGGAGGGCAGGTCAGAAGCCCGAGGCGGCCCTTGGCCTCTGATCCTTCTCTTGTTCTCTTAGCTCGGCCCCCTAATCTGGCCTCCTCCTGTCAAAGCCGCAGACACAAAGAGAAGCCCAAACTGACGTCAGGCGAAGCGTCCACAGGGCCTCTGTCTCTCCCAGAAATTTGACTCCGGTGCCCAGCGTGGATGTCTGTGGTTTTTAAAAGGTGAAAATGGCCCATAACCCTGCTCTGTGTCTCCACCGAAACCTGGCAAGATGCGTAGCTTGGGGGAAGATGGGCTCCAGGGTTCTGGTCCTAGACCAGAGCTGGGCTGGACTGGTGAGCCCCTTCCCCTCTCTGAGGTCCCCCCGACCCCTCTCCCCTGTTCCAGCTCCCTGGCAGACCCCAGCATCCCACGCTCTCCGCTGTCCCTAGCAGCTCCTGTCCCCGACCCTCCTGCCCCTTCTTCCTCCCAGCTCCTCTCCACGGCTAAGGCCCTGACCTTCTCGGCCCTTCCCATGCTGAGGCCCATTGCCCAGTCCCCCTGGGGGCTACCTGGTTCATGGACCTCTGGGTGCCCCTCCCCGCTGAGACCCCCGCCACACCAGCCCTGAGCCTGGACGCAGAAGGTGCTCAGCAAGCCTTTGCTGGCTCAGGATGGATAAATTCCTCCTCGAATCTGCCTTTGCTCATGCTTTGCCCTGCTTCCGTGTGGACGTTTGAACCACGGATTTCTGGGAACCATTCTGTGCCACGAGCAGGGGCTGCTGGGAGGAGCCCAGGGAGCCAGATGGCCATTGTGCCCTCGGTCAGCATGACCTGGTCCAGCCCAGGGGTGGCCCCTCCAGGCAGCGGGCTGTGATGGCCAGGCTCTTTCAGGGTGAGCACACGGTCATCAGGCCAGTCCTGCTTCCTGATGCCTGCCCTGGGCACTAGAGCCCCTCCCTTGACATCAAGGGGCCCACAGTCCAGGATGTGTGTGGAGAGGAAAAATCCTCAGTCTCTGATTCTTGCTCCAAGCCGTCTCGATTTCTGCTGCAGCCTCATGGCCACTGCCAGGCTGTACGATGATTCCTGTGGGCCAGGGTCCCCCACACCATGGTCAACCTGACCATGACCTTGCCTTACTTAATCCCCTTGCTTTCCTGTCATTTATGGAATATGGTCCAACCTGCTGACGTCAGCTACCCACACCCATACTTTCTATTCCCTGTCCATTCATCACTTCTCTGGCTCCTGCCAGGACTATTCCTATCTCTGAGGCTTTACCTGGTCCCTCCTCAGGCCTCACGTCTCAGCTAAGGCAGGGGTAACCTGCACCCCTGCCTGCCCAGGTGCCCCACTAGAACTTGAGGGCCCCTAAGTGTGGTCGGTGTCTGGGAGCCCTGGGCTTGTCCTCAGAGCACTGTGCCATGAGTGTCTGTGCTGCTGAGTCACTGTATGATCCGGCAGGAGCCAGTATCCTTTGCCCCCTTGTATTCGTAAGACCACTGAGGCCTAGAGAGGGGAAGTGACCATCCCAAGGTCACACGGGCATTACAGCTCACCCTCTGATTCATCTTTGCAATTTTCCTTTTGTCGATCTATTGTTGTCTCTACCTGGGCTCCCCTGAATGGGCGTCACAGAAGACTGGACTGTTGGGGAAAACACCTCTTCCAGGAGGCTTTCCCCCAACTCCCCAACCTTCCAAGGCATGGACACAGGCTGCTGACCAGATACCTTGGCAACAGCTGCCTGGCGTGGTACCCGTGAGCATCCTCATCAGAGTCTCACCTTCACCTCTGTTGCCCTCTGACCATGGGCAAGCCCTCGTCTTTTTTTTTTAAACCCCAATTTACCTTTTTTATAGAACGAAGGCCTTGAACTTGCTGAATTCTGAGGCTCTGCTTTGGAACTAGGGGTTGGTCAGGCGCGCAGAGCCCAGGGTCTTGGTGGCTTCCCGCCGTCAGGACAAAGTATAATGGGAAGAACTCGGAGCGGGAGGCAGCAGTCCTGGGTGAGAGTCTGCATCGACCTCTCAATAACTGTGTGGTCTCGAGCAAATTCCACTCCGGGCCTTCATTTCCGAAGAAACGGGGAAACCTGCCAGGCTTGGCTTCCTTCAAGGGTAATTAAGCGCGACCGTGGCTTTGAAGGTGTTTGCTGAGTTGAACAGCACCGTGCAGGTGGATGTGCCGGCTCCGCGGCCCACAGCGCTCCTCCCAGGGCCCGGCTCAGAGAGCCTGGGCGGATGATCCCCACGTGGCACCCTGCCGAGGGAACGTGGCAGGTGACTGGGCGCTGCGTCCCCAGGCGACTTGTACGGGCAGCATTCCCGGCAGTGCATGCTCTGTTCCCAGCTGGTCCCACTGCTGGGCAGCGCAACCCTCCCCCCCGCCCCCCTATGGGAGGGAATGGGGGAGCCACCTGGCACTGCCCCAGCCTGGCTGGCCTCCCACCCCATGTTTTGTTCGCAGAGTTTGGAATGTCCTGGGACGCGGAGCCAGGCTCTCTGGGGGGACACTGGTGCCATCTCCTTGATCTCATTGCTGGACAGGTTTCTCCCTCATTGCAGCTTGGGACGCGGCAGGCTCCCAGCCCCAGCTGCTGCCAGTTCCACTCCGTCTGTGTCTGTCCCAGCACTGGCAGCCAGCAGCCATGCAGCTGGGAGCTGGGGGGCTTCCTGGAAGGTGTGGGGGGGCAGTTCTCCCAGGCCGTCTGCCGTGGGCCCCGGGCACGCCTTGAACAGGCTCCCTACAAACCCTTTCCATCTGTTCTTATTCACAAAGTCCTTTGCCCGTGACCCCCTGATACTGGGGGTCTGTTTGAAACGATGTTCTCAGGACCTAAGGGACTTGGGAGGGGCAGAGTGGGCTAACTGCTCGGATTTCTGGTCTCCTTAGAGGGACAGTGTGTGCACAGAGTGAAAAGACACGTGTATGTGTGTGTGTGTGTGTGTGTGTGTGTGTGTGCGTGCGTGTGTTTGCACGTGCATAGAGTCTTTTTTTGAGTTCCTAGTTTTTAGTATCCCTAGACTTGATTCATTGCAGGACGTGGTTGGGGGGAAGGGCTAGGGAGGTCAGGGGTTTAGTTCAGGAAAGAGTCCATCCTCTCCTGGACAGCACTTGCCTCTGGGTGGCTGGACGCTCCGTACCCCGACTTGGGCCCACCTGGCTTGAGAGAGGTATGGTGTGGCTAATCCTGTTGTCAGAAATGTGCAAATGTGTGTGTGCGCGCGTGTGCGTGTGCACGCACACGCACACACACACACACACACACACACACACACACACACACACACACGAGTCATTCCTGAGCCCCCAGGTCAGGAAGGAGATTGATTCATCCTCCCCTAGCTACGGGACACTCCTGGTGTACGTAGCTCACACCTGGCTGGGGCGTGGGGCCTGGGCGTCCTGGCAGTAGAAGAGGGAATCCTCTCTGGGGGTGCAGATCCCTGGAGGGACCCTGTGGTCTGTCCTCAGCTTGGGCAATCCCTGCTCTGATGTAGGTCAACACCCGCCCCAGGCTCGGGTAAACGCTCTTCTTTCCACATCATTAATGAGGAGACTAAGTAAGTCAGCGCCTCTGGCAGGCCCCCCAGCCCCCCGGCAGCCTGGCTGGAGCTATTAATATTGCTGCGTTTATGACGCCCCTGGCCCCGCCGAAAGGCTCCTCTCTCTCTTCGCTATTGGAATGAATTTTGTGAATCAGAAGGGGCGGGGGTGGAGAGGCAGCCTGTTGGAATCCAGGACGATGACATCTCCACCTCCTCCTGCGGCGGGTCTCACTCACTAATTCTATAAAACAGTCACCGTGTCCAGCCCAGCCAGGGGCCGCTTGCCTAGCCGGGCTGCCTCATACCTCTGCTATGCTCTACCTCCCCGGGGGGCGGGGGGGCGGTGCTGGCCCCGGCGCCAATGATTCAGGCCCCCTGACACCTTGCACTGATGTCAGTGGGAACCGAGGCCTCGGGCCCGGGACCTTCTGGCCTGTTGCCTGGGCCCCCGCCCTGCACAGGGCTTGGCCTCGGTTAGTGCCTCTCGTGACCTTCCCATGGACAAGGCCTGGCTGGGGGAGGAGGCCACGCCAGACAGCCTCTCCCTCACGCTGTCCCTTTTCTGAAAGCTGCCCGCACTGGCGCCCGGCCGTCCCCCGGCCTCCTCGGGTTTCGAGGACTGTTCTAAATTTAATATGGGGGAATTCGGGGAATTTGTGAGCAAGTCCCCAGAGAACTGTGGCTGCCCTGAGGGCAAGGGTCCCTGCTTCTTCCCACCCTCCCCTAATTCTCATTTCTCTAATTGTCTATGTGGGCAGATCCCCACTGGGCACACTCACTCCCTGAAGGGCTGGGCAGGTTGCCTGCGCTTCTTACCTTTGGAGAAGGGTTTTCCCCCTCCACACCCCCGCCAGGGAGGAGCCTTTTATTCAACATATTCTCTTGTCATTTGAAAAATGGTTTGCAAATATTTTCTCCCATTCTATGAGTTGTCTTTTCACTTTCTTGATAGTATTATTTGAAGCACAAAAGTTATTAGTTATGATGAAGTCCAATTTATCTATTTTTTTCCTCGTGCTTTTCGTTTCATATCCAAGAAACCATTGCCAAATTCAAGGTCATGAAGATTTATCTCTATGTTTTCTTCTAAGAGTTTGATAGTTTTAGCTTTTACATTCAGGTCTTCAATCTATTTGAAGTTAATTTTTGTTTATGGTGTGAGGTAGGGGGTCCAGCTTTATTCTTTTGCTGTGGCTATCCAGTTGTCCCAGCACCATTTGTTGAAAAGACTATTCTTTCCTCATTGAATGGTCTTGGCACCCATGTCAAAAATCAATTAACTGTAGGGACTTCCCTGGTGGTCCAGTGGCTAAGACTCCACACTCCCAGTGCAGGGGGTCGGGTTTCATCCCTGGGCAGGCAACTAGATCCCACACGCACGCCACAACTAAAGATCCCGCTTGCCGCAACAATGATCTTGCACGAGGCAACGAAGATCCCGTGTGCTGCAACTAAGACCCGGCACAGCCAAATAAGTAAATAAATAAAAATTTGAAAAAGTCAATTAACTGTAAACATAATGGTTTATTTCTCAATTCTATTCTACTGGTCTCTATGTCTATCTTTATGGCAGTACGGCAAGGTCTCGATTACTATAGCTTTGTAGTCAGTTTTGAAATCAGGAATTGCGAGTCCTCTGACTTTGTTCTTCTTTTTCAAGATTGTTTTGACTATTTGAGATTCATTGCGTTTACATTTGAATTTAAGACGAGTTTTTCCATTTCTGCAGAAAACACCATTGGGATTTTGATAGGGATTGCACTGAATCTATTTTTGGAAACATTGTCATCTTAACAATATTAAGTCTTCCAATCCATAGACATGGGATATCTGCTCATTTATTTAGATATTTAATTTCTTTCCATGATGTTGTGTAGTTTTGGGTGTACAAGGCTTGTGCTTCTTTTGTTAAATATATTTAAGCATTTTATTCTCTTTCGTGCTATTGTAAATGAAATTGTTTTTCTAATTTCATTTTTGAATCGAGTCATTTAAACTAGGATTTGACATAAAGCACCAGCCTAAGCATCATTTACCACCCAGCTTGTCAAGAACTTATGGGGACGTCCCTGGTGGTCCAGCGGCTAAGACTCTCCGTTCCCAACGCAGGGGGCCCGGGTTTGATCTCTGATCAGGGAACTAGATCCCACATGCCACAACTAAGAGTTCGCATGGCGCAACTAAAGATCCCTCATGCCACAACGAAGATCGTGCACGTGGCCATGAAGATCCCACATGCTGCAACTAAGACCCGGCACAGCCAAATAAATAAAAAAAATTTTTTTAAAAAAAGAACTTATGTAAAAAGTGAGATCAACATGTGACCCTTAAGCCTAGGTCAGTGGCTTCCCAGTGCCTGCTCTAGGACCCACTGCTGGGGCCCTGGCCTCTAGGGGGACATTTCACCCTCATCCTAGGTCTCCCTGCCTCTGATCTCTCTTTGCCCACACCAGCCTCCTCCCCACTGCCCAAATGATTCTTCTAAATCTGATGCTGTCACTTCCCTGCTTAAAACCTCTGGTGGCTCCCCATCTGGTCCATGGGAGAATTTTGAGCTCTTTGGCCTTCTGTTTAAGACCCTTCATCCTTCATTGCCAGCTCTGTGCTGATAGCCCTTGTGGGTCTTCTCTACGGAGTTGTCCCAGATGCTGCAAAGCTGTCAGATTCAAGGGAGGCTCAGCGATGCAACCAGATCAGCTGTTCCTCTGCTGTCCCCATCTCTACCTGAGGCAGGTCCAACCTCCTGACTTCCTAGACACATCTTCCTCCCCGACCTTGATTCCCTACATGCTGTTACCAAATCCTATAGATATCACCTACTAAGTTCCCCTTGTGTCCCTCTTATTCATGGCCACCAAATTTGGCCTTTATCCTGGCCTGCTCATAGACTATCAGAATGATCTTTCTACGGCATTGATCGTCCCTCCTTCAAACCTTTGATAACCCCCCATGACCTCCAGGGACAAAGCCTGGGTGCTGACGTTCTGACCTTGCCCACATCTGCCCTCTCCTCAGGCCTGCCTCATGCCCTCTGTGGGGCCCCCTGTGGACCCCCCGACCGTCCCCCCTCCCCAGCTCCATGCCCTTGACAGCTCTTCACCCAGGCCTGCCTGGCAAACTCCTGCCCCTTATGCCAGACTTGCCTCACGGCATCCCCACCTCCCAGGTGGAGGGAATCCCTCCTCCCAGATGGCAGCCATGGCAACCGGGACACTCCGTCTGTCCCTCTCCCTCAGCCAGGACCACGCTTGGTTTTCTTCCATACCACAGAGCCTGGCATGGGCCTGGAAGAGAGCGGCCATCGGCCAATATTTGCTGAACAATGACGCCACGAGACGCTTTGGAAAAGGCTGAGTTCACTGAGCCACGGTCATGCTCAGTTCTTTCTTTCTTTTTTTTAAATAAACAAAATTATTTATTTATTTATTTTTGGCTGTGTTGGGTCTTTGTTGCTGAGTGCCGACTTCCTCTAGTTGCAACGAACGGGGGCTACTCTTCGTTGTGGTGCGCGGGCTTCTCACTGTGGTGGCTTCTCTTGTTGCGGAGCACGGGCTCTAGGTGCGCAGGCTTTAGTAGTTGTGGCACGCAGGCTCAGTAGTTGTGGCTCGCGGGCTCTAGAGCGCAGGCTCAGTAGCTGTGGCGCACGGGCTTAGTTGCTCCATGGTATGTGGGATCTTCCCGGACCAGGGCTCGAACCCGTGTCCCCTGCACTGGCAGGCAGATTCCTAACCACTGCGCCACCAGGGAAGCCCTCGTGCTCAGGTTTGAGTGCTGTGATGAGTTGAGGAGTGGCTGGTGGGTCTCCAGGAGGCAGCGGCCTGCAGGAGCCAGCATTCTCTGCCCCCTTTGGATTCGTGAGACCACTGAGGCCTGGAGAGGGGGAAGGGACAGTCCCAACGTGGCTCTAGCTGCCACGCAGGGCTCTGAGCCCTGTGTCCTGAGAGGGCCTCTGCCTGGGTGTTCCCCACCTTCCCAGCACCTCCCGATCAGGACTCCCCGGCCAGTCATGTCCCTGTCCCCCCGGCAGCTGGGCTCTGGTCACCTCCACTTCCTGTCCTTGTCCTCACCCCTCTGCCTGCTCCACTTTGGCCCCCACCCTGCTGCTCCCTGGCGACCAGGGGCCTCTTTGCTCATTAATCTCAGGGCCTGAACCAGTGGGATGGAGCCCCCCCGGCCCCTGGCTCCTTCTGGCTTCCCTCATCCTCACCATCTCTCCAGGACCAGGCCTGGCTCTCTGCAGCCCCCACCTCACAGCCTCCCTGTCCTGCGTGCTGCCACGCAAGCTCTGCTGGACTGTTCTCAGGCGCTCTGCTGCTTCTCCATGTCCATGGGTCTCCCCTGCTTGACCGGACATTTATTTATTTATTTATTTATTTTGCGGTACGCAGGCCTCTCACTGCTGCAGCCTCTCCCGTTGCGGAGCACAGGCTCCGGACGCGCAGGCTCAGCGGCCATGGCTCACGGGCCCAGCCGCTCCGCGGCATGTGGGATCTTCCCGGACCGGGGCACGAACCCGTGTCCCCTGCATCGGCAGGCGGACTCTCAACCACTGCGCCACCAGGGAAACCCCGAACATTTCTTAAGGGCAGGGACTCTGTGAGTTTTCTCAGAATCCCCAGAACCCAGCACAGGTCTGGCCCAGGAGGGGCTCGATCAATGGTTTAAAATGGAATTCTGGAATTCTTTGGAAAATGTCTTTATTCTCTGCTTTCCCCTTGCCCAGAGATGAGATATGATTTGAGGGACACAAGAGTAGCCTTCCGAGGGGGGAGTATATGATTGGATTTGGGGGGGTGGTTTACGTTGCCACTGGGGGAGGTCCTAGGACCTTCTGGGAGCGGGGAGAGGCTATAAGGGGCAGGTACCAAGAAACTTCCCTTCTCTGGACAGCAAGTATTATGGAGCTAATAGCAGAAGGCCCCCCAACCCTGTGTCCCATGCCTCTCCCCTGTCCTGTGGTCCTCTCTCTTCCCTGGGGGTCCTGCCTCTGGCCTCCTGGTCCCCAGCACATGAACCTGCTACACAGCCTTGCCTCCAGACACTCACAGCAGCCCCAGGCCCGTGGTGACTGTGTAGCTGGGAGGAAGCTGCCCGCTGGGGTCTGAGCTCTGAGCCCTCACGCTCGGTTCCCGTCTCCGCCCCACTACACCTCCCGCCAGCGCCTAATCACTTCCATCTGCCCCACTGACTAACGGAGCTCCAGCTGTCAAGGTTCTAAAAATTTCCAAATTCCTCCCTACCCTGTCCTTCCAGGCTGTTTCTCCAGTGCTGGCCCCCTGCTGGCACCCCCATGTACCCAACAAGCTGCTCTTCCCCACGCCACACCCAGTAGGGCAGCGGGTGGCAGAGGGGGGCTTCTGCAAGGGGCTGGACAGGAAGGGCCTCTGGACCCCTCTCCCCCTGGGGAAGGCCCTGACAGCAGCAGAGAATATGGGAGCTGGAAAACCAGGGTCGAAGGAGCCATCAGGACAACCCTTCCATTTTACAGATCAGGGAAACCGAGGTCCAGAGCCAGCAGCAGAGCTGGGTGTAGAATGCAGGCCTTGGGACCCTGGTCCAGGGCTCTCCTACCTCTGCTGTCACTCTTCCTGCTACCTCTAGCTTTCCCTCTGGGCTGCGGGAAAGGCAGCTTCAGCCCTGGCCCCACCTGCCCCAGGGACCAGGGCTACTTGGTGACCAGGAGGGGGTCTCTCCATGCCCCTCAACCCCTGGCCTCTTCCCAGCTGGCCTGCTCCTTCCCCCTTCCCTCCCCAGGGTAGCTCCTGAAGAAGTGTTTGTAGCTAAAGAGTATTTCCAGGGCAACTTGCCTTCCTGGCATGTGTGTGTGTGTGTGTGTGTGTGTGTGTGTGTGTGTGTGTGTGTGTGTGTGTGTGTGTGTGTGTGTGGTGAGAAGGGGAGGGGAGGAGCGGGTTCAGCTATGACACCCTCACCCCCCATGACCCACAGCCCCTCTGGGTTTATAGGACTTGGGCCCTGGGAGCCTTGATCTTGGACAGAGCCTGAGGATGTCTGCATGAACCACCCATCCTCCCTTTTATAGGACATCCTCCGTGGATGAACTGTGGGAAGGGGCGCAGAGTCCAGTTCCCTCGGCCTAAGGAGGCAGAGGGGTAACCCTACGGTGAATAGCTCCCAGGGGACCCCTCTTCCTTCTTCTGCTCCTCAGAGGACCCTCTCCCAGGAAGTCCCTGACTACACACCTCTGTATGGCCCCCCAACTTCTAAGATGAAATCCTACCCACATGGCAACACTTGCCAGGCTGTGCGTGGCAGCGCCTGTCCACTTCTGCGGCCCCAACTTGCCCTTCTCCCTGCCACGCCTGCCACATACCTGCCCCTGCACGGCCCTCCACTCCCCACGGCCAGTCCTCTTTACCTGGCTTCCTCCTCCTTCAAGCCCAGCTTGAGGGTCATGCCTCCTCCTCCAGGCAGGCTTCCTTGGGCTGCCAGAGAGAGCCGACCACTGCTCCGTGGGCTAGCTCACACCTGGAGCTGACCCACAGTAGCTCGGGTCTCCGTGTGTGTGGTGACCTGGTTCTCAGCCCATGTCCCCTCCAACCACAGAGCAATGCCAGGGAGGGGTCCCTGTGCCTCTGCACTATGGCCTCAGAGCTTGAGCAGGGCCTGGAGCCTGAATTCTTCCCTGCCTGGACTGCCCAGGCCTTTGCAGAGATGTCCGGACAGGGCCCAGACCTTGGGCTGTTCTGTCCTGGACTTCATTGAGGCCGCAGATGGAGAGGGACATGGCAGGGTGGTCAGGGCCAGGCAGGCAGGAGGACAGAGGTACGGCCTAGAGTGGGTGGCCCAGTAACAGCTGCGTGGCAGAGCCAGGCAAGACTAGGGTGATGTGGAGGGAGGGAGGGAGGGAGGGAGGGTCTGGGTCTCTTGCTGAGCACGCCCCACGTGAACCTCTTCCCCCATCACTAAGTCCCTTCTCCTCTGTCTGACCCCCTTCCCCTCCCTGTCCCCTTCCCTCTGATTAAGTCCTATCCTAACGGCACCCTCTCCCCCCATTTCCCCCCCTTCGCCCACGCTGGGGCTGGCTTTGCCAGGCATGTTCAGTGGAGCCCCAAGCTGCCGGGCAGCAAGCAGCTGGGCTGCTCCAGGTCCTGGTGCTGTGGCCTCTTCCCAGGATCTGGCCTGGAGCTAGGCGCTTTCTGGGGAGACCTCCGGCTGCCTCCCCCTCCATGGCATGCGGGGAATGCAGCCCCTGCCCATGCCGGCCCCCTCCGCTGCGGGAGAGGAGCTCAGTCCGGTGGACTTTTAAGGACTAAACAGGGAGCGAGCTCTGTCCCTGGCCTGGCTGAGCTGTCCTCGTGTCTGATCCCGTCTTGGAAGGGCTTGGCCGGGTGTCCTGGTGGGGAGAGGTCTCAGCGCTTAGATCAGGAATAGACCAGGGCTGGAATCGTGCCGGCTCTAGCTGGGCCTCTGTCCCTTCTTTGTCCCCACTCGGGTGGTGCTGAGGGCTGAGGACCCCTGCCCCTGTCTAGCAGGGGCTCCAGACCTGGAACTTATGGCCTCTGGTTTGGACCGGCCACCCTGAGCTGGGGCCTCTGGGTTCTTCTCAGAGGGGCCTGGAAATGATGAATGTTACAGTGCCGGGGACCACAGCTACCATTTCCCAGTGCCGGGTCCTTTCTTGACTCAGCCAACGGCCCTTAGTTTTATCATCACTCCCATTTTATAGATGAGAAAACTGAGGCTCTGACACATTATCTTGTCCAACGCCTTACAGCTGGTCTATGGAACAGTCAGGATTTAGACCCAGTCCTTTGTCTCCCAGTCTCGGGGGACAGAAGATGAGGCAGAGGAAGAGTAACACCTCCCTTTCTGTGTCCCCTGTGATCTTTCCTTTTTCACTGCAGTTTTGGGTAATTCTAGCCACCCTCCGATTGTTAGGTAGCTCCTTGCCCGTCTGTGCACACGACTCCTGAGCCCCGTGCTGTGTCCCCTAGGCCCAGAGGCTCTGGCCAACATGATATGCTACTTGGGGCCTTGCGCCCAAACTTTGGGTCTCCCATCCCCAACAGGCCCAGCCTCTCCCCAGAGGCTGGGAATGGCCTGCCCTGCCCTCATCCGTCCTAGGCTGGTATTGGGTCCCTCGTTCCCAGGCATGACTTTCAGACACTCCACTGCCCAGTTCTGCCCCGTTGCACTGTGGGCTTTGACTTCTTCTTGGGTCCCAGGGCTCCAGGAGGGACGACCAAGTCTGGATCAACGCTGGCGTTGCCCTGTGTAGGGAGGCCTTGACCAGGCGCTTGGCCAGAGTCTGGGGAGAGAACGGACTCATGAGAAAGCCCCGAGGTGCCAGGGATTGCAATTCCTGCTGGAGGGTGCCCGTCCTCTCCCTCGGCCACCGAGGCTGTCCCTCCCAAGGCCAGCCAGCTCTCTCCCCACCCTGCCACTCTGCTTTGTCTCAGCCATTTCCTGGAGAACCTGCAGCTGGACGTGGGATGAGGGACAGGCCGGACTCGCATCCATTGTTTGCTGTGTCTTGGCCCCGTTGTCACCTGGAGTTACCTGTGGCCAACCGAGGGAAAAAACCACGGTGGATTTCGGGCCAGCTGTGTGTTTGCCAGGAGTTTCACAAATGTTGCCTGTTGACCTCAAGGACTCCCAGGGTAGGGGTTACTCTCTCTGTTTTCCAGATGAGCGAAGCTGACCTCAGAAAGGTCAAATCGTGTAAGAGTGGGTCCAGGAGTTAGATTCAGGTGGGTCTGACCCAAAGCTTGAGCCCTCTCCTCTGCCTCCAGGGCGTCTCAGAGCCCCAGGTCAGGGATGAAGACTGCTCGGGGACAGCCCCGCTGAGCCCTGGAGAAGGACGAGGAGGCGCTTTCACCCCAGCCTGCAAGGGGTGGGGGGCTTCCCCTCATTGGATGCAAAACAGCTGCTAGCTGCCCCCGCTCAGCCTTCCCTGCCCACAGACCCTTCTCCAGAGTCACCTCCCCAGGACGCCTCCCCTCCCTAACCGGTCCAGCCCAGGCCTCCTGCCCCGAGTCGGGAACTGTTTATACCTGTCCTTGGCACAGAGATTCCTCAGGGGACCAGGTGAGCCCGAGGGTGGTCGGGGACCTAGCAACCTCCTTCATCTCTCGTCTCTGGGCAGCTCGTGGTCCCCGACCCCACCCTCTACTGTCACCACTGAGGGAGGGATGAGACTTGGGAATGCTAGTCTGTTGGGGGAGGTACAACCCTGGTCTAGGATGATGGTCTGATGGGGGCAAGGCCCTGTCCTAGGACATCGTCTCAACGTGTGTGTGTGTGTGTGTGTGTGTGTGTGTGTGTGTACATAGCCCTGACTCGGGAGGCTTACTTTTCAGGAGACATAGTCTTGGTCTGAAATGATGGTCTGAGGACGGAGGCATGGTCCTAGAAGGAGGCAGTGGGGAGGGAGACCTGCAGTTGACGCGGGGAGAAAGACAGGAGGCAGCTGAGCGTCTGCTCCTTGATCATCCAGGAGCGAGCTTTGGGCTCAGCCAACCGTGGGGTCCGGGCAGCAGGGGGTGTGGGCCAGGCCGCTGCAGGGAGGGCGGGCTCTGGGGGTTGGAAGGGGCTCACGGACGGATACAGGGGCTGGGGGGTGGGGTGAGCAGCCTCGCCTGCCCCCGACTCCTGGACACGGAGCAGGTGGCAGGCAGCCTTCCTTGAACGTCCCCACCCCAGCCCCGCCGTCTGGGTCCCAGACGTGGCCTCGGCTGATGGGGCCGTGTTCCCTCCCCGGCCAGCTTGGCGGCCACTTCAGACACGCTTGTGCCTGGATGCCCCCCCTACCCCGCCTCGCCGAGGACAGAGAACACAGTCTGCCTCCCCCAGCTGCCCCTGCCCTGCTAATCCCCAGCAAACGGCCGAGCCAAGAATGTCTTGCATACTCTGGCGGGCGGGCTCTAGCCACGAAGCCTGCTGGAGGGGCATGAATCACAGCCCCCGCCTGCCAAGTGCTCACATGGGACGTGTTCGAGGCTGGCCGTGCCCAGAGTGGATGGGGAAAAGGGAGGGAAGGAGAGCTGGCAGCTGGGATGGGCAGACAGAACAATTTTGAGGGGAGAGATGTCTGCTGGACCCATCCCTGGTGGCAACACAGAAATTATGTTATAGAATTTTAGAAGCCTGGAATTATGCGGTATTGACTTCTTGGAATTCCACAGGTCTGAAATGTGAGATTCAAGGAATGTCACATTGCACTCCTCCGACAGCTCGTTGATGCCAAGGCCCCGTTCTGCAGGTGGGGAAGCGGAGGCTCCAAGGGGGCAGAGGGCTCTGCTCCAGGTCACGTGTGGAGTCAGAGCTGGGCTGGGCTGAACCCTGGCCCCCTGCCTTCGGTCTGAGCCCCTTCCAGTCTCACGCGGCAACGGCAGGCAGTGTCCATTCCAGCCCCCCTTCCACCATGTCTGTGTGCTCCCGGCCGATGGAGAGGGGGGAGCGTTGGGGGCACGGGTGCTGGAGGACCTCCTTCTCCTCCTGCCCTGGCCTTACTCCAAGCACGGAAACCACCACGTGGAGACTCCTGCTTCCCTGTCTGCAAAATCCCCCTGCCCAGCCTTCCCTTCCCTTCCGTTCCCAGCACAAAGGGAGCCTGCCTGATGCCCAAGCCTGCTCCTCCCATCTGTACCCGCTCACGCACTTGTCCCAAAACTGCCCACTGAGTGCCGGGTGTCCTCCGGGCACAGAGCCCTCCCCACCCCAGAAATCTCCCTGCTCTCCCGTGTCTGCAAATGCTTCCTAGCCCTACACATCACCACTCCCAGTTCTCCCTCATCTTCAAATGAAAAAAGTCCCTCTGGGTACCACCCTCCCTCACCTTTGCCCCCGAGTTTTCTCCATCAATCCATCCACAGTTAAGTTTCTTCACAGGGCTGTCTACACTTCCCATCCCCCACTTCCTTACTGTCCACCCTCTCCAGAACCCTCTCCAGTCTGGTTTCTATCCCCAGTCCTCCACGGATGGAGGGATGGACGCTGGAGTCTTGTGATTAAGTGCCACTGCTCCCCAACCCCGCTGCGCCCCAGCCCCGCCTGTCATAAACCCCCGCCAACCCCGGTCTCTCCCTGCCTCCCCAGACCCTCCCTCTGAGCTCCTCCTCGTGCCGGTGGTCAGCGCAGACCCCCTTCTTGCCTCACCGTCCTCTTCCCTGGGGCCAGCAGCCTGATTATCAAAGAGTAAGGGCTGACGACTGGATCGGATGGCCAGCTCGGCTCTCCCCAGGGCTCCAGACCAGGACGTCCAGAACCGAGCCGATGCACCCACCAGGGTGACCCACAGGCCCTCGGACTCAGCTGGCTGGACTCCCCCTTTCAGGGAAGCTACCCCTACCACCACCTACCTGATTCTTGGGCAGAGATGCGGGCATCACCCGAGACTCATCCTTCTCCCTCACCCCAGTCGACGCAATCCCATAACTTTGTTCTCTCCCCGCTACCATCGCCTTCATTCTGAGCTCATCTGATCTGGGCCGGACTATTGCAACACCTGCATCGCTGGTCTCTGGTCCTCCACGGGGAGCCAGAGGGAGCTTCTGCACAAGCAAGCTTGACCCTGCCACTCCCCAGTGCAACGCCCTTCACTGGCTCCCCACTGCCCACAGGCCCCATGGGACCCTCTGTGGCCAGGTCCTTGACCATCCCTCCAGCCTGACCCAACACCCCCGCTCTGTATTCCATCCACCTTCAAGCGCCCATCACCCCCGACCAGGCCCTACTGATTCTTGCTTCTAATCTTTCACCTCCCATTCCTTCCCTTTCTCGACAGACTCTCTGTCCAAGTTGAAAGTGCCCTCCTGCTGGTTCCCGTGCTCCTGCAGCACCTGCACTTACCACACTGTATATGTCATCACCGCCTGGCCGCGCTCCCCGCTCAAGGGTGAGCTCTGAGAGCAGGGCTCTACCCATCCTTCTGGAGTCTCCACGGCCTGGACCAGAGGGTGTGCTCACCACGAACTTACTGAACAAATGAATGAATGAGCCCAGGGGGGCATTCTCCTTGGGGACCCTGCTGAGATGTTGCAATCTGAGTCCCCAGCTGCACTTGAGGCTCTGGTAGGTCTGAGTTCTGAGCATTTTTGCCATGGGCTGATGGCTGGTGTGTGGAAACTTATTCTCCTCTGGAATTTCTAACCCCATGGGAGAGGGGCAGAGCTGGGTGAGTGCCTGGGAACCGGGAGGGCTGGCAGCAGTGGAAGGCAGGAGTAGGTGGTCAGGGGGTCACGGGTTCGTGCCTGGACTGGTACTTGGCTCTGACTCTGGAGGACCAGGGCCTTTGAGGATTTGGCTGGGGAGGGGGCATGAGACCTGTCCCCCAACCTGTTCCAGGCCTGCCCTGGAAGCCCAGGCTGGAAGACCAGTGGGTGGAGGAGCCAGTGGAGAAATGGAGTTTGTGCAATAGCATTCAATATGTTTGCAATAATGGGGAATGGACAAAAATGTTAATTTAATTTTGACAGGGGACAACATCCATGGCTCAGAGCTCTCCGACTGCCACCCTGTCCAGCCTTGCTGCGGAGACTCAGGGAGGGAATGTGGCGGTTGAAGGGTGAGGTAGTCGGGTCTCCCTGTCCCCGGATGTCCCCCTGCTCCCGGTCGCTGTGCCGTCCTCCGTGGAGAAGCCTGCTTAGGGCTTTGAGAGCTGTGCGCCTTCAAGCCGAATGAAGGTGGCTCACCAGGCAAGGGGAGACCTGCTGCTCACTGCATGTGCCTCCCAGAGGAGGGCCTGGGGCTCTGAAAAAGACCCCCAGCTGGGGAGTGCCAGCATCTTCTGCCTTGAGCCTGCATCACCCAAACTATGATCCCCGTGTCTGCCCCAGAGCCCCGGGGGTGGTGTTGGGGTACAGTGAGGGCCAGGGTCCCAGGAGACCTGGCTTTGGGAGCCAGCTCAGCTCTTCAGCAGCTGTGTGGCCTTCTCAGAATCACCTCCCCTCTCTAAGCCTCTGGGTCCTCATTAGGAATGTACAGGTTCCCCTAGAGGGAAACGCTCACCCCTGAGCCACTGGTTTGCAGTGCCGGTGCCCAAGTTCCCAGCTGCAGGCAGCGCAAGGGACCTTTGGGTGGGACTGGGGTGAAGGGACTACCAGAGGCTCCGACCCCCACTGCCACCACTTAGAGTACAAGGGGCTGGGATGCTCACCCCCAGATCTCAGGGCTATTGATCTCCCTGCACGTTGGTTTCTGTGTGTCCCTCCACGTGTCACCTTCGGAGACGTGGGGGTGGGGGAAGGACAGGGGTTAGGAACACGGCCCCTCAGGTCCTTCTGGGGCTCTCAGGTGGTGGCGGCTGAGTCACCCCCACTGCCCTCATACCGATGTCACAGGTGCGTTGACGTAGGTTCTCCAGAAAGCAGACCTTGAGACGATGTGTTGGGTGCAGGTCTTTTATTTGGGAGAAGCTTCCAGGAAGCACGGGTAAGGTTGCAGGAGGGGAGACAGGGAAGAGAGAAAAGTCAGCATGAGCCGGCAGCTGGGGCTCCATCCCCCTGCGGACCCTCAGACACTGCTGCCCAGTAGAACGCTCTGTCATGTTGGGGATATTCTAAGTCTACCCTGAGCTGTGTGATAGCCAGTGGCCGCATGCAGGCTACTGGGTACTAGAACTGTGGCTAGTGTGACTGAGGAAATGTATTTCTACTTTTACTTACCTGTAGAGCATTTCTAGGGAGGCTGGGGCACTTATCTGCTCTTTGGGGGCATCAAGCCCCCTGTGTTTCTGGGTAGCACCGAGGAAGCTTTCTGGTGTCAGAGAGCCAGCAGGCAGAGAAGAAGAAAGAGGGAAGAGCTTGAAGACATCCTCATGCCAGGAACTCGCCAGCAGCAGACGGACTCAGGTGGGCAGAGGGGTCCAGGAAGGGTGTCCACGGACACGTCTCGTTGGCTGATTGCTGACAGCCCATGATGCGAGGGCAATTGTTGCAGCCTCTGACCTGCCCCCTTCCTCTCAGGCTGGGTAGTCTGTTGGGCAGAGGGAGCAGGTAGTTCCTTTTCCTCTGGGATCTGCTCCATCTGAGGGGCCCTCAGCAGCGCTGCCAGGGCCCAAGGCTGTGGCTGAGTCTAGTAAGGTGGCTTTTTGCTCCTGCCATGGCTGTATTCTTCTCAGGATGACCCAGGCACTGCATGGGTGGCGGCTACCAGGAGCCGTGTGTCCTGTGAGCCAATTCCTTAAAATCGATCTCTCTCTGTTTCTGCCTCTCTCTGTCTCTCTCTGGTTTTGTTCCTCTGGAGAAATCTGACTGATACATTGCCTAAAGGTTAATTTATTAAGCAAGGCATCTTTGTATTCCTAACCATTTATCAAGCACCTGCTCTGGGCCAGAACCAGTGATGGGCCCTGCAGAACCAGCAGTGGGGAGGCCCCCCCGCTGACACTTCTCCTCTCTGGGCTTTGGTGTAAATTGTCACCTCTTCAGAGGAGCCCTTGGACCTTCTGGAAACCAATTGTCCCACCCCTTTTACACAGTATTCTGTTTCAACACCTTCAAATCACGTTTTAAAATTATTTTATTAATATCCTTTTTCAGGAAGAAGATCTGGTTTTGTTTACTTAATAGAGAACCTAAGTGCCAGGAGGCACTTAGCGCCCAGTAGACAACAAATGTGTGTTGAACGAACACATGAATGAATGTACCGGAAATGTCACTTTTTACTGCCAAGGCCCTCACACCCAGTGGGCATTTGGGGGTGGGAGATGGGGCCCAGGGTCCCAGGCATCTGTAGGAGCCTTAGAGGAGGATCTGAGATGTGTGTCAGGAAAGTCTTCACATGTGGCCCAAACTCCACATGTAGATTTCATGTATGAACTTCACATGTGGCCTGGACTCCAACCTGTACCCCAGCCCGTCAGCCAACTTTCTCTCTGTCTCTCTTTTTAAACTAATTTATTTAAATTTTTAAAATTAGAAAAAACCCCTCACCTTTACTGAGGTTTAATTGACACACAATAAACTGCACCCATTTCAAGTTGCATAAGTTTTGACAAATTGTATAGACTCACGTGACCACCACTACAATCAAGATTGTAGAGCATTTCTACCACCCTAGAAAGTTCCCTCCTGCCCCTTTATGATCTGACCCCAGACGAACACTGACCTGCTTTTTGTCACTATTGGCCACTTTTGCCTTTGTAAGAGTTTTATATGTAGCATGTACTCCTTTCTCTATGGCTTTCTTCACTCCGCATGCTTTGAGATTCATCCATGTTGCCGAGTGTATCAGTAACGAATTCCTTTTCCTTGCCGAGTAGTATTCCATTGGATATGCCATTTGTTTATCCACTCACTTGTTGATGGACATTAGGGAAATTCCCAGTCTTTGACTGTTCTGAATGAAGCTGTCATGAACATAGGTGTAAAATCCTTTGCGTGGACATATGTTTCCATTTCTCTTGGAAATCTACTTAGAAGTGGGATCACTGGGTCATATGGTAAGGGTACGTTCAACTTTATAAGAAGGTGCCAAATTGTTTTCCAAAGCACCTGCACCATTTTACACGCTCATCTGCAATGTATGAAAGCTCCAAATACTCGCTGACACTTGGTATTGGAAAGCCTTTTAAAAAATTTATTTTCATTGTGATATAATTTACCTACAGTGACGTGATCCAATCTTAAGTATATCATTCTTTTTTTTTTTTTTGGGTTATTGTAGCTTTGTAATATGTTTTGAAATTGAAATTGGGAAGTGTGTGGCCTCCAACCTTGTTTTCCTTTTTCAAAATTGTTTTGGCTATTTGTGGTCTTTGAAATTCCATATGAATTTTAGGATGCATTTTTCCATTTCTGCAAACCACATAATTGGGCCTTTGAAAGAGATTGCATTGAATCTGTTTGGGGTAGTATTGTCATCTGTTTTGGGTAGTATTGTCATCTTAATAATATCAAGTCTTCCAATTCATGAACATGGGATATCTTTCCACTTATTTTGGTCTTTTAAGATTTCTTTCATCAATGTTTTGTAGTTTTTTGTGTATAGGAATTGCACCTCCTTGATTAAATTTATCCCTAAGAGGTCTTTGGGGTTTTTTTGATGTTACTGTAAGTGGAATTGTTCTTTAAATGTCTTTTTGCATTGTTCATTGCTAGTGTATAGAAAGACAACTGATTTTCGTGAGTTGATTTTATATCCTGCAACTTTGCCGAATTTATTAGCTTTTATAGTTGTGTGTGTGCACGTGTGTATGAATTCTTTAGGATTTTTAACATATAAGACCATATCATCTGTGACTAGAGATAGTTTTTCCCCTTCCTTCCCAATTTGGATGCCTGTTATTTCATTTTCCTGCCTAGTTGTTCTGGCTTGAACTTCTAGTACTATGTTATGAAGTGGCAAAAGTGGGCACCCTTGTCTTGTTCCCAATCTTAGGGAAAAAACTTTCAGCCTTTCAGCCTTGAGCTCTGAGTTTTACATACATGGCCTTTATTTTGTTGAGGAAGTTCACTTCTATTTCTAGTTTATTGAGTGGTTTTTTTTTTTTTAAATCATAAAAGGGTGTTGGATTTTGTCAGATGCTCTTTCTGCATCAGTTGAAATAATCATGTTTCAGAAATTCATTCTATTAATGTGGTATTTTACTTGGCTTGATTATCATATGTTGAACTATTCTTGCATTCTGGGGAGAAATCACATTTGGTCATGATGTATAATTTTTTAATATGCTGCTGAATTCAATTTGCTAGTAACTTATTGAGGTTTTTTGCATCTATATCCATAAGGGATATTAGTCTGTAGTTTTCTTCTAGTGTCTATTCCTTCTAGAGCGCAGGCTCAGTAGTTGTGGTGCACGGGCTTAGTTGCTCCGTGGCATGTGGGATCTTCCTGGACCAGGGCTCAAACCTGTGTCCCCTGCATTGACAGGCGGATTCCTAACCACTGCCACCAGAGAAGCCCCCTACTTTTTTTCTTAGTCAAGTTAGCTAAAGATTTGTTAATTTCATTGATGTTTTCAAAGAACCAACTTTTGGGTTTGTTGATTCTATTATTTTTCTATCTCTATTTCATGTATCTCTAATTCCTATATTTCCTTCTTTCTTCTAGTTTTGTGTTTAGTTATCTCTTCTTTTTCTAGTTCCTTAAGGAACTAGATTATCCTTCAGATTTTTCTTCTTTTTTAATATAGGCATTTACTGCTATAAATTTCCCTCTGAGCCCTGCTTTTGCTACGTCCCATATGTTTTGGTATGCTATGTTCTCATTTTGTTTGTATCTAACTATTTTCTTTCTTTCTTTTTCTTTTTGTTTTTTTGTCGGAGGGTGGGTTCTGTCCACACGCTGCGGCAGTCACCATGGTGGCTACTGGGCGCTTTGCGGGGTGGTCACCGAGAGATGCTCCCAGAGCTGCCGGTTCTCACCCTGGCAGGAGGGAGGGTCTGCAGCGTGGCAAAACCTGTGCCGCCTTCAGGCTCTTCCCTTTGCCTCACGAGGGAGAGGTCTCATCTGAAAAGTGTGACTGCCCCCCTTCTCATCACCCAGACCACCACAATCACTCCCACGCCCATGTGCAACCTGAGTGAAGGGAGAACACACGGCCGTGCGAGGAGGCGGCACCTGGCCCCAATAAAGGAGACAGGAGTGTCTCCCTTACTGTCTCCACCCCGCAAGAGAGCGGCTCACAGGATGCACCACCACAGTGGGGACGCCAGGGGCTCGTTGGGAAAGGGAAACATCGCCAACTCTCAGCCGCTGGCACTACGACCTGGACCACTCCAGGGGCACCACCGAGGCCCAGGCGGGACACGTGCACATGCTGACGGGAGCTGAAGCGCTACAGCTGGACGTGTCCTCAGCCTCCCGCAGGGAGCGCCTCTCGCCAGACACTCGCTGAGAAGGCTAAGCGAGAGTGCCTGAGGCGTCAGAGGACTCTAGCCAGCCGAAGCCGTGAGGCAGGGGCTGAGCTTGGAGTGGGGTGCCGCTCCCCTGCCCTCCACACACCACTAACGGGCGGGGAGGAGAGGCGAGGGCCCGCGGGCAGAATGAGAAGAGCCGCCCCATTTGCCAGTGGCCTAGGCCCGGCCCGGGAGAGTGGGGCATCACCACATGGTTTGTAAGTATTTTCTAATTGGCCTTTTGATTTCTTCTTTGACCTAATGGTTATTTAAGATTGTGTTAATTTCCACATATTTGAATTTTTCAGTTTTCCTTCTGTTTCCTTCATTCTATGGTGGTGAGAGAAGATAGGATTTCAGTCTTCTAAAATTTACTGAAACTCATTTTGTGGCCCAACATATGGTCTATCTTGGAGAATGTTCCTTGTGCCCTAGAGAAGAATGTGTATTCTGCTGTTGTTTACTGGGGTGTTCTATGTAGGTCTGTTAGGCCCGATTGTGTTATAATGTTCATGTCTTCTTTTTCCTTATTGATCCTCTGTCTAGATCCATTATTGAAAGTGGAGTATTGAAGTCTCCGACTTTATTGTAGAATTGTCTATTTTTCCCTTCAATTCTATCAATATTTGATTTATATATTTTGAGGTTCTTCTGTTTTGTGAATAAATGTTTATAATAGTTATATCTTCTTGATGAATTGACCCTTTCATTAATATATAATGTCCTTATTTGTCTGTTGTAACAGTTTTTGACTTAAAATTTATTTTATTTCATATTAATATAACCATCCCTGGTCTTTTAGTTAAAGTTTGCCTGAAAAATCTTTTTCATTTCTTTTCCTTCCTTTTACTTGTGTCCTTGAGTCTAAAAATATTGAATTATAAATGTACTGACTTTTATAATTACCCATGTAGTTACCTTTACTGGAGTTTTTTATTTCTTCATATGGCCACAGATTACTGTCTAGTGTCCTTTCATTTCAACCAGAAGGACTCCCTTTAACATTTCTCATAGAGCAGGGCTGCTAGCAATGAACTTCTTCAGTTTTTATCTGGGAATGTCTTAATTTTACGTTAATTTTTGAAGGATAGTTTTGCTGGGTATAAAATTCTTGGTTGGCAGTTTTTTTCTTTCAGCACTTTAAATATATGTATATCATACATGTCAGCTCTAGAATTCCTATTTAGTTCCTTTTTAAAAGTAATTTCTATCTCTTTGTTATGTTCTTATCTTGTTAATCTATTGTTTTCCTAATATCTTCAGTTCTTTGTTTATAGTTTCCCTTAGCTGTTTTTTTTAAAAAAAAATTAATTAATTAAGTTATTTTTGGCCATGTTGGGTCTTTGTTGCTGTGCGTGGACTTTCTCTAGTTGCGGTGAGCAGGGGTTACTCTTCATTGCGGTGGCTTCTCTTGTTGCGGAGCATGGGCTCTAGGCATGAGGGCTTCAGTAGCTGTGGCACGTGGGCTCAGTAGTTGTGGCACATGGGCTTAGTTGCTCCACGGCATGTGGGATCTTCCCTGACCAGGGCTTGAACCCACGTCCCCTGCATTGGCCGGTAGATCCCTAACCACTGTACCACCAGGGAAGTCCCTCCCTTAGTTCTTTGAGTATATTTAAAACAGTATATTTAAAGTCTTTATTTAGTAGTCTAATGACTGGACTTCCTCAGGTTTGGTTTCTGTTGGTTAATTTTTTTTCCTGTGAATGAGCTATACTTTCCTGATTTTTGTATACCTAATAATTTTTGTCGAAAATTGGGCATTTTGAATATTATAATGTAGTAACTCTGCAAATCAGATTTTCTCTCTTCCCCAGGGTTTGCTTTGGTTGATTTTGATGCCCATTTGTTCAGTGACTTAAACTATTTTTGCAAATATTGTATTCCTTGTTGTGTGTGGTCTCTAAAATCTCTATTTTACTGTCTCAGTGGTCAGCAGGTGACCTGCCTGAGATTTCCTTAAATGTCTGGGCCAAAAAGAAAAAACAACAGTACTCTCTTGGTCTTTGTAGCTTGGCTCTGAGCTGGGGCATTCTTTCAGTACTAAGCCATGCTGCCTACAACCCTACCTTAGCCTTCACCTTCTGCTTGTGTGGAGCCCACAGAGTCATCAGAAGTGGAACCTAGGACATCTCAGGTCTTTTCTGAGTATTCATTACATCCTGAGCCTGCACATTGCACTCTGTTTTCCCAGTCTGTGCAGTGGCCCTTCTGAGCTCTTATTCCCCCAATAACCGTCCTTCTCTCTCTTCTCCTTCCTGGGCTTTTTGGGTTCTGTCAGCCACTTGTCCCACCTGCCATTCTTTGCCCCAGGGGGGCATGAAGTATATATGGCTTTAAATCCTTTCACAGATGTTGCTGCTGCCTGGAAAGTCACTCCAGGGGTGTGTGTGTGTGTGTGTGTGTGTGTTTGTGTTGAGGAGGGAGCGCATAAAAAGAGTCAGCTTCTGAGCCATTCCTCAGGGATCCGCCAGTCAGGTCAAAACACACAATTACAGTTTTTAAGAACAAGGTCTGTATTAGCCCCCTTTCATCCGCAAGTTACAGCAGGAATGCAGGCTGTCATCCCCATAGCTGCTACCATGCTGGAGAATGAGAAACGAGGGTCAGGTGGCTGAAAATGTCTCAGTGTTCTCTTGCTGAAATTGTTTTTCTTTCTCTTCGTTAAGCATCTTCCTTGTAGCTGATTAGATTCCAGAGTCCCAAAAAAATCTTTGCCAACTTATGGTTGTTTCAGTGGAAGGACTGATTTAATTTTCTATGATTTCACATGGTCTCTGCCTTTTCTTAACTTTACATTTTTATTCAGACAAAATTTACAAACAGCTGTATACAGCTTGATGAATTTTGCATATATATACACTCATGCAGCTGCCACTCAGATGAAGACCTAAAATGTTTTCAGTTCCTTAGGGGGTCCTTTCATATTCCTTCCAGGAGAGTTACCCATTCTCTCAGTTATTATGACCTTTATCACTGTAAGTTAGTTTTGCCTGTTGTAGAACTTCTTATTAATATAAATGGAGTCAAACAGTGGGGATTTCTCTGAGTCTGGCTACGTTTGTTCAGTCTAATGTTTTTGGGACTCATCCATGTTATTGCCTGTAGCTGAAGTTCATTCCTTTCTTATTACTGAAACAATTCCACTGTATGCCTATATCATGATTTGTTTATCCATTCATCAATTGAAGGGCATTTGGGTTGTTTCCAGATTGGAGCTGTTATGAATAGAGCTGCTATGAACATTCTTGTACGCATGTTTTGGTTGATATGATGCATGGACTTTTTTCTCTTTGGCGTATGTTTGGGAGAAGATTCTCTAGGTGTCTTGACTCTTGGGTGGGTGCCCTGTTCTCTATACCCAGTGGCCTGTTCTCTGTGTCCATCCGGGCTGAACTCCGGTTTAGCCCTCTGCTTCTTGAACTCCACAACTCCTAAGAATTCTGTGAGTTTTCTCTGCTGGCTTCTCTCCACCCCACTTAACTTTCATTTGTTTGTCCTTTAACTCTTCTTAATCACCAGCTGGAGCCCTCTCCCTCCAAGACCCTTCTGGACGCCTTCTCCACTGGATTTAGCTGGTCCCCTTGGCAGTCTCATTCCCTTCCAAAGCCTTGACTCTCAACCCAGTGAATATGGAATCCAAGACTTGACCTTCAGCCCTGCCCTCCCTTCTAAAAGTGGGCCAATGGGCAACTGCTTGTTGGACATCTCTGCTTGGGTGGCCCCAGACCCCTCACAATCCACACTTTCCCAGTTGCCCTTTCCATCATCCCTCAGCTGATTCTCTCCCCTCTGCAGTGCCCACCTCAAGAACTGCTCCAATTTTCCTCCAGCCACACAAGTCTGGGTCCCCACTTCCTTCACTCTGTCCATTTCCTTTCCCCCAGCAACCGATCCGGAGAACCCAAGCACTGTCCACAGCACCTTTCCAATGTCTTGGGGGTGGGGGCCTCCACTCCTCTCTAGCCCAATGGGCCTGAACCTGAGCATCTCCTCTCAGTATCGTCGCTGGGCTTCCATCCCCCAGCCTTGCCTTTGCTAATCAGTTTGGCCTGCGGCTCCATCCGTAGTCCCCGTAGCCGCCTCTGGCCGTGTCTCCCTCAGCAGCGAGGCCATGCTCCGGGCCCTGCTTTGGGGCCTGGGCTGCAGCCGAGATAGCTTTGGGCACCATTCCTTAGCACCGGTGGTGCGTGGCGGACACGCTCCATGGTCGGGGCTCACAGACAGGTTTTTCGAGTTAGGAATTTGGAAGGGACCCCAGCACTGGTTGCAGTTCAGAGTCCGTGAGGCGCTGGGTAGACCCTGCCGTGAGCTCATCTTTCCTGGGGTGGCCGGACTCAGGGCTAAGCTGGCTGAGGCAGCAGTTTGGAAAATTTCACACTCAGACTTGCCACTTGGCCGGCCTCTGGGTGACTTGTGGTGAGGCCTCAGTCAACCCTTTCATCCAACAAGTACTGCAGGGGCTGGGTCCACCTATAGATGGGTCACAAAAGGGTGCAGAGGGGGTACCATGAGAGGCAGACCCTACTAGGAGGGGCTTGTGCCCTTGTTGGGGAAAGGAGATTCATAAGGAAACAATGAGAGAACAAGATTGGTGGGACTTTTTTGTGTGTGTTGGGGGAGATGCTGTCGATCATTTAAGACTGGAAAGCTAATTTATTTGTGCTGTAGTGTAGTGTGTCCACAACGCTCTGGAAGAGATGCAGTGATATATCTCAGAGAAAGAGTTAAGAGCAGGTCTCTGGAGCCAGACTACCTGAGGCCAACATCTAGCTCCACCACTTGCTAGCTGTGTGACCTTAGGCAAGGTACTTAACTTCTCTGTTCTTGTATCTCCTCTAATATAATGTGACGGTAATAATAATTAGCACCCATCTACCTACTTAATCTGATATTCATAATCATTAACTGCATTAATACAAGTGAAGCAGTTAGGACAATACCTGACACCTAGTAGATACTCAACAAATATCCACATTGTTATTACTATACTTATTCCAGCCTACCTCGCCACACCCTCCCTCCATGCTTTTGCTACTCTAGCCCCTCAGTCGTACTTTTGGTCCTCTCTGTCTATGCTGAGGAACTCTTCCTCCTTCAGACCCAGCTCAAAAATCACCTCTGCTGGGAAACCTCCCCCAACCCTCAGATCATTTTCTCTGTTGCATCAACACTCGCACATTTTAATTTTAAACATCTGTTTACCTGTCTGGCCTTCTCATCAGCTGGTGAGCAACTTGAGGGCAAGCCTGTTTCTGAACCATTTCCTTGTTCCTAATACCCCCATCCCCCCAGGGCTAGCCCCAAATAACCGTCTGATGACTGTGTATTGGACAAGTCATTGAAAGAATTAATGACACATGATAAGAAAACATAATGGAAGACGGATATAAAATCCTACAGTGTGGCAGTTACAGTGTAGTGTCTGACCAGGCATAAATGGCAATGATGCTTCCTGGAGCCAAGGCTGGTGGGCTGCCATGTTGTGAGATCCTGTGGGTGGCAGCAGTCAGGGCGGGCTTCCTGGATGGAGGAGGAGGGGCAAAAGTGACATGCCCAAGCTGGCTCCAACTGGCTCCAAAATTGTCACGCACTGTGGGATTGGCAGCTGGTGCCCCCATGGTCCGTCCTCGGCCACTCTGCTGCCACTTTGGGGCTGGGGGAGTTTGGCAGAGTGAAGGTCCCCCCTCTGGTCCAGGGAAAAGGCCTGAATGTGAGATGGTGGTGCAGAGGACCAGCCCCTATCCGGTGACACACGGAACTCCTCAGAGTGGATTTTACGCTCCCTGCCCTAATGCAGACCGTCTCCACTGTGCTTCGGAAAAACAGAGGTCTCGCTCCAGCCTTCTGAAACCAACCTTCCCTCCCTTCCCCTCCCCCAACATTTTTGGAGACCAAAAAAAAAAGCAGAACAAGGCTGGATGAAGCAGAGCAGAACGGCCGAGGGGCTCAGGACACCACCCTCCGCGCTGAGCAGAGTAGCCACTTCCTCTTGGATGGGTGCAGCCAGCTCAGTCCATCTCTCCAAAGCTGCACTCCCCATCCATCTGTCCATCCTGCCTGCTCACCAGGAAGGCTACAGACAGGGCCTGGCAAAGCCGATGCTGGAATGGAGCCAAAGCCACACGCCCACTCGGCAGTGCTGACACCCGCCCGCCGCCCCTCATCTGTAAGGCTTGTGCTCTACAGCCTGCTGCCCTCGCCCTGGTCCCCACTGCTCCTCCTTGTACCCTGTCCTCTCCCTGATTGTCACCCAGGACAGGCTGAGAGGGCCCAGCTTCTCCTGACTCACTGGATTCATGCCCTGACTCGTCCCCTCCACTGCCTGGCTGACCTTACCCAAGTCCTTGCATCTCTGAGCCTCAGTTTCCCGGTGGGCAAAATGGAGAGAGTGAGAGTGACTGCCTGTGTGAGGGGGAGGAGGCCCCACCACAGCGGATGCGGGAAGGCACATGTGTGAGTTACTGCCATGATGCTTGCCTGTCTCCAGGTCTGAGCCTCACCTCTGCTCCTCCAGTTCCTTGCAATTTGTGGTCCAACTCTGGGCCGCCCCCTAGGAAACCTCCCGGGACCACTGTAACCCCCTGCGGATGCCGTGTCGGTATTACGCTCTGCATAATTTGACACTTACTCTGCACACCTGCTTATGCTTATATATCTGTTTATTCATAAAAAAGCACAGCATCGGAGGCCAAAGGTCTGGGTTGGAGTTCCTGCTCTACCACCGCTGTCTGGCTAAGATGGAGAGGCAGCCTGCATCCTCTTTCCAAGTCCCCAAGTTCCTCATTTCTGAGCGGAGATGGTTATAATCACGCCCACCTCCCAGACTTCTCATGGGGCACGATGGGATGCATGCATACGAAAGCGCTTTGTAAACTATAAAAAGCACTCGGTCCTGTTGCTTCTTTTTGTTTCCAGTTTGATGTAAGTTTCCTATGAGAAAGACTTGAGCCAGGGCGGTGGAACCAGGAGGGCGTGGTACCAGGCAGGTGCCCAGGGAGTGGTCCTGCTTGACCCTGCATGTGGAGGCCCATGTGTCTGGGTGGTGGCAGACCAGGAACGCTGGCCTGCCGTGACTCAGATGGCCCAAAAGAGTGCTGGCTGGGGGAGGTGGCAACCCTGTGGAGTGATTTCCTGCCCTGGTCCCCATCTAAAGACATCCAGATGGTTGCTTGATGATGTTACCCAGGAAACTGGTTGCCAGACATGGGGGCTCTGAGAAGAGGCCCAAGGAGACACACCAGAGGACACAAGAGGACACATCTGATCATTGAAATGTTGGATTGCCCACATTCCAGCTAGAAACCATCAAAATACAAACACCCGGTGGTAAACAGAGCCACAGCAATCAGATTGTGCAATGGAGTGCCAGAAAATTCTACATAATTGAATTATGAAAATTCTGTTTTGGACATGGAGGAGGGAGGCTGCCTGGTGTGGTGGGGAGGGCGAGGGAGGGAGGGCTGGGCCGGGGGAGGATGTCTTCCTGAGGGCCACACCCAGGCTGGACTTGGCTGTGTCCCCTCTGTGTTCCCTGTGCCCAGCCTTCCCGGGTCCAGAGCAGGCATCAGCGAGAGCCTGGAGGATCTCAAACACACAGCCAGGAAGCTGTTATCTTTAAGACGATGGGGAGCCACGGAGGGCGGTTACAAATATCACGTCCAGATATTTGGACTTGGGCCATGGTGAAGAGGATTGGGTGGGATGGTCCTTAAAGGAAGTGAAGTAGGTAAGGAAAGAGAAAACCATGAGATAATTAAGAGACAGAATCTAGGGGAACTGGCTGGATATTGTAGTTGGAGGGTGGTAATGATGCTTGAGGATGACCCTCTCACTTTGGGACTGGGAGACAGAGTGGGCAGAGAACGGGAGGGGTAGGCTTGGAATAGAAAAGGATGATCTCAGTGTGGGGCTTATGGAGTTTGGAGGGCTGGCCAGCTGGACATGTCCAGAGGAGTTTGGTTAAGCAACCTGCGGTTTGTGGTAAAAACCTAGACTTGGAGTTTCAGGCTTGGGAGTTGTCTGAGGTTGGGTTTCTTAGAAGCAGACCCTGAGATGCAAAGTTTTGTGTGAATGATTTATTAAGGAAGTGCTCCCAGGGGAGCCTGGGAAGGGATGGTGGGGGACGTAGGACAGCACAAGGAAGGAAGTCAAGCAGAAAGGTGTGATCTCGGGCAGAAGCCCCAGCAGCCTGACCCTGTGGGGACTGTGGGCTGTACTTACGCTTCCTGGCCTGAGGCAGGCGGGTTGGACTTTCTGCCAGTGTCAGCCAGTGGTTGGAGATTGTGGCGGCAAGGGGTGGGAAAATTCCTGGCATCTAAACTCCCTGCAAGTGCAGGGAAGCCTCCAGCAGCCCAAGGGCAGTCCTCCCAAAAGGGGCCATGAGCCAGTTGCTGGACAGGAGAGCCTACCAAGGCCGGGGACACAGGGTGGTCACCGGGTTCTTCAGTGGAGAGGATGTATCACATGGTCTGCTCCCCAAGTCCACAGCACGTTGACAGTCATCAAAGCTGGTGTGGATGGGTTGGCCCTGGAAAGGTCAGAGCCAGAAGAGGAGAGCACTGAGGGTGGGCCCTGGGCAACACTGACAGTCCAAGTTCCTGGCTGGAAGGGGCCTTAGAGTCCACCTAACCCAACTTCCCAAGGATGCCAGCAAGCGTTGGTCACGAGTGACTGCAACTCTACTCAGATGACTTAAGCAGAAAAAGAAGTTATTGACCCGGGTAGCTGGGAAATCCAAGGGTGTGGCCAGGTGCTGGAGTGGAAATTACGTAACTGGGTTTCTCTCTCTGGCTTTCGACTGTGCCTTGCCATGTGTGCTGGTGTCCCTCTCAGACAAGCTCTCTCCACGAGCTGGGAAGGCTGGTGTCTGGCAGCTCCGAGCATTACCGTTAAAATTTTCAGTACAAAAGGAAGAAAGACAGTCTTCCTCTCGGCTGCCAAACATCAAACCTCAGAGAAGGCTAATTGTCCTGCTGCACCCATCACTATGGGGCATCCTGTCCTGAAAGTACCCACTGTTGACGCCATTATCCAGCCCAGCGTCACCCACTTCCCAGGTCTCTTTCTCTCTCTTTCCCTTTCTCTTTGTATTTCACTCAGGCTTGAGTCAAAAGACTACCTCTCGGAGAGGGGAAAGGGAAGGATCAGCCCCTCCAAACCAGAAGAAATGGGTTTTCCATGGGAAAAAGTGTTAGCTACTGAAAGAAAGGGAGGGCTGACGACCATGGACATCCTTTCCACCTGCTGGGTGGCCGCCTGGCCTCCCCTTGTGTTTCTGAGATGGAGACGCCCCCGCCAAAGGCCTCTAGGAAGGTCAGTGTGGACCCTAGGAAGGGGGAATGGGGAAAATGCAGGGCCTACCCTAGAGAGACAGAGAGATGAGGGACAGGCTTTGGCTAGCTGGCTGTAGCGTGTCTGGGATCTGGCCCTAGGACAGGGGAAGGGGCAGAAGCAGGCCCTAAACTGAAGCCCCAGGGGTCTAGCCTTGGGGTTTGGAGATGCTGCTCCTAAGACACTGGCTTATGGGGCAGGTAGAACAGACACTCCCCCCGTCCAACTGAAAAGGAGGGGCTGGGCAGAGCTGGCTGTCCCAGGAGTCAGACAGGGGGACCTAGCTGGCATCCAAGGGCAGGGCAGGCTTGCCCAGGGGTGGCCCTGGAACTCTAACCCTGCTGGTCGACATAATAGCCTTGGTTAGCACCCGGGGCACTGGGGTGGGAGTCAGCCCCCAGATGCAGGGAGGCAAAGAGCATGCCCTTCCTACAGGGACAGAAAGTTGATTAGTGGTTGCTTGGGGCTGGTTGGGGGCTGGAAGGGAGGCAGGGGGTGAGAGCTAAAGGATACGGAGTTTCTTTTAGAGGTGATGAAAGTGTTCTAAAATGCACTACACTGATGGTTAGTTACACATATCTGTCGGTCTACTAAAAACCACCGAATGGGTGAGTTGTCTGGTGTGTGAATTATATCTTAATAGAGCCCTTTGGTTGCTGTTTTTAAAAGAGTGATATTTGGGACAGGTCACAGAACAGGAGTGCCTGGCAGGGAGACTGAGGCATAAGGCTCTCCTGTGGGCTGGCTGGGTCCCCTTAGAGGGGTAGAGGCAGCTATGGCTCAGATGGCCCCTGGCGTGTCCCCAGGCGGGTGGGAGCCTGGTGAAACCAACTTCAGATGCCACCTTCTGTTGGGACTATGGGGAGGACTCACCTGTCTGGGCCCCCAGTTCCATCACCTACTTGTCTGTAATAGCTCCTAAGTGGGGAGCCCACTCTCCTCTGTACCCCCTCCACTCTGTAGTCAGGGCATCTTTGCAAATGCAAACGTACTCCTGTCATCCCATGAGTGACAAGCATATCTGACCTTCCTGCACATCCGGCCCCTGCTAACCAGTAGCACCAACCTCTTTCCATCCTTTGAACCCGACATGCCCTCAGGGCCTTTGCATTTCCTGTTCTTAGGGACCAAAACTCCCTTCTCCTCTTTTGGCCTAGGAAGCACGAGTAGCTCCTACTTCCTCTCCTATGGACCGCCTCTCCCTGGGAGCAAGTATACATTCCTGTCCGTTTGTAATGTAAGCTCTCCGGGTCTGTGTGTGCTCACCCTACCTAGAACACCCAGAATAAAAATGTGTTCAATGAACGAAAAAACGTTCTCTCTGGCCTGGGAAGGCTGGAGCCTGCGGAGGGAATCTCCAGGACTCCAGGGTAGACAGCTGGGTGTGAGCACATGGGGCCAGCAGGTGAATCCCGTCCTGCGGAGTCATAGCCCAGGGAGTTCTGGGCCCTGAGGTCACGCGTCTCTCTGTGGCCAGCACCCTGAAGGTCAGAACGTCCGGCTGCTGCACATTTGCAGACTTGGGGCAGGGCAGTCCCGAGACTGGCAGGGATGTGTTGGAGCTGGAGGCTCTGAGGGTAAGGAGATGCTTTGGCCTGGAAAATCACATCACGAGCTCGAGGCTGGCCTCAGGACAAGGCAGGGAAATTGCTAAGGGGCTGGTGTTCCAAGAGGCGGCCTGTGCAAGAGGAGAGATTGATTCTTGGAAAGTGGAAACCCCCATGGGGACTGCAGTGGGTCTTTGAGCTGCTGATGAGCGCCATTCTGGCTTCAGGACCATCCAGAGTGGTGAAAACAGAGTGGCTGGAGCTTCTAGCCACTTCACAGTGTGGACAGAACGGTGAGGTCCAGAGGACCAGGGCCATCCTCCGAGTCTGGGGCAAGCTGGAGCGTGGGCCCAGGTACCCTGGCTCTTGGCCTGGCCTCTGTCCTTTCTGTCAGGCCGCCGCTGCCACTGCCTCTTCCAAATGGGAAAATCCACGTGGCATTTCTCCTTGATTCTGGAAGGGATACTATAGTGAGTGTGTGGACGCTCACAGGTCCTCTCGTGTAAAGTCGACTTCCCTTCTTAAGCATCCTTGGGTGGGGTGGTTCTCAAAAGCATCTCCACTCTCTGCGTCCCTGTCGGCTACCTTCGCCCATTCACTTTATCGGTTTTTGAGACTTTTTATTTAGAAATAATTTATAACTTACAGAAAAGCTAAAAGAATATTACAAGGAACTCCCTTGCAATTGTTTTATCCTGGAGTCATCGCTTGTTTACATTTTGCTCCATTTGCTTTATCATTTAATCTCCATCCACACAGACATAAACACACAGAGACAGATACACAAACACGGACACATAGACACACACATTAAAAGCTGTTAGTTTGGGAATTCCTTGGCAGTCCAGTGGTTAGGGCTCCAAGCACTGCAGGGGGCACGGGTTTGATCCCTGGTCAGGGAACTAAGATCCCGCATGCTGAGAGGCAAGGCCCAAAACCTCCCAAAACTGTGAGTTCATACTGATACACCCAATTCCTATCCAACAGCCTAGTATACTTCTAGACTTCTCCTTTTCATGTATGTGTGCTTCCCTCCAACAATGAGAAAAGTAGCTCCCATTTTGTATTTATTTGCTCAAGGCTAGAATACAAGAAAACTGTTTCAGAGTTGGTAACCCATACCACCATAACAGGAAAACCTATTAACTGGTGTTCAAGATTTCCTTTTTTTTTTAAATAAACTTATTTATTTTTATTTATTTATTTTTGGCTGCATTGGGTCTTCGTTGTTGTGCACAGGCTTTCTCTAGTTGCGGCGAGCGGGGGCTACTCTTCGTTGCGGTGGACAGGCTTCTCATCACGGTGGCTTCTCTTGTTGCGGAGCACGGGCTCTAGGTGTGCAGGCTTCAGTAGTTGTGGCATGTGGGCTTCAGTAGTTGTGGTGCGCAGGCTCCGTAGTTGTGGCTCACAGGCTCTAGAGTGCAGGCTCAGTAGTTGTGGCCCACGGGCTTAGTTGCTCCACGGCATGTGGGGTCTTCCTGGACCAGGGCTCGAACCCGTGTCCCCTGCATTGGCAGGCAGATTCTTTTTTTTTTTTTTTTTTGCAGTTTTCTCTTTTATGATAATAACCAGATCAAAATTTTTCTTAAAGATTATAGGAATCTTCAGCATGTCTGAAGCAGTGTAAATAGTAAATGCTTTGTGGGTGTTGATTAAGTTATAATTAGTGCGGGGAAGAGACCAACTGAGGGACGTGATTGAAGGCTTGAGTGGGTGGAGGGGTCACTGCCCGCCCAGGTCTCCTGGGATCAGGTGGCAGGTGGATTCTTAACCACTGCGTCACCAGGGAAGTCCCTGGTGTTCAATATTTCTTTACATTTCCTTAAGATAAAATTTAATATAGAAAATGCACAAATCCTAAGTGTGTGATTTGATGAGTTTTAACAAATATATACATTTATATTACCCACAGCCCAATTGTCTTGGTAAACCATACCATAGCCTGGGTGGCTTAAACATTAGACATTTATTTCTCATGGTCTGGAGGCTAGAAGTCCAAGATGAGGGTGCCAGTGGATTCAGTTCTTGAGGAGGACTATTTTCCTGGTATGCAGATGGCCATCTTCTAGCTGTGTCCTCACGAGGCAGATAGAGAGAGAGAGAGAGCTCTGGCCTTGTTCTTCTTCTTATAAGGTTGCTAATCCCATTATGGGGGCCCCACCATCATGACCTCATCTAAACCTAATTACATCCCCAAAGCCCCATCTCTAAATGCCATCACCTTGGGGGTTAGAGCTTCAACATAGGAACTTCAGAGGGACACAAACATTCAATACATAACATCAGTCAAGGTAGAGAACATTTCCATCGTTTCAGAATGTCCTCCAGGATAACTAGGAGCAGAATGGCTGGGTGATGAGGAAAGTGTATGTTTAATCAAACAAGAAATGATCAAAACTTTCCTCACAGTGTTCATATTTTTTACCTTCTCCCTAACAATAAAGGAGAAAGGTACTGTCAATCTTTTTAAATATCATCCTTTAGAGTGGAAACATACATTATACATATGCTTTTTCAGTCTGGCCATTCTAATAGATATGTAGTGTATCTCACTGTGATTTTATTTTATTTTAATAAATTTATTTATTTATTTTTGGCTGCATTGGATCTTCCTTTCTGCAGGTGGGCTTTCCTCTAGTTGTGGTGAGTGGGGGCTACTCTTCGTTGTGGTGGATGGGCCTCTCATTGCAGTGGCCTCTCTTGTTGTGGAGCACGGGTTCTAGGCACGTGGACTTCAGTAGTTGTGGCATCTGGGCTCAGTAGTTGTGGCTCATGGGCCCTAGAGCACAGGCTCAGTAGTTGTGGCACACGGGCTTAGCTGCCCCATGGCATGTGGGATCTTCCCGGACCAGGGCTCGAACCCGTGACCTCTGCATTGGCAGGTGGATTCTTAACTACTGTGCCACCAGGGAAGCCCCCATTGTGATTTTAGCTTGCATTTTCCTGCAGACAATTATGTTGAACTCGTTATCATTTATAAAACTTCGTTTGAGAAGTGTCTAATGTTGAGGTGTTTTGCCTGTTTCTTAAATTGGGTTTTAATTTTTTTATTATTGATTTGTAGGAGTTATTTATATATTCTGATACAAGTCGTTTGTCAGATATATGTCTTACAAATATTTTTTTTCAAGTCTGTGGCTTATCTATTTCTTTTCTTATTGGTAACATCTTATTGTGATAAAATACACAGAGCATACAATCTACCATCTTAACGATTTTAAAATGTAAAATTCAGTGGCCTTTAGTACATTCGCAATATTGTGCGACAATCACCACCATCTAGTTTCATTTTCACCAGTCCAAAAGGAAACCCAGTACGCATGAAGCTGTCATTCCACATTCTCCCATTTCCCAGCCCCTGACAACCATTAATCTACTTTGTGTCCCCATGGATTTGACTACTTTGGATACTTCATATTAACAGAATCGTACAGTATTTGGTCTTTTGTGTCTAGCTCATTTCAATTAGCATAATATTTTCAAGGTTCATTCACACTGTAGAAAGTATCATTCACTGAATATGCTCCTGTTATCTGCAGATGGATCTGGTTTTACTTCTTTTCTAATCTGGATGCCTTTGTATCTTTTCTTTCCTTATTGTCCTGGCTAGAACCTCTAAAACAATGTTGAACAGAAGTGGTAGGAACAGATATTCTTGTCTTGTTCCTGATCTTAGGGAAAAAAATTCTCAGTCTTTCATAATTATTAAATATTATGTTGTCTCTGGGTTTTTCATAGATGTCTTTCATCAGATTGAGGAAATTCTCTTTTATTTCTAGTTTGTTGAGTGTTTCTATGTGGAAAGGGTATTAGATTTTCTTAAATTCTTCTTTTACATTTATTAAGATTATTATGTGTTTTCCCTTTATTTTGTTAATATGGTATATTTCACAGATTGATTTTTGTATATTGAACCAAGCTTGCATTCCTCAGATAAATCCCACCTGGTCACATTTTTGTGATACAGGTCACATCTTGCTTGTATAATCATTTTTGTATGCTGCTAGATTCAGTTTTTTAATATTTTATTGAGGATTTTCCATCTATTTTCATAAGGAATATTGGTCCATCATTTTCTTTCCTTGTGATAGTTTTGTCTGGCTTTGGAATCTGGGAAATGCTGGCCTCACTGACTTAGGAAGTGTTCTCCTCTCCTCTTTTATGGAAAGAGTTTGAGAGAGATTGGTGTTAATTCTTTTTTAAACATTTGATAAAATTAAACAGTATAATCATCTTGTCCTGGGCTTTGCTTTGTTGAAATTATTTTGATTACTAACTCAGTTTCTTGCTACCTGCTTTTTCAGATTTACTTTTTCTTTTTCAGTCACTTTTGGGAGTTTGTGCATTTCTAGGAATTTATCCATTTCATCTGGGTTATCTAATTTGTTGTCATACAATTGTTCATAGTGTTTTCTTATAATCCTCTTTATTTTTATGAGATCTGTATTAATACCCCTTCTGTCATTCTTGAGTTCAGTAATTTGAGTCTTTCTTTTTTTTACATCAGTCTGGCTAAAGATTTGTCAATTTTGTTGATCTTTTCAAAGAACCAGTTTTTGGTTTTGTTCATTTTCGCTATTGATTTTATTGTCTCTGTTTCATTTATTTCTATGCTAATATTTATTATTTCCTTCCTTCTACTTCTTTTGGGTTTGGTTTACTCTTTTCCCCCCTACTTTCTTAATGTATTGATAGAGTATTAGGTTGTTGATTTGAGATCTTTCTTCCTTTTTATTTTAGGCATTTATAGCTATAAATTTCCCTCATTTATAGCACTACTTTTGCTCCATCCCAAAGGTTTTGGTATGTTGTGGTTTCGTTTTCCTTAATCTCAAAATATTTTCTAGTTCTCCTTGTGATTTCTTCTTTAGTGACCTACTTTATTTGAGTGTGTTATTGAATTTCCATATATTTGTGAATTTTCCAAATTTCATTATGTTATTATTTTCTAATTTCATCACTTTATGGTCAGAAAGTATACTTGCATTATTTCGGTCTATGACAATTTATTGAAACTTCTTTTATGGCTTAACATATTAATTATCCTGGAGAATGTTCCATGTGCACTTGAGAAGAATCTGTATCTTGCTATTGTTAGGTAGATGTTCTATAGATGTTTGTTAGATCTAATTGGTGTATATTATGTTTAGTGTTCTCTTCATTAAAAGTGGGATATTGAAATATTGAAATCTAGATATGGGAATTCCCTGGTGGCCCAGTGGTTAGGACTCAGCACTTTCACTGCTGGGGCCTGGGTTTGATCCCTGGTCGGGGAACTAAGATCCCGCAAGCTGTGCGGCAAAAAATGAAAAAAAAAGAAAAAGAAATAACAGGACTTTCCTGGTGGTGCAGTGGTTAAGAATCCACCTGCCAACACAGGGAACACGGGTTCGAGCCCTGGTCCAGGAAGATCCCACATGCCGCGGAGCAACTAAGCCCAGACGCCACAACTACTGAGCCCGTGAGCCACAACTACTGAAGCCCACATGCCTAGAGCCTGTGCTCCACGACCACAAGAGAAGCCACCACAATGATAAGCCGTGCACTGCAATGAAGAGTAGCCCCCGCTCACGGCAACTAGAGAAAGCCGGCGCGCAGCAGCGAAGATGCAACACAGCCAAAAACAAATAAATTAAAAAAAAAAAAGGTTACATACTATAGGATTTCAAAAAAAAAAAAAGAAATATCTAAATATTATAGTTGGATTGCTTATTTTTCCCTTCAATTCTTTCAGTTTTTGCTTTGCATTCTGTGGGGCTCTGTTTTCAGGTCATATATACTTACCATTGTTATATCTTCCTGTTGGATTGACCCTTTTATCACTTTGTAATGTCCTTCTTTGTCTTTAGCAACATTTTTTTTTCTTAAAGTCTGTTTTGTCTGAAATTAGTGTAGATACTCCATCTCTCTTTTGGTTACTGTTTACATGGAATATCTTAATCTATTTATTTTTAAATCCATTCTGCCAATCTTATGTCTCTTAATAGGAGCGTTTAATCCATTTAGTTTAATGTATATACTGATAAGGAAGGACTTGCTTCTGCCATTTTGCTATTTGTTAGATCGTGATCATATGATTTTAGTTCTGAGTAATTTGTAGATGCTCTTTATCAGGTTGAAGAAGTTCCCTTCTATTCCTACTTTAATGAGAGTTTTTATCCAGGATGGATGCTGAATCTTGTCAAATACATACATTGATATGATCATATCGTATGATACTACTGGGATTTTTAAGGAGGCTTCAGTATTTAGGCATGATCAATTATTAACTCCATTTCTAGGCCCTCTCCCCTCTCTGGAGAATGTGAGGGGGGGAAGGTGGGGCTGAAAATTTCAAATTTCTAATTATGGCTTGGTCTTTCTCATGATCAGCCCCCATCCAGGAGCCCAACAAGAGTTACCTCATTAGAACAAAAGACACTGCTATCACCCAGGAAATCCCAAGGTTTTCAGGAGCCCTGTGTCAGGAACCAGGGCCAAAGACCAAATATTTTTTAAAAGATGCTTCTAGTACTCTTATCACTTAAGAAATTACAAGGATTTTAGGAGCTCCATGCCAGGTACTGAAGGCAGAGACCAATATAAATAAATAAATAAATAAATAAATAAATATATATTCCCCCATTATCTCATATATATATATATTTTTCATTCTTTTACTATACTGGTTTATGTAGGCATCATAGTTAGGTCTTACTTTTTAATCCAATCTGACAGTCTCTGCCTTTTAACTTTTTAACTGGGGCATTTTGACCAGCAGTTGAAGAACGTTTTCTGTAAAGGACAATTAGTAAATAACTTAGGGTTTGTGGGCCACATATGGTCTTTGCTGCATACTCCTTTGCTTCCTTTTTTTTTTTTTTTTGCGGTACGCGGGCCTCTCACTGTTGTGGCCTCTCCCATTGCGGAGCACAGGCTCCAGACGCGCAGGCTCAGCGGCCATGACTCACGGGCCCAGCCGCTCGGCGGCATGTGGGATCTTCCCAGACCAGGGCTCGAACCCATGTCCCCTGCATCGGCAGGCGGACTCCCAACCACTGCACCACCAGGGAAGCCCCCCTTTGCTTCCTTTTTAACAATACTTTATAAATGGACAAACCATTCTTAGCTTGAGGTCCATGTAAGAACATGCTTCAGGCAGGGCTCGGCCTGCAAGCCATAGTTTGCCACCTGTCCTATAAACCATTTATATTTTATATCATTATTGATATGGTGGGACTTAAATCTGCCATCCTGATATCTGTTTTCTATTTGACCCATCTTTTCGTTGTTCCCCGTTCCCTCTTTTTTGGGCTTCTTTTGAATTAATTGAATATTTTTTTATGATTGTATTTGATTTTATTTGTTTATTAGGTATAAATCTTAGTTTTTTATTATTTAGTGATTGTTTTATGACATCGTGTACATCTTTAACTTATTAGTCTACCCTCAAGTAACATTATACACTTAAAATATAGTATAAAAACATTACAACATTGTACTTCCATTTTTCCCCTTCCCCTTGTGCTTTTGTTGTCATATGTTTTGCTTCTACATGTTATGATGCCACAATACACTGTTATTTTTGCTTTAAGTAGTCAATTCCCTTTTGAAAATATTTTAAAAAACAAGAAAAAGACTTTTTTATGTTTATCCACACACCATTTCTGATGCTCTCAGTTCCTTTATATCCATCCATATTTTCATCTGGTATCATTTTTCTCCTGTCTGAAAGACTTCCTTTAACATTTTTTTGAAGTGAAGATCTGAGGATGATTAATTCTTTCAGTTTTGTATGTCTGAAGAAATCTTTAGGCTCTGGTTCTGGGTAAAATGGAGTAAGTGCACTCCACCCTGTCTCTCCTGCTGAATACAGCTGTAAAATCTGGACAGAATACATGGAACTGCTATCTGAGGACTCTGAAAAGTCCATATTAGTAGGAACATTGGAAAAAAAGGCAAGTTGGAGCACCACTGAATCAGTGGTGAGACTACCCATATTTTTCCTATAGTATCCTCCAGCCTGAGCACAATATAGCCTGAAACCAAGAACTGGTGTTGGCATGAACAGTGAGAAGTCCAGGAGAAACCTTCTAGCTCCCACTGGAGGTGCAGGAAAGGGACCTCCTAATGCTCAGAGAGAGGAGAGAATTTTTCTTTTTTTTCTCCAGTCTCTCATGCCACTGCCCCAAGCAACTCTATGGTAGTGATGTGAGACATCCCAAAGGAGCCCACAGGATCAATTCTTCAATAACAACAGACTTCTGAAATGATTAAATAGTTAACCCAAAGAGTTCCATGTTTATTGAAGGAACTGAATTCATAGCTAGAATTGACCAGTGAACCCGACTGGGTGGGTCTGGCGCTGTCTATTTTGGAAGGTTATTAATTATTGACTCAATTTCTTTCATAGATACAGGCCTATTCACATTGTCTATTTCTTCTTGTGTGGTTTTGCTGATTGTGTCTTTCACAGAATTGATCCATTTCATCTAGGTTATCAAGTCTGTGGGCGTAGAGTTGTTCATAATATTTCTTTGTTATCCTTTCAATGTCCAGGGGAGTTTTAGGGCTGCCTCCTATTTAATTTCTGGTATTAGTAATCTGAGTCCTCTTTCTCTTCTTTTCTGAGCCTAGTTAGAAGCTTATGAATTTTATTGATCTTTTCAAAGAACCAGTTTTTGGTTTCATTGATTTTCTGTTTTCAATTCCATTGATTTCTACTCATTTTTATTACATCTTTTCTTCTGCTTACTTTGGGTTTAAATTGCTCTTCTTTTCCTGGTTTCCTAAGGTGGAAGCTTAGTTGATTGATTTTTGATCTTTTTTTTTAAGTTGTGTTTTAATTTTCATTTCATTCAAAGTATTTACAAATTTCTCTTGATATTTCTTCTTTGATCTATGTGTTATTTAGAAGTGTATTGTTTAACCTCCAAGTATTTCAGGATTTTCCAGCTATCTTTCTATTATTGATTTCCAGTTTAATTCCATTGTGGCTTGATAGCAGACATTGTACACTCTCTATTAAGTTCATTAAGGTCTGTTTTATGCCCCCAAATGTAGCCTATCTTGGTCGATGTTCCATGTGAACTTGAGAAGAATGTGTATTCTGCCATTGTTGGATGAAGTGGTCTATAGATGTTGCTAATATCCAGTTGATTGATGATGTTGTTGAGTTCAACTATGTCCTTACTGATTTTCTGCCTGCTGAATCTGTCCATTTCTGATAGAGGGGTATTGAAATCTCCAAATATGGTAGTGGATTCATCTATTTCTCCTTGCAGTTCTGTCAGTTTTTGCCTCACATATTTTGATACTCTGTTGTTAGCCATGTACACATTAAGGATTGTTATGTCTTCTTGGAGAATTTACCCTTTCATCATTTCTGCCTTTTGTGGCTTTAATTGAGCCTTTTTATTATTCCATATTCTCTCCTTTCTTAGCATATCAGTTAATACTTCTTTTTTTAGTGGTTGCCCTAGAATTTGCAATATATATTTACAACCAATCCAAGTTCACTTCCAAATAATACTATACTGCTTCACAGGTAGCGCAAGTACCTTAACAAAATAATCCTAATTCCTCCCTCCTGTCCCCTGTATTGTTGTCATCCTTCATTTCACTTAAACATAAGTATACACATATATATGTATGTGTGTATATATATATATATATATATAATTGAATACATTGTTGGTGTTATTAGTTTAAACAAGCTATTATCTTAGATCAATTAAGAATAAGAAAAATAAGTTTTTATATAACCTTCACTTATTCTTTCTCCAATGCACTTCTTTTCTTTATGTAGAAGTGGGTTTCTGATCTTTATCATTTTCCTTCTCTCTAAGCAATTTTTAAAAACATTTTTTGCAAGGCAGGTCTACTGGAAACAAATTCTCTCAATTTTTGTTTGAGAAAGGCTTTATTTCTCATTCACTTTTGAAGGATAATTTCCACCTAGAATCCTAGATTGGTGGGTTTTTTTTCTCTAAGTATTTCACTCCACTCTCTTCCTGTTTGCATAGTTTCTGAGAAGTTGGATGTAATTCTCATCTTTTTTCCTTCTGTAGGTAAGGTGTCTTTTTCCCCTGGCTTCTTTCAGGAATTTTTCTTTATCTTTGACTTTCTGTAGTTTGAATATAATATGGCTGGGTGTAGTTTTCAGCATTCATCCTGATTGATGTTCTCTAAGCTTCCTGGATCTGTGTTTGGTGTCTGACATTAATTGGGGAACTTATCAGTCATTATTGTTTCAGAAATTCTCTCTGTCCCTGTCTCTCTTTCTTCTCCTTCTGGTATTCCCATTATGCATACGTTAACACCTTTTATAGCTGTCTCACAGTTCTGTTCTACTCTGTGTTTTTTTCCCAGTCTTTTTTCTCTTCGCTTTTCAGTTTTGGAGATTTCTACTGAGACATCTGCAAGCTCAAAGATTCTTTCCTCAGCTGTGTCCAGTCTACTAATAACCCTATCAAAGGCATTCTTCATTTCTGTTTCAGTGCTTTTGATGTCTAGCATTTCTCTTCGGTTCTTTCTTAGAATTTCCATCTCTGCTTACATTGCCCATCTATTCTTGCATGCTGTCTATTTTATCCATTAGAGCCCTTGCATAGTGATCATAGTTGCTTTAAATTCCTGTTTTGATAATTCCAGCATCCCTGTCATATCTGAGTCTGGTTCTGATGCTTGCTCTGTCTCTTCAGACTGTTTTTTTTTTTTTGCCTTTTAGTATGCCTTGTAGTTTTTTTCTTGATAGCTGGACATGATGTACTGGGTGAAAGGAATGACTGTAAATAGCCCTTTAGGGATGTAGTGGGAAGGGATTGGTGGTGGAGGAGCATTCCATAGTCCGATGGTTAGATCTCAGTCTTTTAGTGAACCTATGCTTCTGGACTGTGAACTTCACAAATGCTTATCAGTTGTTTTCCCCCACTTGGGTGCCACAGGATGGCTAGAGTGGGCTGGAGTTGGGTATTTCCCCTTCCCCAAGACGGGCTCTGATAAAACCTCCGCAAGTAAGGCTCTGGTTAGGTAATTTCTCCCGAGTGCAGGCTTTGTTAAGAAGAACAGAATGCTCTGGCGTATTTCATAATGGTTTGTTTTCTTCTCCCCCTGCCAGAAGCACTAGGGGGGTTTTCTCAGATATTCATTATGAGAACCTGGTAGAGCTTCAGGAGGTAAAACACACAAGTGCGGGGCGTCACCCTGTGACTGAATCCCTCTGGAGTTGTTATCAATCAGACTTGTCCACACTGAGCCTCCAGCAATTTGTCATTGTAGTTGAGGTTTCCCCACCCCAGTATTGGTCTCTGCTCTGGTAAGCTGTGATTCTCTGCATTCATCTGCTAGTCTCTGCAGTTTGGGGAGTGGGGCTGGGCAGCAGCTTTCCCTGTGACCTCACTTCTCGGATGGATCTGAAGTTGTGGATACTTTAGTTCCTTCGGTCTTTTACTTACTGTTAGGACAGAGCGATGGCTTCCAAACTTCTTACATGCTGGATGGGAAACTTTCCCTTCTATTTTTAGTTTGCTGAAAAGTGGTTTTATCATGAATGGATGTTGAATTTTATCAAATGCTTTTTTCTGCCACTGTTGAGAAGACTATGTCGTTTTTAACCTTTATTCATTAATATGTTGTATTACATTGATTTTTTTCTTTTTTTTTTTGTAAACATTGCATTTCTGGGATAAATTCAAGGTGGCTTGATGCTTTATATGTTTCTTGGTTGATTTGCTAATCTTGCTAATAGATTTTTGCATCTTTATTCATGAGAGCTATTTGTCCATAGCAGGGAATCACTAAACTTTTTCTGTGAAGAGTCAGGTAGTAAATATTTGCGGCTTCGCAGACCATGTCATCTGCATCACAACTCCTCAGCTCTGCCACTGTAGCATGAAAGCAGCAATAGACAATACACAACTGAATGGCCATGGCTGTGTTTTCATATAACATTATTTATGTAAACAGATTGCAGGCTGGTTTTGGCCTCTAGGCCATGGTTTGCTGATCCCTCGTCTACATTTGTTAGGGTTTTTTTTTCCTTGTAATGTTTTTGTCTGGTTTTGGTATCAGAGTAACACTGCCTCATAAAATTAGTTGGGAAGTATTCTCTCTATGTTCTGTAAAAGTTTTTTGCAGATTGGTATTACCTCATTCTTAATTGCTTGCTAGAATTTACTAGGAAGCCATCTGGGCCTGGAATTTTTCCTTGTTGGAAAGTTTTAACTATAAAACATAAATTTTAGTAGATATAGACTCATTCAGATTTTTCTATTTTTTCTTTTTTATATCACATACCACAAAATTCACTTTTTTTTTTTAAAGGAAACAATTCAATTGTTTTTAGTATATTCACGAAGTTGTGCAACCATCTTCTAATCTTATAAACATTTTCATCTCCCCCCCCAAAACTCCATATCCGTTAGCAGGCACTTACTCTCCCTTCCTCCCAGCCCCTGACAACCACTTTCTGTCTCTATGGATTTGCTTATTTATAAATTAACATTTGCTTATTTACAAATTACGTTTCATATAAATGAAATCATATAACATGTGACCTTTTGTGACCAGCTTCTTTCACTTAGCAAAATGTTTTCAAAGTTCATCCATGTTGTAGCATTTATAAGTCTTCATTTTTATGGTTGAATATTATTCCATTGTATGGGTATACCACGTTATGTTTATCCATTCATCAGTGATGGGTATGACGGTTGATTCGACTTTGGGGCTACTATGGATAATGTTGCTATAAACATTTATGTACATGTTTTCATGTGAACATATATTTTCAGTTCTCTTGGGTATATACGTAAGAGTAGAATTTCTCCTTTGGCAACTTCTTTGTTTAACTTTTTGAGATACTGCCAAACTGTTTTCCAAAGTGGCCGCACCATTTTATTTTTCTGTCAGCGATGTATGAAGGTTCTAATTTCTCCACATTCTTGTCAATATTTTTTATTGTCTTTCTTTTTATTATAGCCATATGGTGCTTTTGATACATCACAGTGTGGTTTTGATTTTCATTTTCTTAGTGACTAATGATGTTGAACTTCTTTCTCATGTGCTTCTTGGCCATTTACATGTATATCTTCTCTTGGGAAATGTTTATTAAAACCCTTTTCACATTTAAAGAATGAGTTACTTATCTTTTTATTGTTGTTATGAGTTCTTTATATATTCTGGAAATTAGTCCCTTATCAGATAAATGATTTGCAAATGTTTTCCTCCATTCTGTGGGTTGTTTTTTCACTTTCTTGATGGTGCTTTGAAATATAAATGCTTGCTCTAATTACAATGGCCAGGACATACAAGCGACCTAAGTGTCCATCGACAGATGAATGGATAAAGAATATGTGGCACATATATACAGTGGAATATTACTCAGCCACAAAAAGAAGCGAAATTGAGTTATTTGTAGGGAGGTGGATGGATCTAGAGTCTGTCATACAGAGTGAAGTAAGTCAGAGAGAGAAAAACAAATATCGTATGCTAACACATATATATTGAATCTAAAGAAAAAAAATGGTTCTGAAGAACCTAGGGGCAGGAAAGGAATAAAGATGCAGACATAGAGAATGGACTTGAGAACATGAGGAGAGGGAAGGGTAAGCTGGGACCAAGTGAGAGAGTGGCATGGACTTATATATACTACCAAATGTAAAATAGATAGCTAGTGGGAAACAGCTGCATAGCACAGGGAGATCAGCTCGGTGCTTTGTGACCACCTAGAGGGGTGGGATAGGGAGGGTGGGAGGGAGACGCAAAAGGGAGGAGCTATGGGGATATATGTATATGTATAGCTGATTCACTTTGTTATAAAGCAGAAACTAACACACCATTGTAAGGCAATTATACTCTAATAAAGATGTTAAAAAAATATATATGACCAGTTTTGATAATTAATTGTTAAAGAAAAAAGAAATATAAATGCTTAAAATTTTGATGAAATCCAATTTACTTATTCTTTTCTCTTGTTGCTTGTGCTTTTCACATCTTATCTAAGAAATCATTGCTCTGTCCAAGGTCACAAAGATTTGCTATATTTTCTTCTAAGAGTTTCATAGCTTTAGCTCTTACATTTAGGTCTTTGATCCTTTGAGTTAATTTTTGCATACGGTGAGAGGAATTGTTTTGTTACTTTCACTTTAGAATTCTTCATTTCTAATGTATGTAAATTCAATTGATTTTTGTATATTTCTCTTGTATTCTGCAACCTTACTGAATTTGTTTATTAGTTCTAATAGGTTTGTGTGTGTGTGTGTGCGTGCGTGTGTGTGTATGTATTCCTTAGGATTTTCTGTGAACAAGATCCTGTCATCTACGCATAGAGATAGTTATACTTCATCCTTTCCAACCTGGGTGCTTTTATTTCTCTTTCTTGCCTAAATGCCCTGATTTCTTTGTCTTATTCCCGGTCTTAGTAGGAAGGCTTTCAGTTTTTACCATTATGTATGATGTTAGCAGTGAGCTTTTCATAAATGCCTCATATCACATTGAGAAAGCCGTGTTCTCTTGTAGCTCACCGAGCTTCCCTAAAATGATGATTTTGAATTATTTGTCAGGCAATTTGTAAATCTTCATATTTGAGGGGTCAGTTGCTGAAAAATTACTGTGTTCATTTGGTGGTGTCATGTTTCCTTGATTTTTTGTGTTCCTTGAGGTCTTGCATTGTTGTCTTCACATTTGAAAAAGGAGTCATTTTCTCCAGTCTTTACTGACTGGCTTTGGGAGAGAAATACTATCACCAGTCAGCCCAGCTAGGAATTCTGAGGCTCAGCCCTTTCCTATGGATGTGCCCACTCCACACCTCTTGTTCCGTCTTGGAGGGAAATTCTTAAGATGATATGCCTTCTATGGATTCTATAAAGCCAGGCTGGAAGCTGAGAGCCCCCTGTTTGTTTTTCCTAGTGTCGTGCCCTGAAAATGCTCATGGTTGGGTGCCTTCTCTCAGAAGTCCCAGTTTCTGCATGTGCTTGTAAGTGGTCTGCAAATATTCATACTCACTGCCCATGGGGGCGTGTGCAGGGAGCTGACCACAGGAGGTGGGTGAGGTGTGCAGAGCATTGGGGGGTACGCTTGGACTAGTTGGGGGGTCTGCAGGTGAGGCATCCTAAGGGGCTCGTGGGTGGGCTTCCTGATGGAGTCCACGAAGTGGTTTGTAGGATCTGCAGCCCTTTAATGAGTTTCAAGCCCCGGTTTTTGTGCTCCTAGCCTCTCTCAACCCCTCAGCTGTGCTGATCACCCCAGGATTCTGGGTGGGTGAGAAAGAAGTGGGCCTCTCGGGCACCATCTGCGCTGGTTGGGTAGCCAGGTGCTGACTCACTACACTCTCACTTTTCCCTGTGGGAGAAATTTCAGGCCAAGGGAGTCTTTCTTGGCACTGAGCTATCCCACCTTGAGAGAGAGGTGACATAGGTAAAGTGAAACTGTTCATTACCATCTGCAATGCGCATTACCATCTTCAATGTGTCTGTTTCTTTTTTGTTTTGGGGGTTTCTTTTTGCTCCAACAGTGGTGGAACTTCTCTGCTGGACCCCTGGACTCCCATGAAGGTACTGTCATCCATCAGTGGTTGTCAGAATTGATGTTCTGTGGGGGAATGATGATAGAAAACTCCTATTCTGCCGTCTCGCTGATGTCAGTCCTCCAGTATCAATTCTTCTTTAAACGTTTAGCAAAATTCACCAGTAAAGCCATCTGGTCTTGGGCTTTTCTTTGTGAGAAGTTGATGATGATGATGACGATGATGATGATGAATTCAAACTGAGGCTCTCAGCCCAGCATCCTGTAAGGAACTGAATTCTATCAATAACCATGTAAGTTGGAAGCAGTCTCTTCACCAGCTGAGCCTCAGATGAGACACCTTAATTACGTCTTTGTAAGATTCTAAAGCAGAGGACACAGTTAATCTGTGCCTGGACTCCTGACCCACAAAAGCCATGAGAAAATTAATGTATGCTGTTTAAAGCCACTATGTTTGTGGTAATATTGTTATACAGCAATAGATAACAAATACTTTAATGATTTGGACTTTTCAAATAAACTGCTTTTGGTATCAGCAATTTTCTTTATTGTGTGTCCACTTTCTATTTCATTGATTTGTGCTCTTATCTTTATTATTCACATTTTTCTGTCTCAGGTTTAATTTGCTCTTTCATTTCCTAGCTTTTTAAGGTAGACCATTTACTCATTGATTATCGGCTTTTCATCTTGTGTATAGCCATTAAAGCTATGAATTTCCCTCTAAGCACTGCTTTTAGAGCTGCAGCCCACACATGTTGATATATTGTGTTTTCATTTCCATTCAGTATAAAATACTTTCTAATTTCCCTTGTGGTTTTTTCTTTGACCTATGGGTTATTTAGAAGTATGTTAATTTCCTAATATCTAAGAAAATTTCTAGATTTTAGAATTCACCTTATTTCCCTTCTCTTAGGTATCACTTTTCAGTACTGCCTCTTGTCCGTGTGCGACAACTGCTGTGTCATCTTTTATTTGATTTTCTACTTCTTAAGGTGGGAGGGCAAATCCAGTCCATTTTACTCCACGTGACTAGATGCAGGGTGATATGTTTGGGTTTAACTCTACCATCTTGCTATTTGTTTTCTTTCTTTTTTAATATATTAAAAATTTTTTTAAATTTTTGGCTGCGTTGGGTCTTTGTTGCTGCACACGGGCTTTCTCTAGTTGTGGCGAGTGGGGGCTACTCTTCGTTGAGGTGCGCGGGCTTCTCACTGCAGTGGCTTCTCTTGTGGCGGAGCGTGGGCTCTAGGCGCGCGGGCTTCAGTAGTTGTGGCGTGCAGGCTCAGTAGTTGTGGCTCACCGGCTCTAGAGCATGGGTTCAGTAGTTGTGGTACATGGCCTTAGTTGCTCCACAGCATGTGGGATCTTCCCGGACCAGGGCTCGAACCCATGTCCTCAGCATTGGCAGGCGGATTCTTAACCACTGCGCTATTTGTTTTCTATTTGTTCCCACAGCTTTGTTCATTTCTGCCTCTTTCCTTTCCTTCCTTTGGACTGAGGTTTTTTCTTTTGGTTTTTGCCTTCCATTTTGATCACTTTTGCCTATTAGCTAGTTCTCTCTCTCGCTCTCTCTCTCTCCCTCTGTGTGTGTGTGTGTGTGTGTGTGTGTAATTGCTCTAGAGTTTATACTTCGGATTTTTAATTTATCACAATCTACCTTTAAAGTATATTTAACACTTCATGAATAATATTAAGACCCTGTAGCACTGTACTTCCACTTCCATCCTTTGTGCCGTTATAGTCCTTTATTTTACTTCTATGTAGGTTATAGACCCCACAGTACAGTGTTATTTTTTCTTTAAAAGTTAGTTATCTTTAAAAAAAATTTTAAATTTCTTTTCAAAGCTAACAACTTTTTCCTGAAATATAGTTGATTTACAATGTTGTATTAGTTTCAGGTATACAGAAAAGTCAATTATCTTTTAAGGAAATAAAAACGAGAGAAAATATATTTCATATTAGTCCACATATTTGCCATTTCTGATGCTCTTCATTGTCTTGTAGATCATGTTTACACAGAGTATCTTTTTCCTTCAGCCTGAAAAACTTTAAAAAAATTTTTTCACAGTGCAAAGTACACTGGCAATGAATTTTCTCACCTTTTGTTTGTCAGAAAATACCTTCATTTTTCTTTCTTTTTTTTAAAAAAAAACTTCAGTGCTGAAAAATGCTTACCATAATTGGACAACACAGGGTTGCCATAAATCTTCAATTTGCAAAAAATGCAGTATCTGCAAAGCACAGTAAAGCAAATTATGCCTGTACGTGTGTGTGTACTGATTACATGTATAATAACATGCATAAAATATGTATATATAATTTAAATATTAAAAATATATGTGTCAATGTTCATTGTTTGTCTGAAATTCACTATATCCAGGTGTCTTGTATTTTTATTTGCTAAATCTCTCACCCCTTGGTCTCTGTGTATGCTCTCTGCATTCTAATCTCTTCTTTTTCTTTAAATCATTAAAAAAATTGAAGTATAGTTAATTTACAATGTTGTTTTAGCTTCAGGTGTATAGCAAAGTAATTCAGTTATATATATATGTGTGTGTGTATATATATATATATTCTTTTTTAGATTCCTTGCCTTTATAGGTTATTACAAGATATTGAATATAGTTCCCTGTGCTATACAGTAGGTCCTTGTTATTTATCTATTTTATATATAGTAGTGTGTATTTGTTAATCCCAGACTCCTAATTTATCTCCCCACCTCACCCTGCTCTCCCCTTTGGTAACCGTAAGTTTGTTTTCTATATCTGTGAGTCTATTTCTGTTTTGTAAATAAGTTCATTTATATCATTTAGAAAATACCTTTTTCTTTCTCCTTTCTTTTTCTTTTCTTTCTTTCTTTCTTTCTTTCTTTCTTTCTTTCTTTCTTTCTTTTTTTCTTTCTTCTTTCTGTCTCTCTCTTTCTTTCTCTTTCTCAGAGCCTTGACCACTGGACCACCAGGGAAGTCACAATACCTTCACTTTTCACCTTCATTTTTGGAAGGCTATTTTCATCAAATAAAGGATTCTAGGTTGAGTCTTTTGGCACTCTAAAAATGTCATTTCATTGTCCTCTAGCTCTCATTGCTTCTGACCAGAAGTCAGCAGTTACTCTTATCTTTATTTCCTCTACATAATGTGTCACTTTCCCCTCTGGCTGCTTTTAAGATTTTCTCTTTATCATTGGTTTTCAGCAAATTGATTATGATGTCCTTTGGTGTGGCTTTCTTTGTAGTTATTCTTCTTGGGATTCTTTGAGCTTCTTGGATATTTGAGTGTATGGTTTTCACCAAATTTGAAATTTGTAAAAATTTCAGCCCTTATTTCTTCACCCTCTGGTACTCCAATTATATATGTGATAGATGAATTAATGTTGTTCTATAGGTCTCCAAGTCTCTGTTAAAATTTTTTAAAATCTTTTTCCCCCCTCCAATCTGCAGTTAAACTCACCCAGTGAAATTTTCATTTCGGACATTATATTTTCAGCTCGAGAAGTTACACTGGTTCTCTTTTATATCTTCTGTTTCTCTCCTCATTACATTTATTTTTCCTTTAAAATCTTGAACACATTTTTGATAGCTATTTTAAAGTCTTGCCAGCTAATTTGATTATCTTTGTCACTATCTATTTCATTGCTTTTTTTTCTTGGTTATAGGCCACATTTTCCTTCTGGGTTCCCCAGAAACAGAGCCTGAGTCTGTTATTAGATTTAGGTGCCGTGATTTCCTGAGGTAGGGAAGCAGGATGTGGCCTCAGGGGAAGTGTGCTCTTCGCCTGACCCACAGGGAAAGCTCTGGAGCATAAGCTGCACCACTGTGTTAACTTCCCTGGAGGCCCCCATTTCAGCTGGCCATTGGCCGTAGGCTGCCCAACATCCAGGCTAATAGCTCCCAACAGCTGAGGGCTGTTCTCTGGAGAAGGGGCAGCTGTAAGCCATGAGCAGCCCATGTTCACAGCCCACAATTGTGTGGGCGCACAGCTGACGAAGGGCATCTGGGTGGAGTCCTGCAACGGCCTTGACCACAGCATGTTTCTCTGTCTCAGAGTCTTCCAAGTGGGTCCCCTCTCTGCCTGACAGCAAATGCAGCCCGGGATGTGGGAATGGGGGTTAACTCTCCTGGCGGCAACCCTCCACCAAGGAGAAAACGCCCATCTCCTGTCACTCGGACAGACCAATCTGGGTGACATGCTGTATAATCCTGGAGGTTCTGGTGGAATTGAGCCCCTGTTGCCTATGGCAGAGAGCACCCTTAGGTGAGCTTCATGCTTTCCCTGCTCCTCCCTCCTGTCTCTTGGAATCTTCTCCCAAATGCACACTCTTGCTCAGGCACTGCATTCCCGGGAATCAGACTAAAACGCCTGGGGCAGAAGTTCTGGACTGAACCCTGAGGGTAACGGAGACCTGTAGGAAGGTGTTATGCTTTCAGGGTGACTTAATTGGATTTTCACTTTAGAACAGTCCCAAGTGGCGGTGAGGAGGGGACGATGTCACAGTGGGCCGTGGGAGAGGGAGTGGGTGTCAGGGGAGGAAAAGGACAGGAGTCACTGAGAGGGAGAGAGGCAGGACTTGTGGCTGGTTGGAGATGGCAGGAAGAGTCTGTAGCCCAAAGCCCTGGCAGCCTGGAGCCTGGGGCCTGGGGCAGGATGGGGCCATAGGGAGGGGCTTGTTTGTGGGAAGCAGGCAGATCCGGTTTGCCCAGTGCTTCTCTAAAGAAGCAGTGATTACTTGAAATGTCCAGAATAGGCAAGTCTATAGAGACAGAAAGTAGATTAGTAGCTGCGTAGGGCTGGTGCGGGTAGAGGTAGGGCCCAGCAGGATTGGGAGCTGGGGGGTGATAGCTGAAGGGTTTCTTTCTGGGGTGATGAAATGTTCTAAAATTGACCATGGAGATGAGTGTACAACTTTGTGAATATACTAAAAACCATTGAGTTGTACACTTTATTATTATTATTTTTTTATGCGGTACGCGGGCCTCTCACTGTTGTAGCCTCTCCCGTTGCGGACCACAGGCTCTGGACACGCAGGCTCAGCGGCCATGGCTCACGGGCCCAGCCACGCCGCGGCACATGGGATCTTCCCGGACCGGGGCATGAACCCGCATCCCCTGCATCGGCAGGTGGACTCTCAACCATTGCGCCACCAGGGAAGCCCTGAGTTGTACACTTTAAATGGGTAAATTGCATGGTATGTGAATTATATTGCACTCAAGCTGTTTTTTCTTTTTTAAAAAAAAAAAACAGTGAGTGCAAAGTTGTGCAAGGGACATGGCGTTGGCTGAGGGAGGGAACTTTGCTGACTCATGGAAGGTGGGATGGACCTCAAAAGTTCTTTTATTCACCCACCTTGTTTACCAGTGGGGTGCAGGGAAGGAGTGAGTCAAGGGCTTACACCCAGGTCTCCAGACTCCCTGGTGTAGCTCTCCCCCCGCCGTCTCCAGCCACTTTGCCTACAGCTGCCCCTCCCCGGCCACTCCATCTGCCACAGCATTGCCTTCCTTTCCCTTTGGCCAGCGGCCTGGCTGAGAGGTGGGTGACAAATTGGATGAATGACCTTTCCACCTTCTGCCCCCTCCCTGCCGTTCCTGGTGAGTCTAACTGCAGCCCCAGTGGTCTTCTTGCCGCCAAGGACGCGGCCTGGGAGGAGCCAGCTTGGGTGGAGGGACAAGATGTTTGGTTCTCTGAGCAAGAAGGATCGGGAAATTGAGTCTGACACCTGGCAAGGCCCACTGCCCGGGCGGCTCGCAGGGGAGCCTGGCCGGCACTCCAGCCAGGCTTTTCCAGACCAGCACCTCGCCAGGGTCCTGACAGAGGCCAGAAGTGGGAATGCCGGGGGACGGGGGGTGGGTGTGTGGGAGCAGACAACCTGTGGGTAATGGAAAAGCTAGAACATTGGTCATGGCGGGCCTGCAGTATTCGTGTGTTGATGTCAACAGAAGAGGAGGAATTTGTGACCTTTTGCCAAAGATGCTGGTGTTCCCAGTGGCCGCCTCAGAGCGCATGCTTGGACCACTCCTGGAATCTTCTTGCCATCATTGCTCCACCCTTGCTGCCAGCAAGACCCCCAAACCCCCCTGCCTCAGATACCTCCATCAACCTTGTCATCCCACTCCTGGCAGCTCCCTCCAGGACAGAAGCCTACATAGCACTGGTACCCAATGCGCCCCTTTCTACCTGTCCAGTGTCATTCTCAGCAGACCCTCTGCTGGGCCCTGTCTCCCTACCTTTATGGCCTCAGGGGCTCAGGGATGCTCTGAATCCACCCAGTGGAACCTTTGCTCTCCTGCCTGACTGTGGCCAGGGCCCTGCTTCTTTCCTAGAACAGGAGGGCCTATCCCCAGGTGACCTCCTGACTAGCTGGCACCCCACGCACTAGCCTCTCACTGAGCTGGAAACCCCCACCCTGTCAGCTGCTGGGCCATGCCTGACGCTTCATTCACATTAGCTAACGCTTGGGAGGCAACTGGGTCCCCTGCCTTCCCATTATCTTATCTGGAGACAAATGCTCATCTGTGACACTGGTCAGAGGGGCTTCTCAGACTGAAATAAAGTTGTGGCTGGAGGAACTTCTATGTTTGGTGGACGGTTCTGGGTCAAGAGCTACTTGCAGCAGTTCCCTGGCTGTTAGCCTCCAGATTCACTAGCCACAGCGGCATCCCCATCACCACCACCATCGCTGCCATCAATATCTCCATTGTTTCCATCATTTCCTCCATCGCCATCTCCATCCTATCCACCACTTCTACCATCATCACCACTCCAAACCCATCGCCATCAGCTTCAGCAGCTCTACCATCATCACCGCCATGGTCATTGCCCGTGTCTCCATCATCTCTACAAGCTCCTCCATCCTCACTGCCATCTTCACCTCCATCCTCACCTCCATCCTTACTTCCATCTTTACCTCCATCTTAATCTCCATCCTCATCTCTATCCTAACCTCCATCTTTGCCTCCATCTTCACCTCCACCAACCTTACCACTTGTACCATCAACACCACTGCCCCCCACCCAGCTCCCAGGTTGGGCCCCTAATGTCACTAGACATTTCTTAACAACCAGGCCTGTGTCTGGTTGGAGAAGTGACCTGGATGTGGGGTGTGGCCAGCATTGCAGGTCCCAGATGCCTCATGGCTCACGTATACCCATGAGTTGGGACTCTTGCCTTGGTGATGGTGGCCCTGTGGTGGAGTGACTGACTTAGAGTTCACGCAGACAATGTTTGAGAATCCGGGGGCAGCTCATGGTCAGGGTTCATGTGCTCTGGGGCCAAGGGGCTTGTCCTCGCATGTGACCTCAAAGAAGACTGGAGGTAGGATAGGGGAAGAGCCTGAAGTGGGAGTCAGCACTCTGGCTGTGCCAGGGCCTCAGCGTGGCCTCCAAAAGTCACCACTTCTCTCTGGGAGCCCCGTCTTCCAAGAGCAACCGTCCCTTTCTCCATGGAGAGCTCTTGACAGGTGCAAAGTGCGTCTGGAGCCCCCACTCCCCTGAGGGTGTGCTGCCCAGCGGGGCCCCCTGTCAGCCCACCCGGGTGCGTTTCTGGCTTTTAGCTCTTACCAGCTCTGAGATCTTGCGGAAGTCACTCATTCTGCAAATTTTCTGTTTCCTCATCTATAAACAGGGGGTAAACACTAGACTCTACCTCTTAAGACTGCTATGAGGATTAACTGAGATCATCCGTGGACAGCGTTTAGCTCAGATTCTTACCAGTGCCCCAGCCTGCACTTTGCAGAGGCGGGTGCAGAGCTGGCTGGTTACGGGGGGCAGGGGGCGTCGGCAGGGAGCATGGCTGAGGTCATCTGCTCAGAAGTGACAGAGCAGGGATTGGGAGCCAGGCCACAAGACTTCTCGTTTCTCTTCTGAGTTCCCATTGACTTGGGAGTTGCGAGGGGCACACAGGGTCCCTGAGGCCTGGCTCCTGCCCTAGAGCCCGTGGCCTGGGCCAGGGAGGGGAGAGGACTGGGCCCCTGGCAGCAGAGCTGGGCTGAGAGAGAGTGTGCTATTCCAGGCCTGCCTGCAGGGGCTCAGCAGGACGTTCTTGGGGAACTCAGGGCAAGGGCCCCAGAAAGGCTGGGCTGGGTGGGTGTCAGGGAGCCACGGGGGCTTTTGGGCCACCAGAGAGGAGAAAGATGGCATCCCAGTTAAGGGAAACTGAGCAAGTACTGGAGACCAGAGGGGGCATGGCATGTATGGGTCCAAGAGGGTGGACACCTGGCCAGTGGGTACAAAGGATCCTGGGTCCTGAAAGCTGAGTGCTGAAAGGGTCCTTGGAGGCCATCAGTGTATCCACCTGGTTCAAAGGAGAAGCGAAGCCAGAGAAGGGCCAGGCAAGGGCAGAACCAGGGCTGTCACCGGACTCCCTCCTTCCTGGCCCCTGGGCTGGAGGGGTCATTCTGACCATCAGCACAACTGTCCCACGTCATGAAGTCTGGTGGTCAAGTGCTGGCTGAAGTCCTAGACGTCTGTCCTGTCCTCCTTGTTCTGGTACCATGGTCCTGGGGCTTTGCTCCAGAGGAGGACTTCAAGAGAACAATCAAGAGAGTGACCCAACTGTGTTAGAATTTCTTGCCACCAATCTGTCAGGAGACTCTCCCTCCTGCGCCACAATCACGCTGGAGGGTCACTGCCTGCTCCGCCGTCATCTAGGCAGGTGCAAAGTGTCATCTAGACAGGCCCTTCAGGGAGTCCGACTAGAGACCGGGCATCGTGTCAAGTTAGGATCCTCATTTCATCGTGGAGAAACTGAGGCTCCAAGAAGTTAAGTCGCCTGCCCGAGGTGCTTTGCTGGAGCAGGGCTGGGTCTGGACGCAAGGGCTGTCCGATGCCCCCTCGTGAGACTCACGCTAACGCCTCCCGACTCCATGTACTTGACCAGAGCCTGTGGGTGAAAGGGATGAGCTGGATGGTGCTTCGGGGAGGAGTGGAAAACAAGACGAGCAGCTGTGGCCACAGCCAGCTGCCTGAGGGCCAGGGCTCCCTGCCACCCACAGTCCAGCCTGCTCCCTGCCAGGGCCCGTTGCCTGCTGCACTGCAGGCGGCCAGAGTGCCCAAGCTCCTGGGGCCGCCACCCTCTCTCCTCATGGCCCTGGCACAGCTTCAAACGCCAGTGGGCCTGGATGCCCAGGACGCCATCCACAAGTGAGCTTCAGTTCTGCAGCCCAGCATGGCCAGCCACAGGGTCTGCCCGTGGACACAGAGCCCCCCGGAACAGGAGGCACAGGGCTTCTGGGCCCACCTCTGGCCATGGTTGGGCTCCAGGCCACCCAGGCAAAGGAGTGCCCTGCTGCCCACCACCCACCTAGAGAAAGCTATCTGAGGTGGGATGGGGAGCTGGGGCCCAGGCAGTGACTGGGCATTTCAGGAGGGAATTTCCAGGGAAGAGGACCAATTTGAGGCCCACGGACCCAACCATCTCCCCCTGGATGGCCCCGGTCGCTGCCTATCACCCACCTCTCCCTGCTCCTCCTCTGTAGGTCCTGTCTCAGTGGGTGAACCTGCCAGCCCCTCACTTCCCACCAGAGTCCTGGCAGCTCTCTAATGACAGCCACATGATTGTTGCTCCAGGACAGACCTCTCCATCCCTTACACAATCATTCACCAGCCTCTGCCAGAGACCTCCCCCTCCCCCTCCCCTCCCCTCCCCTCCCCCTCCCCTCCCCCCTCTCCCCCTCCCCCTCCCCCCAGCCTGTCTGCCTGCCTGTCCAACCCCATCAACAGTCAAGGTGGGCTTGTAAAAGTGGCACATGGGGCCATGTCACCCTGAGCCTTACGTCTTCCCTGGCTCCCTGTTGATTGCAGAGAAAGTTCCAGGTCCTCAGCTAGTTGTCAAGGCCCCTGATATCCCAAGGCATTCTTGCTCTCCAGGCCCCAGTCTCCCTTCCAGGTAAAACATCTCTGGCCCCTGGAAGGTCTGGGCTGTTCGACAGCACCTCCTCAGTCCTAGGCCTAGATTTGGCTAAAACATGCCCCCTTCATGAAGCGTTCCTGCTGATTCCTTTGGCCTGGGGTACTTGCTGTGGTGCACCCACATGCACTGTTACGCTCAGGGGCACTGACTGGGGTCTTAGCCTTCCTTCCCCATTATGGTGAAAGCTCCCAGAGGCAGGAGTCAATCCTGTTTCCTGGTCTTTGTGGCCCCAGTGCCCAGCACGGGGTCTGCCCCAGAGAGAGGCTATGCAGGAAGTGTGTTCATTCATTCATCCATCCATTCCCTACTATTGAGGTGTTTTTGGAAGACTGGACAACATTCTCAAGCAGGACAGCCATTGGCAGCTGTGCTCAAAACCACAGGGTTTGGGGACAGCTGACAGGACCTGAGAAGCAAGGGGAGGTACAGATGATTGGTGTCTGAGGGGGAGACCTGGCCCCTGCCCCAGGGAGACCTGTTTTGCAGTAGCCTGGTGCATGGGACAGCTTGGGTTTAATTTTAAGCTCTCCTACTTCCTAGCTGTGCATCCTGGGTAAGCTGATTGCCTGCTCTGAGCCTACAATGACTTTTCCCTTAGAGTTTCGTGAGCAAGGACGTGGTGCTGGTAAAGCCCATAGTGGGTACTCTATAGACGGCTACTTCCCACCCCTTCCTTCTCTGGGGAGCTTCTCGTTCCATGTGGGACACTTGCAGCCTATTCTCAAAGAATCAGGACGTTGGGACTCCTCAGCCTGTAGAAGCCATCCTGAGGTGTCCCTGGGGGAGTGTGAGCACGGCAGAGCGGTCCTGGAGGTCTCTGCCTTGGGAGAAGGGGCTGCCTGAGTCAGGGGCACAAGGGTGCCTGCCTGCCCTTCTTGCCCACAAGCTGCCACGGCCCCTGTCCTCTGCGCTCCTTGGCAGCCCAGCAGGGCCAGTACTGGGTGCGCCCAGCATTGGCCCTACAGCCGCTGGCAGGGCCAAGCCTGCAGTCAGGCCTGGCCCTGCGCCTGGTATCCCTCTGGCATTGCCCGGGCACTGGCTTCCTGCAGACAGATGCAGGCTTGTGCCCTGTGCTGGCAGGCCCTCCCAGAGCTGAAAGTGCCTGGGGCCAGGCCCCCACCACTGACCCTCCCAGGGAAGGCCTGATGAATGGAGGCTTGTCAGAAAAGGGCCACATCTCCGCACAGGTCACAGCAACCAGAGCAGGGGGACACCTCCCACTTCTGACTGGGGCTTTTCAGAGCAGGGCCTTGCTCACCACCCTCCTCAGACTAGACTTTCTGAGCCAGGGCTGTGTCTCCCCGCTCAGATTAACTTACTTTTTAGGGTGGGTCCATGCTCCCTCTCTCATAACCAGCTTCACGGGACAGAGCCATGGCCCTTGCTCAGACTAAGAGAGAGGAAGGGTTGCAAGAACATCCTAGAAGCACCTGGTGGTGGGGAAAGCATGGAGAATTCAAGGTCCTACAAATGGTACCATGGGTGATGGGTGTTAAGTGGTAGAGGAGGGAAAATAATGGATGAAGTGTGCTGGGCCCTGTGGCACCCTCAGGCTGGGCTTTTGTCCTGAAGATTATGGGGAGCCGGGGAGGGAAGCAAGAGGGTCAGATGGGCGAGTCCCACAGATCCTTCTGGCTGCTGTGTGGACCACGGGAGACAGAGGCCTGGGCTGCCGAGTGGCGGAGGGAGCGTGGGGGCGCACAGGGGGCCGTTTGGGAAGGAGGGATTGGCGGCGCTGGTGGCAGGGGGAGGATGGGGTAGTCAGGCCCAGGCCCCTGAGTTCGGCTTGGGCAGCTGAGGCAGCGTCTCCGGCAGGGCAGCGATGAAGATGGTCATTTCGGGCCTGCACCTGAGAGGTGCCCCAGGGCTGTGCAGGTGGCGGTGCCCAGAGCACAGCCCTGGGAGGGCTTTGAGTCTCCGGAGTCCAGGGAGGCGGGCAGCAGGTGGAGTCGCCCCGCGCACGAGAAGCCCGGGGAGAGGGAGAGGCAGAGATTTCGCGGCTGGGCTGGGGGACGCAGGGAGGAGAAGGAAGGGAGATCCCCCACTGCAACGCCTGCGTCCTCTTCCGGAGAAGGGGAGGACTCGTCCTGCCGGACTGGGGTGAGGGCCCAAGGCAGCCGATGTTCGGACGGCCCTGTGGGCTCCCTACCGGCCCGCCTTCCTGGTGTGAGGCCGCCTGCCCTCACCTCCAGCCCTTCCACTCAACACCGAGCCCGCACACTCCCTTGGAGTTTTCCAGGTGGAAATTCACCTCAGAGGCCCTCTGGCCCCGCATACTGCATCCATCTTGTCTCTGGTCCCACCCACCCCTGAGCCCCAGCAGTCCTATGGGCTCCAGGACCGAGGCTCCCTTGGACCACAGGGCCCTCCTCCTAGGCGAGCAGCGGCCAGGGAAGGAGGCAGGCCCCCTGGTGACCCCCACGTACTTCTCCCCACTCCCCACCAGATCCAGACACATTTGCGATTTCTCTCTCTCTGTTGTTTATTATTGTGCAGTCCAGGCCTCCCAGCCAACTTGGAGCCGGACCGGCTAGCCATGGCCCGAGACGGCCGTCCCAGCCAAGCCCCGAGCAGCCCCCCGCCTGCCGTCCTCTCCGCCGTCCCTGAGCCAAGCAGGCCCTGAGCTCTGGCCGGGCCAGACGCTCTTTATGGAACCCCAGGGCCCGTCTCCCCTATTGTCTGTCCATGTTTACAGCCTTGCTGTGCTGGCCTCATGATTTTATTGCAGGTGACGCCCCAGTCTGGACAGAGCCTGCATGCCATCCTGCTGAGGCCTCTGTCATCGCCCGGGCCCTGGGCCCCTGGACCCCTCATCCATCATTCCGAGGAATCTCACCCGCCTGCAACAGCATCACTGGGAGGGCTTATCACCCACAGGAGAGCGAGTGAGAGCGCGGCGGGTGGGCAGGGCAGGAGGAGTGCCTGCGTGTGCGTGCTCGTGTGTGTGCCTGTGCGTGCACGTGCGTGTGTTCGGGGCTGGGGAAGGCACATGTGCGCGCGTGCACACACACGCACTCTTACCCCCTGAGTCTGTCAACTGTTGCCCCATCTCTGCTGTCGCAGCACAGCCTGGAGAGCTAAGGGTGTGGATCCCCGCAGACCTCCAGGCCGGCTCTCTCCTTCACAGGCTAAGCCACTCACCTGTCTGGGTCTCAGTTTCCTTTTGGGTAAAAAGAAGGCTGTGCTGATACCAGCCTCACAGCGTGCCTTTGGGCAACCAGAAGGGCTGTGCCGGCCTCTGGTTGCAGCCCTAAGGCCTGTCTGCCCCTCTGTCCCTTGCTCCCTCAGCTGCAGTTGCTAATTTTTGAGGCTCTTCCCAGAAAAACACAAATGTACACATACAGGTAAACTTCGGTAAGTCCCCGGAAGCACCTGCATCAATCTTCTGGTGAAAAACCTCTATGAGACTGGACAGAAGACTCCCCAGGAGGCCTAGAGTTTTCCATCGCAAATGCAGTAAGAGTGGTAATCACCGTGATGTCCCAAGAGGCCAGCAAGCGACCCAGGCAGCCGCCCAGGCCCGTCTCCTCTGTCCACCAAGAAACAAAATAAGGGGGCAGGTCTCACACACCCTGAGGCCAGGTATGGCAGGTAACCTGAGGTCATACCTTGACACTGGATTGTCTGATGACAAAGGTTGGTGCCCCCATCTCTAGAAATTGGGGTGCTGGAGTGCTCGCTTAGCTGTGTGATCCTGGGCTTAGGTCCCCTGCCAGCCCCCTGGCTCGAGTGACCAGGGCAGACCGTGGCTGAGGGCCTGGGAGCGGACGTGAGGGGAGGATGGGGCCGGGTGGTGTGCAAGATGGCAGAGTTTTGTGGACCTTGCTGGTTCTTTATGGGGTGCTGACAGCCGGGCAGCGCTGCATAACACTTCCCAAGCACGTTCCTGTCCCTAGAGGCCAACGGTGGCAGTCAGATGGCCACCACCTGGGGCTCCCAGGGGCAGGCCCGGGAGGTTTGTAAACTCCTTGGAGACATCAATGCCCAAGGCCACCTGCCTAGGATGCCTACCCCCCGACAGGGCTGGTTTCCCAGGGTCTCCCTTCCTGGGAGCCACAGCTATATTTCTGTGGCCCCCGGTGCTCTCTCTGGAGCCAGACTGGAGACTGGGGACCAGCCCAAGCCCTCTGGGGCTGAATGAGGAACTGACAGCTGGGCTGGTTGTGGCTGAGGCAGGGGTAGCTCAGGGGTACCCTCGATAGGGAGAGGGGTCACCCCAAGGATGTGGAACCCCCAAAGGGGCCAGTGGTCTCCTGGGCCTCCTGACCCCGGCTAACCCCTGTGCACTAACCTGGGTGGGCAGGGGGCTCCCCCAAGCACCCTCAGAGGCTGAGGTGACCAGGCCCGGATAATCTCTTCTCCCCCACCCACCCCAAGCTGCCTCAGACCCTAAGAAGCTTCCACTTGTTCCACACCAGCCGGGGGTGCCCAAGGAATTGACACAGCATCTTCCTGGATGGTACCGGAAGGTACAGGGAAGATGGAAGGCTCCCCTGTCCCCACCAATGGGCCAGTCCCCCAAGAGCCAGGCTGGAGGGAGGGACGGACGGTTCTGGAGAGCCAAGCTCCTCGTCCCTCTCTGTGACCAAACCTGGCGCTCAGGAAAGGCTGTGCTGTGCACATGTGTGAATCCATGTACACTCGAAGCCTCGGGGGTCTGTCCAGAGTCTACAGAGACAATTAGACACGCCCCGTGACTCCGCGGCAGGCCATGCGGCTCCATCTGGGAATCCGCGGTCCTAGCCAAGCGCGGGCTCGCGGCCCACTCGCCCCACACACACGCAGAGGCCAACATCCCTCTGATCGCCCGCCTTTCGGAGAACAGAGCATTGGGGGTTGAAGGTCTCGGGAGAGCTCATAAAAGTGCCAATAAGCGTACTTATGTTCCTCCAGATGACACCGTAACAAAGCACACAAAAGAAAGAGGCAACATTTCACTTGCCTTAAATCACGGCCATGAGGACCGTGCGATTAATTTCCATTTATCATCTTCCCTGTGCGCTCGAAACGTCCACTTCTCAGACTAGCCCCCTCCCCCGCAAGCCGGTTTCAACCAGACGCTCATAAATCTGTTTTGCTGGTTCTACACGAGCTGCCTGGGAAAAGGCCTCACGTGCCGCGTCTGCCCCTCTGTCCAAGCGTTCAACGCCTTCGGGATTTTACGGTTTCCAGTTATTGACTTGGCTTCCCGGGTCTCCTGGGGCAGGCGGCTGTTTGAGAGCATGGCAAGAGACCTGGGGTGACCTCAGGTTCACCCCCTCGCCTGGCCGGAGCAGGGAGGACCACGCAAAAGGCATGTAGCTGCCCAGGGGCCCTGCGGCCTCACCTGGGAACTCCTGGCGGACCCTGACAGGGCTGCCCCTCTGTGCCCTGACTCAGGCCCCACACCACACCCCATCCTGAGGCCCGTTTGTCCTCAAGTTCCCCCACCTGCATTGCCAAACCCTCAGCTTCTGCTTCCCTCTCCTCCCTCCCTCCCCAGCCCAGCTCCTCCTTTCCCCAAGGATGCCCCCAAGGGAACCGACCTGAGGTCAGAGTGTCCTGAAAGCAAAATGTGGAAAGGTGTGCAGGGGTAGTGACCAGGGTCATTCACGCCATAGCCACGCCAGGCCTCCTCTGCGCCACACATAAAGGCCGGGCTGACTTCCAGCCAGTGCGTCCTGGAGAAGTGGCACGGGTTGTTAAGTACTTTGACTCAGGCCCAGAATAAGGGGCACATGCCCTTGCCTGGAGGGAGCTCGTTCTTGAGGGCGAAACAAGCAAGTAACTAAATAATGATGATTCCAGTGTTCAGCATGACATGGGCATTCAGAGGTACCATCTGCCCCTGATCAAGGCTCCTAGGGGAGGGGCAACCTCTAAGTTAATCCCTGAAGGACCCACAGAAAAACCAGAAGTTTATGGTGACAGAAGGGATTGGGCAGGAGGGTGGGAGGTAGGAACTTCCAGGCAGAAGGAAAAGCATGTCCAAAACCCAGAAGCAAGAGAGACACATTTGATGTGTTTGAGAAACAGCTTGTGGTGTTGATGAAACGGGGAGATGAGGGCTGGATAGTTTGCCTAGGGCCAGATGTGAGCTAAGGCGTCTACACAGCTGGGCTTGGGAGGCTGAGGTTTGCCTGTGGGAGACAGTTTAAGCAGGGGAGTGATATGGGGAAGTTTGAATTTTGCCAAAACCATCTTTCAATGAGGGGAGTTGATTGGAAGAAAGAGTCAGACCGATAGAGGTCACCCTACCTCACACCATATACAAAGGTTAGTTCAAAGTGGATCACAGACCTACCTGTAAGAGCTAAAACTATGAAACTTCTAGAAAAAAACATAGGGAAAAAATCTTAATTACCTTGGGCTTGGAAAACATTTCTGAAATGCAATACAAAAAGTACAAACAATAAAAGAAAAAAAATCAATAAATTGGACTTCATTAAAAAGCAAAAGTTTAGTTAGCCCTTCTGAGACACTATTGAGAAAATGATAAAGGCAAGATACAGACTGGAAATTTTGTAAAATATATATCCAACAAAGAATATATGGAGAAATTTTACAGCTAAGTTGTAAGATAAACACCCAATTTAAAAATGGGCCCAAACCGGAACTCTTATTCATGGCTGGTGGGATTGCAAAATGGAACAACCACTCTGGAAAACAGAGTGGCGGGTCCTTAAAATGCTAAACATACATATACCTCATGACCCAGCTATTCCACTCCTAGGTATTGCCCGAGAGAAGTGAAAGCATCTATCGGCACAAAAAAGTATACATGAGGGTCCACAGCAGCTTTATTTGTAAGAGCCCCAAACTGAAAACAACCCGAATGTCCATTAATGGGCAAATGGATGAATGAACAAATTGAATTGTAATTATACGGCAGAATAAGACTCAGCAATAAAAAATGAATAAGCTATTGATACACGCTGCAACGTGGATGCATCTCAGAATAATCATTCTGAGTGAAAGAAGCCAGACCAAAAAAGAGCACAGAAGATCCTAGAAAATGAAAACAAATCTATAGTGAGTTGTTGGAGGACGTGGTGGGAGGCTGGAGGGAGGGATTGTGAAGGGGCAGGAGGAAACTTTGGGGGGTGATGGATGTGTGTGTTCATTATCTTAAATGTGATGATGATTCCATGGGTGTATACCTGTGTCAAAACATATTGAAATTAAACATTTCAGATTATCGACGTAAATATATGTCAATCGAACCTCAATAAAGCTGTAAAAACACAAACAAACATGCAAATTACAGCGGACGACCAGAGAGATGTGGGGTGATGTCAGGACTGCGGCTGGAGTATTAAATACATGATCATTCATTCACTCATTCACTCATCTTTTGCTAAAGTTTAAGTCCCATAAAGGGATAGATGAAGTCCCCCATGCCCAGGTTATAGGAGGCACTGGGGCAGAGAAAAGTGGATCGTCTCAAGAGGCATTTAGAAGGTACTTGGCCAGACCTGAGGATGTCTAAGGTGAGAAAGGTTGAGGAACCAAAAATAACCCCCCGTGTTTCCAGCTCAAGTAAATGCTGCTGGGGTACAGACCTGAAGGGGAGAGGAAGGTGCGTTCAGACTTGGGGATGCTGAGTTCTTGGTGCTGGGGACCATGAAGTGGAGACAGACAGGATTTGGGGGTCACCAGTGTCTCTCTCAGTGGTTCTGAACATTGGCTTCATACTAGAATGAAAACTGGAAAGTTTTTTGTTTTCATTTATTTATTTATTTATTTATGGCTGTGTTGGGTCTTTGTTTCTGTGCGAGGGCTTTCTCTAGTTGCGGCGAGCAGGGGCCACTCTTCATCGCGGTGCGCGGGCCTCTCACTATAACGGCCTCTCTTGTTGCGGAGCACAGGCTCCAGACACGCAGGCTCAGTAATTGTGGCTCACGGGCCTAGCTGCTCTGTGGCATGTGGGATCTTCCCAGACCAGGGCTTGAACCTGTGTCCCCTGCATTGGCAGGCAGATTCTCAACCACTGCGCCACCAGGGATGCCCTGGAAAGTTTTTTTTAAAAATACTGATGCCTGGTCCCCCCCCGAGACCAATAGCATCTCTGAGGAAGGATTCTGCTTGGCACTGGAATTTTCCTAAAGCTCCTAGGGTATTCTAAAGTGCAGCCAGGGTTGATACCCATCACTGGGGACGGTAATTGAAGTCTTCAGAGAAGATGAGCTCCGCAGAGGAAGGTGTGGGGAGTGAGAGAGAAGAGGATCGGAGACCGAACCTTCAGGAGACTACAAATTAAAACCATGACAAGATGCTCTCACATGTCTCCCAGAATGGCCAAAATGAAAAAGACTGACAATTCCAAGTGTTGACAGGATGTAGGGCATTTTATACTTACACGATGCTGGAGGAAGCATAAAATGGTCAACCACTTTGGAAAATTATGTTGTAATTTCTAATAAGGTTAAATACACATCAACCCTCTGACCCAACAATTTCACTTCTAGGTGTATAACCAAGAGAAGTGAGTTCACAGGTCCTCCAGAAGACTTGCATAAGAATGTTCAAGGCAGTTTAATTCATAATGCCTCAAACTAGAAACAACTCACATATCCATCAGCAGAGAACAGATAAATGAATTGTGGTATATCCCATACAATGGAATCTACACAGCTGTAAAAGAAAGAACTAACTACTGATTCACACAAAACATGGATGAATCTCAGAAACATGTTACTGAGAAAAATAAACTGGGCACAAAGGAATGTATACTGTATGACTCCACTTTTGTGAAGTTCAAGAAGAGACAAAAGCAAAAGTGGTGATAGAAATGGGAGGGGATGTGCTTCCTTCTTCCTTTCCTCCTTCTTGATGACTGGAACAAGGCTATGATGGCTGGAGCTTGAACAACCATTTTGGGCCATGAGATGGATGCTCTATGTTGATGCTAAAGATAGCAGGGAAGCAAGAAGAAGGATCCTGGGATCCTGATGATTCTTTTTTTTTTTTCCTTGCGGTACGCAGGCCTCTCACTGTTGTGGCCTCTCCTGTTGCGGAGCACAGGCTCTGGACGTGCAGGCTCAGCGGCCATGGCTCATGGGCCTAGCCGCTCTGCGGCATGTGGGATCTTCCCGGACCGGGGCATGAACCCGTGTCCCCTGCATCAGCAGGCGGACTCTCAACCACTGTGCCACCAGGGAAGCCCTCCTGATGATTCTTGAAGCTTGACCCTTGACTGTCTTTCTCTAAACTCTTTTTAGAGAGCTATAAATCTCTTACTTGTTTAATATACGTTTTCTTTTTTTTTTTTTTGGCTGCGTTGGGTGTTCGTTGCTATGCGCAGGCCTTCTCTAGTTGCAGCGAGTGGGGGCCGCTCTTTGCTGCGGTGCACGGGCCTCTCATTGCATTGGCTTCTTTTGTTGCGGAGCACAGGCTCCAGGTGCATGGGCTTCAGCAGTTGTGGCACGTGGGCTCAGTAGTTGTGGCTTGTGGGCTCCAGAGCGCAGGCTCAGTAGCTGTGGTGCATGGGCCCAGTTGCTCCATAGCATGTGGGATCTTCCCGGACCAGTGATCGAACCTGTGTCCCCTGCACTGGCAGGTGGACTCTTAACCACTCTGCCACCAGGGAAGTCCCAAATATACTTTTATTTTGGATTTTCTATCACTTATGATCCAACCTTTTCCTAACTGATACAGCAAGAGAGAGATGGAATCTGGCCTGGAGAGGGAGGGCCGTGAGGATCAAATGTGATGGAAAATAGAAGGACCTACAGACTGGAGGTCCTGATGCAGTGGGCGCACAGTGGGAGTGGGAGCCAGGAGGCTCAGGATACCGGTGTCACAGAGTGGTAGTTACAGAAGGGGAACAGCGTAGGTGATGACACTCTTCAGGGTGGATGGGATTGGGGGGCAGACATAGCTTAGAGGTGAAGGTGGCCAAGAAGCATGCAGGCTGTCTGTGCTGTCCCTGGGCAGCAGGAGGCACTGGGGCTGGGCAGAGATGAAGCATGCAAACTAGAAGCTGTCATCGCCTGTGAAGGACAGGGGTGACCAGGTGGTTGGTAGATGAGACAGAGGAGAGAGTGGCTTACCCACAGGGCCTGAGCCCTGGGCTCGGGTGGAGGAACGGCTTGGAAGAGGCGTTAGGAAGCAACAAGGCAGCAAGGACTTGAGATCTGAGCTGGCCAGATTCTGAGCTCGTGGCCAGGTAAGCCTGCCCCAGCTGCCGGTTGGTGCTAGAGACAGCAGTGGGGGGGTGGGGGGGGTGCTCGGGCTTCCAGGAAAGTATGGGTGTGGTCTGCTTTTCCATAGGCAGGGGGCAGGGACTCAAGCTTGGCAAGGAGTCACCGTGCCATGTCACGCTGCTCTCCTAGGCCTGGGTGCCCTCCATTTCCCACAGGGCACAGCTGGGGAACAGCTGCCTGAAGCCACACAGTCCCCGTTTCTCTCACATCTCTCCTGCCCCCGACCTTTCTCTCCATCCCCACCCCGCCGCCCCGGACACCCGAGATTACAAAGCACTGCCCTGGGCCCTGCTAACCAAGCCTTGAGGCCAGCAGTGCAGCCAGCACGAGTCCCAGCTCACAGGGTGGGCGGCAGAGGCTCAGCTCCCCTGTGATGGCAGGGGTCCCCCTCTACCAGCCCGTCTCCTCTCTGCTGGCCAGTTCCGGCAACCTCTTCATGCTCGCCCAGCCTCCTGTATCACCTCTCCCCCTTCGTGATCCATGTGCTACCTTACCAGCTGCTGCTGGAGCCCTTCAGTGGAGCCACTGCCTTCAGGCTAAAACTCAAGCCCCTTGGCGTGGCATTCAAGGCCTCTGTGGCCCACCCCATTTGCCTCTCCAGCCTGTGAGACCAGATGGGGGATATGGGACCTGGGCGGGATACGGAGGGTTGTGGGGCTGAGTACACAATCACCAGGCAGGCTTTGGGGCATGCCGGGGGAAGGCTCCAGGAGACCCACGGCACTGTCTGGGGCTGAGACGGACCAGACATGGCTTGCATGCAGTAAGGAGTGGAGGTGGGTTGCTGCTGGGGGTGGTCCCTCTGCCCCTCCTAGTGATGCACACGGCCAGGGCACAGGGGAGCAGGTCAGGCCAGTCACTGGTGACACATCTGACTTCCCAGGGGAGGAGGTGTCAGCATGAGTGGGTCTGGCCCAAGGAAGTGGGAGTTCGACATGGACTCTTGTCCCAGTGGGGAAACTGAGGCAGAAGCCTGGACCTGTGGACGAGGCTGTGCAGCAGATGAAGAGAAAGGGCAAAGCCTGGGCCATCAGGAGAGTTCAGCCGATTGGTGGTGGGGTCTCAGGGCAGAAGGACCCAGGTCCCAGCTTTGTTGAGGTGAGGAGGGTTCTGGGGGCACCAGATCCTGTGCTGGGTTCTGTATCAGGAGAGTCTCGGCAGGGGCTCGGTGATACACCCAGAGGGATTAACAGAAGCAACTTTAAGGAAGGGAGTGGGGGAGGGACGCATAAAGCGAGAAGGGTTGCAGAGGCCCAACATGGCAGATGTGGGCTGCCGTCATCTGCCCACCTCCAGGCGTGGAGCGGCGCACGAGCTGGGACCACGCCAGAGGGGCTGAGACCCTGGCAAAGTCAGGACCAGTCGTGAAGCTGGCTGGGGATAAACACCCCAACTTCTCCTGCCTTCCTCCCAAGGGCACCTCAGATGCACTGCTCTGTTATCGTCCCTCAAAGTGGCGATTTTTAGTCCATTTTATGGGAAAGGAACATAAAGGTCAGTGGGGAAGGGGCTGCCCGCAGCCACTGCACAGTTGGTAAGTGGCTGAGGCCCAGGCCTGGGGCCTTGACCTTGGTGCTCCGGGCACGCCTCCGCAGGCGCTCCTCGGGTGGAAGATGGAGAAGGCAGCCTGGGGTGGGGGGTGCACCGTGGTTAAAGCTGGCTTTGAGGACCCTGAGCTTGTCACCAAGCAACGGGCTCCCTCAGGATGGCAACCTCAGCCCCCTCCTGGCTCTGAGGCAGGGCCCTGAGCCGAGTCTGGGTCCCCTCTGGTGGCTCCCCTCACAGCCATGTATGGATGCTGGCCCATCACGCGGCCGGTGCTGGTAGATTGGGTATCTCCAGTGTGCCGGTGGCTGCCGCTAAGTGGCTTGCTGGCAGGGAGTCAGAGGTCACCGCATCGCTGCTCTGCTCAAACAGTGTTGGCCTCCTCGGGGTGCCTCCCACGTCTGTCTGCCAGGATCAGGTGTGTTTAGCATCACCTCTGAGATGTAGCCCTTGCCTTGTGACTCTCTGGGAAGAGCAGCTTCGGGAACGAGCAGCCTCATGGGGCAGATGAACTGCTGGCCAGAGGGGCCCTGGGCCCTGGGCCCTGGGCCCTGGATTCAAGCGAGAGCTGGCAAGTCTCACCACCTGTGTACACGGTGTGCCACACGTGCAGGGCTGGTTGTATCCAAGGAGCTTATATTGCATCCCCTTGTTCTGGAAGGTGGTGTCCAGGCCCCTGGTTCTGGGCAAGCCTTTGATGTCAGAATTTTTCTTTTTCTTCTTGTAGTGTATTTTCCCCTCGAGGCCTGTCTGGGGCCTGGGGACTGGGTGAACCTGCCTCCAAGCCACCATCTAAGACTACGGTCCTGGTCAATGAGGCCACTCACCAGTGCAGGGAATGATCACAGTGGTCAGACCAGCACGATTCGAGGACCAGTGCCATCACCTAAGCTGAGTGACCCTGGGCAAGTCACTTCCCCTGCTTGGGGCTCAGTGTCCTTTGAAAAACAGTGAGAAGAGAGCCGAGTACATAATAAGGCTTCAGCAACCCAGAGCCGTGATCTGGGCTTGTGCGTCACTGCAAGGCTGGTCTGCCCTGCTCTCCCAGCAGTCCTGGGCCAGCCCTGCGCTGGGGGTTTACACACAGTCCCAGCCAGGAGGGGAAGCAAGTTTAGTACAGGGTGACAAGTGCCAATGGAAGATATGTCAGAAAGAAGGGGAAGCATGGACAAGGTGGAGATCAGGAAAGCCTCCTCGTAGTGACGTTGGAGCTGGTCCATGAGGCCGAATAGGGGTATTCTGGGTAGAAAGGAGGCGGAGGAACAAGCCTTCCAGGTGGAGGGACCAGCACGTGGAAGAGGGAAGGTGATTGTTTTGGGGAAGCAGATATGGTTCTCGATGGTCAGAGCAGAGGGTGCATGGGGTGAGGTGGCAGGAAGTCAGCTGGAAAAGTGGGGTTCTGGGGACCGGGGGGCAGAGGCCGGGTGAAGGCGCAGGCTTTCTCCAGGTGTGACCAGGGCACCCTGCCTCCGATCAGTTGAGGAACTGTTAAAATGCAGATTCCAGGCCTATAGCTCCACAGCTCCAGCTGAGTGGGTGGCAGAGAAATCTCAGCAACAGGGAGACAGCCCCATCTCAGCCCAGTCTAGGCCTGGGGCAGTTTGGGGACCATTTGCAGAGGGTGGCTGAGGCCCAGGGTGAGCCAGGCGACAGGCCCTGGGGGTCCCACCCGTGCCCCATCTGTGCCAGGCTCCTGGCGCTGGGGACAGGTGGGCCTCCGCGTGTTTCCCAGCAGGGAGAGGGCCCATTTACCTCCACTTTTCCCTTCTGAGGCAAGGAGGGGCAGGGGCTGAGCCTCTGGGGTCCCTGGCAGGGGCTGTAGGCCTGGATCCCTGCAGCAGAAAGCCTGGCCCCGTACCCAGCAGGCGGAGCCCTGTCTGGCTGGCACTCACGCTTTGTCTGCATGCCAGCAGGGGAAGGTGCCTGGGTTGGTGTCCAGCTTGGTTGGTGTCCAGGCCAGGTCAGCAGCGCCAGCCCCCCATTTGGCCCTGGAGACGCCCCCAGAGTTCCAGGGCTCCACTGAGAGAGGTCAGGATGCTGGCATCAGGGTTGGGGAAGCCTTGGGCTTTTCTACCAGCACAGGCTGAGGCTCAGCGGGTGCCCAGAGACCTGGCTGGGCCATTCTAGGCCAAACCCCCAACCCAGCTGGACCAGGGTGGCAGACCGCATGCTGCCCAGACAGCTCTGTGAGTTTGCACATGGAAGTGAGGCGTTCCCCAGATCGCCAAGGATTCAGACTTGAAATAATCCCTGCTCAGTGAGGGCTGGGCGCTGAGGAGGCCAGGGAGGAGGGCGGGGCTCAGGGACCCAGGGAGGGTCCAGGGGCACTGAGAGGGGCTTGTGTCCTGAGCCCAGGGATCAGCTGAGGCTGGGGTGGGTCTGGGTTGGCCTCTTCCAGAGCCCTCCTTGCTGGGCAGTGGACGGGGCGGGCCGGGGGCTGCGCGCGGCAGCTCATATCTAACGGGTTACTTCATTCATTGTGCTCCCACGGATCCCTTGTTTATCTCACTGGGAATGCAGCCGTGGTGGAAGCTGGGGTCAAGGGAAAAGCCAGAGCCTGGGCCACCTCCAAGAGGGCCCCAGCCCCAGTAGCCTGCCTCCTTCCCCTGGGTTCCTGGGCTGAGCCCGCTGGGGACAGCCATCTCGGCACCGCCAATCTCTAACACGGAGCCCAGAGGCAGCATTCTGGGTTGGGCCCTGCCATGGATGGGCTGTGTGACCAGGCCAAGAACGGACTGTCTCTGGGCCTTGCTTTCTCTGTCTGTGAGTCGGAAGTTGTCCTAAGTGACCTTTGGGAATGCTTGTGGCCATGAACAATAGACTTACTATTTCATAAGTGTCCACCCCGTGCCCACCCTGTGCTGGCTCTGGGGCTCCCTGCCCTCACCCGATCCTCGCACATCTCCGTGGATTATCGTGATCCCACTTTTAGAGAGGGGCGGGGGTACCTGGGGCATCCCCAGGGGGAGGTGGGGGTGGAGGCCAGACTGGGGAAGACCCTCTGGGCGGGGTGGGGGGAAGCAGCATAGGAGGTCAGAGCTGCAATGGGCAGGGGTGTGAGGGCCCAGCAGGGCCGGTGCCTGAAAATGTCCTTTAGGAACTGACCAGAAGGATATGCCAGGCCTCCACCACACCTCCTGTTGCAGGGCCCCTGGCTGAGGGTGGAGGATGGGGGCGTTGGTGGCCTCAGGGGCTTGGGGTAAGTGGGCCCTAATCCCCATCGCTGAGAAAACCTGTCTGCCCCGGAAGATTACCCCTCTGGGATTGGGGGAGGCATTTTGGCTTTAAGCAGGCCATTCTGAGCCCTTGTCCTTAGTCAGTGACATCCAAGGACACCACCACCCTGCCAGGAAGGGGCTGCCAGTCCCCCAGTCACACGTGGAAACTGAGGCTCAGAGAAGCTGATTGAGTTGCTCAGGGTGCACAGCTGTGAGTGGCAGAGCTGGGATCCATCCACAGCCTGTCTGACCCAGAAGCTTAGACCACTGATCCGGGCCTTGACCCTCCTCCAGGGCCCCTGCCCTGAGCTCGGCGACCCAGGAGGGCGTGAGTTCAGGCCACGAGAGACAGAGCGTCAGTGCCCTCTGACTTGATTTCCCCCTCTGACTTGGTTTTCCAGTCTGTGAATTGGGGTGGGTGGGCCTAACTCCAGGCCTGTTTCTGCCTTTCATCCTGAAGCCTCGGGGAGGAATGAGGTCATATTTGTCTAGGGGTTGAAGTGTCTTGGAAGGAGAAAGCTAGGCAAAGACAAGGGCCCATTGTCCCCTCTTCCCACCCCTGCCAGCTTCCGCCCCAGTCACCAGACAAGGCCAGCCCTGCCTGTAGGCCCCAGAGGCCACCGCGTGCCAGTAGGAGGTGACTCAGTGCCCCCTCCCTTCCCATTGGTTGCCACTGCCTGGAATCCCACCCTCAAAGCTTTGTCGGGGTGTGCAGAGGGGCAGGCAGGAAAAGAAGGGACGGGTTTGGGGGTCCCGGCTTGGGGATCCCACATCCAGGGTGTTACAGTAGGCTTGAGTGAGGGGTCAAGGACAGCGATGTGTACACTTGCCTTTCAGCAGCCTTGCTGTGAACCTCTTATAAGCATCAGCTCAATGAAAGCTCACAGCACCCCTGGGGGGGCACTGATGCCATCACCCCCATTTCACAGTTGTGGAACACTTGCCTTAGGCCACCCGGCTCATAACTAGTAGATGCGGAAGGAAGAGGTGGAATTTGAACTGGAGTCTGTGTGGTTCAAGAGAATCCTGCAGAGAGGATCCAGGATGTGCAGGCGAGGGCTGGACAGGGGGGACAGAGAAGGGACAGGCCCAGATCCTGGAGCTCACAGTGGATGAGCGGTCCCAACAGATATGCAACACCTCCCCACTGAGCCTGTAGACCAGGCCATGGTCCTTCTTTGCTGCAGAATGAAGAGTTTGGGGCAAATCAGCTCTTCCCCTGCTAGGGACTGGGAAGGCTCCTTGGCCTCCAGAACTTCGAAGGCAGGATAAAGGATCCTTGCACAATTTCGGCACTTCGAAACACCTAACGGGGCCACACATGACCAGGGCCACTTCTGGGTGAGAGCCACCCCCTCTTTCTGGCCTTCCCGCAGCTCTGAGGCCCGTGGAGCTCTGTCAGCAATTAACCAGGCAAGACAAATAACGGCTCGAGCGTAACAGGTCCAAAAGTAAGCTCTTGATTTCCTCCCCAACCTGCCCCTCCCTGTGTCTTCCCCATCTCAGGAAATGGTACCATCATCCGCCCAGTTGCTCAGGCCAGAAAACTGGGAGGCATCCTTGAATCCTCCCACGTCTCACCACCCACAGCCATCCCTTGCCAAGATGTGTCAATTCTACTTCCAAAGTAAACCCCCAATCCACTTTCCTCTGTCCCCGCTGCCACCACTGTGTCCGAGCCACCACCGGCTCTCCCCTGGACCACAACGCCAGCCTCCTGCCTGCCTCCCTTCTGCCCCCTCCAACCCACTCTCTCCAACAAGAGCCAGAGGAATGGGCTTAAAATGTAAATCAGATCCCATCCTTCCGCTTAAACAGCCCCTCCCCCCAACAGTTTCTTATCGCTTCCGAAGAAAAATTGACATCCCCTCAATGGCTATGAGGTCCTGGTGACCTGGCGCTACCTTACCTCCTTCCACTCTCCCGGCACGATCTTCTCTTTGCATCTGTGTATTTGCACGTGCTGTTCTCTTTGCCTGGAAGCTCTTCCCCGCAGTTCTGCACCCAGCTTGCCCCTTCTTGTCATTCAGGTCTTGGCTCGGGTATCACTTTCTTCACTCCCACTTCCAACTCGGTCTCCTCCAGGCTGTTTCTTCAGAGCCCCCTGTTTGTCTCCATTATAGGAATTTGCCTTCATTTACAATTATGCATTTCTCCTTTGTCTCCACCACAAACGATTAAGATCCCTTGCTCTGTGCTTCTGGTTGGCACTCAGATCTCTGCTGAATGAATTAGCAACTGAAATAACAGCAGCAGCTATTCCTAATTGAGCACTTCAACCTCTCTCTCACGTGGAATGTAAGCCTCTCCACCACCCAGCGAGGTAGATAGTATTCGTGCCCCTGCTTCTCAGGTGTGGAAACCGAGGCTCAGAAGCTGGGATGAGTCACCAGTATTGACAGCCAAAACAGGGCAGAGCCAGGCTCAGAACCCAGGTCGGTCACATCTGAGGTCTGACCTAACCACTATGCTGCAGTGCTGTAATGTCATCAATGCCATTACTCTATCCCAGCAAATCTTAGAAGCCACCGAGTCAAGGATGCACCATTGTTTTCTGGTCCGTTAAGAAAGGTTAAAAATCCTGACAATTAAACTAGGACAAGCCATCCCAGTTTCAAAGATGTGAAAATGTGAAAACAGTGTTTTTTTTCCTAATTGATGAAATATGGTATTTTGGGAACAAAAACCATTCAATCCTTAGGACCCAAGGGAAAAAATAGACGGGGTTTCTTAGCAGGGCTGAGGATTGTTCTGTAGCTACCCGGGAGCATGGAGAAGCCCCGCCCTTGGCCCTGGAGAGTTCAAGGTTAAGTGAGGACAGCCCAACGTGCTGAATGTGCAGTGACCAAGAAGCCCAGGACTCCAGGGGAGTACGATGGGGAGACACCAACCCTGCCGGGGAGGCAGAGAGGGGGAGGGCACAAACAGGCTTCACGGAGGAGGGGGCACCTAAGGCAGACCCTAGAGGAGGAGCAGAGGGGCTGAGAAGGGTTGGGAAGTGTGCCAGGCAACGGGAAGAGCCCCCAGAGAGGCCTGGGGCGCACTTCCCTCATGAGACATGGCTTGTAGCTCCCTGGGGCTGGAGCAGAAAGAGAGAACAGGCTAGAGGTGACGTGGGGTGAAGGGCGATGGTTCTTCCAGGGCTGATGAAGCCGCTGAGGCTGCAGTGCAGGGAACCCAGGAAATCACGAGGCAGTGGAGCGACAAGGCCAACTTTAAAAGCCAGAAGGATGGAGTGAGGGGCGACAGGGGGCTTGAAGGCAGCGTGGAGGCCTGGGAACATCTGGGAAGATGTTGTCAGGATCCCCAGTCACCCTTGGGCTGGACGGTACAGACGCTCGCTCTTGGGGGCTCCCCTGGCTGTGGCCCGATCCACTAGTGAGGGGCACGGGGCGCAGGCTGGGGCGGGGGGCAGCCTCCCTCCCCCAGGCCTGGGAATGTCCAGGCCGGCTGAGAGCCCGCTAGAGGCTGGTGAAAGGCTCACTTACCACGACGGATGGGGGCCCCGTCAGGCCACGCCAATTAGGCAAGATGGAGTGCCAGGGCAGTGCTATAAATATCTTGGCCAAGGGCCGGCCCAAGAATGTAAATGGTGATTGAACAAGCAGGAGAAAATGTTCAGTTCAGACATGATGGGTTTTTTGTGTTTTAAAAACACGTTCGTCCCTCTGCGCAGACTTCAATCGGGCAGCAACGAGACTGGGTGCCCAAGAGCTGGCTACTTGTCCAGTCGGGCCAGAGCAAAGGCTCATGAGATTCAAGTTTCAGGGCAAGTCTCTGGGAAGATTCATGTATTTGAAGCCCAGAAAAATCCTGAACCCCACTTGCAGCTTTGGCCCTGGGTGAGGGAATGCATTAACCATCCAATCTGGGGACACACAGCCAGCTAGGTGTCAGGGGTGCGGCCAGGGAGTGGAGGCATCTCCCAACACCGGGCTGCTCCCCCAGAGCTCTCTGTCCAGCTGCGGGCACGCTGGACAGGGTGTCTCAAGTTGGGGCTGAGGGCACCGCTGTTCAAGGTGAGACAGGGGGCCCACTGGGGTCATGGAGGAGTGAGGCTGGGAGGCCCTCAGCAGTGCCTCTGAAGGTGGGATCCTATCCACCCCACGCTTTGGGGAATCTCAGAGCAGCACAGACCCGCAAGATGAACCCTCCACCTCATCACCTCTTTGTCTCTAACCACCGGGTTGCAGGGTCACAGGCAGAGGGGGATGAAGGTCTGGCTGAGAAGGGGAGGCACTCAGGTGCCCAGCAGCATTGGTACCCGTCCCTCTGCACAGAGAGGCTGCTAGTGCCAAGGGCTTGGGGCAGCCTGGAGACCCTTGGTCAAGCTCTGAGAGTGAGATATTCGTCCTCAGAGGGGTCTGAGGACACCCAACACAGGAGGGACAGGGTGAGAGGCCTGGGCCTCCAAATGGAACAGTGGCTATAGCCCAGTGTGAGCCAGGCCTCCAGAAAACCTCGAGGCAACAGAAAGAGTGACGTCCAGGGAACCCTGTGGTGCTGGGGCCCTGCTCTGTGTGCCCAGGGGAAGGCGCTCCGAATCAGGAAGGACGTACCCTCCCCAGGGAAGGGAGAGGCAAACAGGGTGCGTGTGGGGGGCATGAACAGAGTTGCATCGAGCATGGCCTCATCTCCTGACCCAAAGCAGCCCACCCCTAGGGGCCGGGCTGAGGGGAGGGGTCCAGGAGATCACTAGAATGTTCGAGGGGTCATTGAGGAATTGACTCATTTGTCAAATCTTTATTGAGGACCTACTATGTGCCAGGCACTGCGCTCAGCCCTGGCTGGAGTCCCTGGGCAAGGAGGCTGGCAGGGGGTCTGGTCTTCCAGGGAAGGGGGTCCCGAGGGCTTGGAGATGGGATGAGGGCTTAGCCAAGCTCCAGACAGAGCTCAGGGCAGAACTCAAGTTCTAAGGGGAAGTTCTGAGTCTGGGGGTTAAGCCCAGGCAGGCACTGGGGGTTGGGCCGGACCGACTGGACGTGGCTAAAGGGTAGTGGGGCTTGCCGGGCAGGAGCAGACCTGGGAGGCACAAGGTGGAGGTCAGCACTGCTCCCTTGGAGACCCCCCGCTCCCCCAGCAGCCTGGGTGGGTAGGAGGGCTTAAAGAACAGAACTGAGCCTGCAGGTGAGGGGATCCTGCGACCTCGCCTGGAACATGGCGCTTGCCTTTCAAGGCCTACAGACAGGGATTAGAGCAGGCATAGATGCACCGTACTTCTTGAGCTGGAGAGGGGTCCAGGGTGGGAGTATGGGGGTGGGGCAATAGGAACTGGAGCACAGCAGAGGGGTGAGCTGGCCCCAGACTCCCAGTGGCCCAGTCTGGGTGGGCACTCAGGTACCATGCCCTGGAGTGAGGTGACCACCCAGGGAGGCCCAGGCTGTGCAGGTAGATGAGGCCCTGGTCTGTGCTCAGCCACCAGCTGCATCTCCCCAATAGGCGTGCACACGCCCGTACATCTCAAAGCAACTCCCCAAGGGAGCGCTTTTGTGGGACACAGATGGGATGCATGAAGCCAAGAGAAGATGCATCTGTGGAAACCCAAGCGTGTGACAGTGCAGCCAGGGATGTAGTACACAACCACAGGTGTGAGTGTGCCCTGAGGGTACGGCCTTTGTGAACATCCAAGGGCAGCCAGGCGATTCCAGTCACCGGCAAAATGCCAGGCATATGTTGGTCTATTTCTCAGTCTTCACAGATGATTTACACTGCTGGTCACTGCGCCTTCGCCCCCCGTGGTCGCTCGCAGGGGATGCCCTCTGATCCTTCCCCCTACACCACCCATCCTGTAGCCAGAAAGGTTCATCTTTTTCCTTGTGATTTCTTCTATTGCTTGGAAACTTACCAACCCCTCAGGAAGTTTAAGAAAAATTAAAGAATTTAAGGAATATGTATAAATGATTTTGCAGAGGGTATGAAAGTCTTCAATATTTCCTACTAGCTACTGTAGAATTTTATTACTTATTTATATAAGTTTTAACTCTGTCCTCTGCCTGGAGATGACTTTAGTGTTAAATAGAAATCATTAGCTAATTGCCTCTCACCCCGAGTTGCTGACACTTCAATTCATTTGATAGTCCTTGCTTTATCGTGCATTGCATTTTTATATATAATTGGTTCTTATATATAATCGCTGCTTTGTATTCTATTCCAAGGTTGCATGTTTCTGATCTTACACCAGTACCACACTGCGAAATTATTGTTCTTATAGGACATGTTTTATTGAAGCCTTCATAGCATAGTAATTAAGATTATGGCCTTTGAAGTCAAACTGACTGGGATGTATATAGGAACTTTGCCACTTAATAGATGTGTGACCTTGGGCAGGTTACCTCACAGTTCCTCCTCAGTAAAATGGAGTATTAGGAGGCCCATAAATAACATCTTCACAAGTTCTGAAAAAACTGAGAGCTACAGGAATCAGTCAGAGAGACAGCATTAGCCTTATTACTGTGGGTTGCTGTCCATTGTCACCACTTGCATTCAGCATTACACAGGAGAGCCTAGCCACTGCAATAAGGCAAGAAAAAGAAATAAAATGTATGATGATTAGAAAAATAAGCCCCAAACAAAGGCACAGTGGGCATCCTAACCCTTCATCCCTGGCTTGGATAGACTTGGATAGAACCCCAGTCACAGGTAGTGCCAGACACCCTAGATCTTTCTTCCACCCCTGCCAGGCAGAGCCTTCCCTCATAAAGTTACTACGGAGCTCAGCAGAAAATACAAGTGTCCTGGTGGAAGAAAAACAAGAATGGAGAGAGGGCTGGAATGTCCTCTAGCTGAACTCCCTTCACATAGAAATGTGAGGTGGGGTGGCAGTGGAGACTCCCCCAGTGACAACCTCACATGGGCCCTAGTGATTATGCAGTAAGATAATGTCCATGAGGCACTTAGGACAGTGCCTTACACACAGTAAATGCTGCTTGTATTATGAATATGCATGGGGTCTTGTTCCATTTCATTTCTCCTCTTGTCTTTTTTTTTTTTTTTTTGGCCATACCACACAGCACGTGGAACTTCCCTGACCAGAGATTGAATCCGTGCCCCTTGCAATGGAAGCTCAGAGTCTTAACCACTGGATCACCGGGGAAGTCCCTTTCCTCTTGTCTTGAATTTCTAAAAAAATTGTCACCCATGTATTTTTCCAGATGAAACATAGGATGCTTTGATGGTATTTTAAGGAAGAAAAAAACAAAAACACCTCTCTCCAACCCTTGCCCCACCCCCACCATTTCAATAGTCGCTATATCAACATATAAATGACCGTCAGGTGTGGAGGCTTAATCTAGGGTTGGGCAAGGGTGGGCAGCAGGGATGGGAAGCATGGCATTCAGGTACGGCTAGAGGGAGACAAGGCACAGAGGGCTCCAGGGAGAGGGTCGCCAAGCTCTGGCTGAGAGGGGAGCATGGTACACTCGGGTGCATCCACGATGGCTGGGGTAGAGCTGGAACAAGAGAGTCCAGGGCAAGATTGGTGCAGTAGGCTTGAGCCAGATAACACAGGGCCTTGTGGGCATGGAAAGAATTTCTTAGGTTATCCTACTGGGGGTGGGAAGTTATTGGTGGGTTTAAGGCAAGTGGCGTGATAAGATTGGCATTTTTTAAAGATCAAGCTGGATTAGAAGGGGGCAGGAGTGGGTGACAGTAGGGGAATTGGAAAGCTATTCCAGTAAGGCGGGTGAAAGTGAGGGCAGCTGGGTCTGGGAGAGGGAAGGGGTGATGATAGAGGAGGGTGGTGGTGATGGGGAGGTGAGGGAAGGAAGGTGTGGGGGGCGATGGGAGTAGCAGTGAAGGAGCAGTGGTGATGGGAAGATGGTGGGGTGGGGTGATGGGGATGGTTTGGGGGAAGGTGAAGAACTGTGGTGAGGATTCCGAGGGGGTGTAGATGAGGGTGGGAGTGGTGGCAGTGGTGGGGTGGGGGTGAGCAGGGGTAACAAGACAGTGCTGGGGTGGTGATGGAGTGAGCATAGGGTAGAAACAGACAAGTAGACACATACCAGAGGTACTCAGGAGGTCAGATTTCCAGGGCACCGTCCTGGTTTGGACGTGGGGCGGGGAGGAAGCGGCAAGTGTGGGAAATGACTCGGGTTTGAGCGGCTGGGACGGGAACACTGCAGGGGGAGCAGTTTGGGGAAAGACGAGCAGTCTAGGTTTGGACGACTGAGACTGAGGGGCCGAGGGACAGCCAGCGGAGGTGACACTGCCTGTCTCGACCAAGGAGGGCAGAGGAGGGTCCTAGGAGCCGGGAAAGAGAGGGTCTTGGGGAGCGGGTAGTCCGCGGTGTTGAATGTTGCTGAGATGGCAAGTTAAAAAACCGCGATGGGCTTCCCTGGTGGCGCAGTGGTTGAGCGTCCGCCTGCCGATGCAGGGGACGCGGGTTCGTGCCCTGGTCCGGGAAGATCCCACATGCCGCGGAGCGGCTGGGCCCGTGAGCCATGGCCGCTGAGCCTACGCGTCCGGAGCCTGTGCTCCGCAACAGGAGAGGCCACAACAGTGAGAGGCCCGCGTACCGCAAAAACAAAAAACAAAAAACCGCGATGATGCACGTGGGGCTGGGCTCCATGGGGTCGCCGCTGACCTCGGTGAGGGCCGGTGAGGGCCGTCTGGGCGGCGCGGTACGGGCAGCAGCCAGACAGGAGTGGGCTGAGGAGTGAGAGGGAGGTGAGGAGTGGAAACAACTGTGCAGACAGCTTTTTGGAGAGCTTGGTTGTGACAGGGAGGCGAGAGATAGGGGGCAGCCAGAGGTGGATGTGGGGTTCAAGGAAGGTTTTCTTTTTATTTTGCTAATGGACTCTCTAAATGCCATTGAGAAGGTACTGATAAAAAGGCAAGTGCTGGAAACCTAAGGGTGGTGGATGGGCTGAGATGCTGAGCAGGTGGGGGAGGGGAGCCAGGCACAGGTGGGTGCACACTGGTAGAAATGGCGTCTCTTCTGCCTGGACTGGCAGGAGGGCGGACAGAAGCCAGAAGCTTGGAGACGGCAGGTTGAGGATGGTCCCACAGAACTAGCCTCAGGCTGTGGATAAAGGCTCGGAGAGGGGACGTGGAGGATTTCTGTGTCAGAGCTCAGTGACGGAGGAAAGCCCAGAACCAGCCTGGGGCTGAGGTCAGGAGTCATGGTGGACCTTGAGCCAGGTCTGGGTCTGGAGTTAGAGTCAAGATTCAACCCAGGGGCAGAGAGGGCTCTATCCAGAATGGGAGGCAGATGGTTAACACACGGTCAGAGCCCTGCACCCCTGGGGTTCATCCCAAGCTCAGGGTGCAGCCCAGGAGCCACTGAGGTCAAAGGTGAACTCTCCCAGATGCTCAGTCTCCAGGTGTCTGTCTGATCTGGCCTGGCCCCCATCCAAGAACCCTTCACCCCGAGGGGCGATGCCAGCCCAGACCCCACTCCAGCTCACCCTCCAGGGTCCCCCAGCTCAGCTCACCCTTCCCACAGCTGGGCATGAACCGAGTCCCACCCTGCCCAGGCCAGGGTGAGAATTCCGACCACATGTTTCTGTGATGTGGTCACATTGGAAAAATGTTAATCAAATATGCTCCTCTGTGTTTCCTGTCTTTCCCAGGCTGGATTCCTAGAAGACAGGAATTTATGGTGTGAGAGCTCCAGCCCCCACAAACCCACAGCCAAGGTCAACAGCACGAGGCGGGCAGCACTGCCAAGCCAGGAGGGGAGCCCAGAAAATCAAAGTACATGCATTTAAAAAATTCCCTTCTCCCCTCACGTTCCCAAAGGGAGGACTCAAACAAGGTCTCCCAGACCGGCCCAGATGAGCCCCACTCAGAGACGGGTCCTGCAAAGCTGCAGGGCAGGGGATCTCTTTGGCCCAAGGAGGGTGTGGAAGTAGCCCTATCGCTGAGCCCCAAGCACGGCAACCCCCATCTGGTCCGAGGGGGTGGAAGACTGGCTGCCCACGGTCCCCCTCCTTCTGGCCAACCAAGGGCTGCTGAGATGGACAGAGGTGCCCTGGGCCCTGTCACAAAGACCCCTGAGGTGGGAGCCTGATTTGCCCAATCTCTCCTCTGCCTCCTGGGGTCTGGGATCTTGACTGCCTACCCACAGTGACCGACCCCCCCCCCCCTTCCCCGGAGCCAGGGATCCCTGTCACAGGCCCTGACCCCGGAGCCTCTGGCAGACAACAAGGTAGCTGAGGGGAGGTGAGGAGAGGCCTGGAGACCACCTCGATGCAAAGCGATGACTCAGTGCTGCCCTCACCCCAGCTGTGAGCCCCTGAATGTATAATTAAACATCCACGAGTCACCCATGCACTTGCCACTCACTGAACCACGTGGAGGGGGGCGGCCAGGACCTTGGAAAGAACAGGGCAGCCTCCTGCCCCAGAGAAATGCCTCCAAGTGAGGGTGGAGGGAAGGCTGACGTGGAAATAGAAGGGTGACCGGCACGTGAGTGGCTGTGGGCCTCCCAGGAGAGAGTGACCGCACGGAGGAGGGGGGGCGGAGGGAAGGACATCGGTCAGAGAAAGCTTCCTGAAGGAGGTGGCTGGAGTTCACCAGGCAGACACGGAGCAGGAGGGGGGCTTGGGAGAAACATTCCAGCTAAGTCTGCAGCATGTGCAAAGGCCCAGAATGTTTATACCGTGGTAAGACTTCTCATATAAATACCTTCTTAAATCCAAAACAAACAAGCAAACAAACCCAGACCTCTGGCAAACCACATGTCTGGGTTTCTTGCTCAGAGAATGAGGCCTTGCGCTGCCCTGGAACCCCGGGGACCAGCAGAGCGTGTGGCCCGACACAGCCCTCAGGGTCCCGCTCTCCCTACCGGCCACCACCTCAACAGCACCAACCCTGCACCCCCAAGGAGTCCGTCCATGCTCTCAGCTCCGGCCTCACACGGCCTGCTTCCTCCCCACCATCTCCTTCCCAAGCCCAGGTACCAGCTTCAGCCTGTTCTCCACGTGTGCCAGGAGTGAGGAAGGGATGGCAGACACTCACCTGGGACCGCAGAGTCTCTCTCTCTCTTCCAGGGTCTCTGCTCCCCGGGTCCCAGGAGTAGAGGGAATCTGAACCTCCAGCTTATATTTCATTTTTTAAATCTCTTTTTGGCCTTCAGGCATAGAAGTTTCATTTACGTTGTCCCTTTCAGCCCCACGGCCCTACCCCTACAGTCATCTTTATAACGAATGTCCTTTTATTCATGTGTGTTCTTGTAAAACGTGGACTACTAGTGACTGCTTGATGGGTACGGGGTTTCCTTTTGGGGGGATGACATGTCTCGGAACTAGAGAGAGGGGATGGTTCATTGCACAACATCGGGAATGGACAAAATGCCACTGGATTGCACACTTTAAAATGGTAAATGGTTAACGTTATGTGAATTTCAGCTCGATCTTTTTAAAATGTGTGTCACTATTTGAAGGGATCTTTTTTTACATGAGTGGAATTGGGCTATGGGCTACATTTCTCTCCTACTTTTTCTACTCAGTGCTCTGTTTTTAAGATCTAATAGCGTAGTCTTGTCTCCATTGGGCTGGTCGCTCTGCACGGTTACCTGGTGCCCCCCGGGGGGTGGGCGGTGGTCACATTATATATCCACACTCCAGTGATGGGCACCGAGGGGGCCCGTCTCCCTGCCACCACGAGCAATACTGCTATGGACATCCCTTTGTGGGCCTGGGTGGCAGTGTCTTGATGATATAGCTGGGAGGATTGTGAGGTCTGAAGGTACATGTGCACTTAATTTTTTTAAAAAATAAATTTATTTATTTTATTTTTGGCTGCATTGGGTCTTCGTTGCTGTGCGCAGCCTTTCTCTAGTTGCAGCGAGCAGGGGCTACTCTTCGTCGTGGTGCACGGGCTTATTGCAGTGGCTTCTCTTGTTGCGGAGCACGGGGTCTAGGCAGGCGGGCTTCAGTAGTTGTGGCACGTGGGCTCAGTAGTTGTGGTGCACAGGCTTAGTTGCTCCGCGGCATGTGGGATCTTCCCAGACCAGGGCTCGAACCCGTGTCCCCTGCATTGGCAGGCGGATTCTTAACCACTGCGCCACCAGGGAAGCCCACATGTGCACTTAATTTAACGAAGCCCTGCTAGATGGCCCTGCAGCAGGGCGGCCGCTCCTGCCCACACCCCGGCCCTCTGCCAATATTTGTCATTACCTGGCTCTCTAACACCCGGCAGTCTGATGGGTGTTGAGAAATATCCCATGATTGTTTTAATTAGCATTTCTCTGATTATAAGTGACTTTGAGTCTCTTTTCCTATGTTCTCTAGTTGTTTATGTTTTCTCTCCAAATCGCAGTTCATACCCTGAGCCCATTTTTCTACTGGGGCTGCAGTCTTTTTCTCCTTGCTCTGTAGGCATTCCTTGCATATTCCAGATCACAGTTCCTTGTTGCTTAAGAAACCACAATATGTCGTCATCCTCCTGTCTGTCACTTTGTCCAGGGGATCCTTCATTGAACCCAAATCCCTAATTCCAGCTGGATATTTTTGAGGAACTCGATAAACTTACTCTAAGATTTATATAGAAAACAGATTCATGAATGGCTAGGTGACTTTGAAAAAGAGAGCAGAAGGGGGCACCTGCCTGCCGGATATTAGCACATACAACAAAGCCATTGGGAGGAAAATGCTATGGCGTGGGTGCAAGGACAAACACATGGGAGCCGGAACAGATCAGCAAACTCAAGGACGGAGGTTAACCCACCACAGGTCCACCGGGAAACGATGGAGCGCTTAATAGGGTTGAGGAAATGGGCTCACTTTACAGAGAAAAATTACAACCAGATCGCTACTTAATATCTCGTAAAAAGGTGACTCCAGATGGATTAGAGACCTCAACGTAAAAAGCAAGGCTGAATTTGCTAGAATGAACTGTTGGAGAATAGCTTTGCCACAGAGGAGTGGGGAAGGACTTAGAACAAAACCCCCGAAGCACAAGCCAGAAGGCGAAAACGGCGGGCCTGCCGCCTTATCCAGAGGAAGTGGCATTTCCTCCCGGATGCCAGCCTCGGCCCTGCCCACCTTGTGAGTCACGGGCGCTCTCGAGGCTGGCAGCCTGGCCCGCCCTTCCCGTCGGTCCCCAGGAGGGAGCAGTGTGCAATGCCCGTCTTATCTCGCCCTCGCCCAGGCCCTGCAGACATGAGGTCAGGGCTGGGGATGTGATGGGGGGGTGGCGTGGTGAGCAGGGGACAACAGGGGGACAGGGAGAGGTCAGGGGTCGCTGGCAAAGCTGCCACTGCCCTTTCAAGGTGGGAGTGGAAAACAAAGCAGGCCTGAGGGACCCCGACAGCCTCTGGGGCTAGGGACAGTGCAAGGCTCATGTCATCAGGGGGTGGCAGGGGTGAGGGGAACAGGGACACATGTGGCAACCTAGTGGAGCAGAGGGCCCTAGATTCGGATCCCCAATCTGGGAATCTCTCTGCACCACCACCCTCACCTCCTAACATCTTCTCCGGTTTCTCCAATGGCTCTTTGGGACCAGCTCTTCCAGCCAAGACTCAGCCAGACTGAGAACAAGCAAGGGTGTGTCTCCCTCCCTCCATGTGTGTCTGTGCTCCACCTGGGCATCTTCCTGCGGCACTTTGTGTATCTGTGTCTCACCGTCTGGTCTTCCAGCAGCAGCAGCAGCCCTGTCCCCAAGGCACTCTGAGTCCAGGGTGGGCTGAGTCCCTCTCAGCAGCAGGATAAACATACATGTGGGTGCCCGTGTCCAAGCCTGTGTGTGCGGGTCCACGTGTGTCTGTGACCACGTGTGTGCAAATGTCCAGCCGTCTTTCCCCCTTCCTTTGTCCGTGAGTCTATGCCGGCTGTGTCGACCACTCTTTTTCCCAGAAGGTCCCTGATAAGTGAGACAAGATGGTGTGTCCTCCACCTGCCTCTGGGCATCCTGACCATTACTGCGCAGCAGTCTGCAAGCTGGGCAGTCAGGGGATCAACAAATATTTATTCAGGGGTGTATAGGTCAGACATGAGGGGCTTACAGCCTGGTCTGCCTCCGTCTGCCAGTTGCAGGGACTGGAAGGGGGATGTAGTCGTCCGTTCTGGCCAGTCGTCCGTTCTACAGCTGTGTCTCTACAGCTTGAGGGCCCCCGGGACTCCTTCCCCTTCTGGGGGAGGGATGCCAGATCTGGGGGTCTCTGTCCACGGTGAGCAGGGAAGGCGGGACCTGGTCGACAGCCCTTACCTCCCTCCACCCACCCCCCTGCAGGGAACCCAATGTGCATAGAGAAAAAGTATTATCCAAGTTTTCCCAAATACACGTGGCTAAACAATGATAGATAGATAGATGGATGATAAATAGTAGATAGATAAACAGACATTAGATTTGTATGTACACACACATATATACATACATGTATATTAAAATACTGTGACTGATTTTTGAACTCTTTCATCACAGTATTATTTATGTAGAAAAGCACAAAAATCACATGTGAACTCTCATCAAATCAACTGTGAATTTTCACAAACTAAACACCTTTGTGTTGTCAACACAAAGGTGTTAATTTGTGAAAATTTGATCTGGTCATTTGATTTGATCTGGTCATTCACCAGATCAATATATAGACCTTTGCTGGGTTCCCCCAAAAGCCACCTTACACCCACTTCCAGTCACGACTCACCTCCCCAGGATAACTGCTCTACTGACCTCTCTCACCATAGATGAGTGTTGCCTGTTTCTGAACTTGATGTAACTGGAATCCTGAAATATGTCCTCTTTTACGTCTGAGGTCCGTCAAAGCTGTCGCGTGTAGCTGCCAGTGTATTTTTTGCGTGTTTGTTTGATGCGGGCAACGGTCTATGCCCCCCGGCATTCTGCCCTCACCCCCACCTGAGTTCTCAGGAGTCCATCCCTGTGAGGAAGATCCCAGAAGGAGCCTTTTCGAGAGAACAAACAACACCTCGGGACCCCTGAAGCTGTTGTCCTCCCAGAGACGGGGGTGGCCTTGGGGGCGTCCACCAAGCTGCCCAGACCAGTGCCCCTGATGCTGGGCAGTAGGGACTGAGAGACCAGATGAATGGCCCCAAGCCGTTCCTGGCCCTTTCCAGAAACGTGCAGTGGGAAAGCAAGCCGGGGTTGGTAGAGGCACATCCTAGGCACAGCAGGAGACCCCAGCCATTCGCTGCCTCTCTCCAAGAAAGGATGTGCTTGTGGGCCATTCGACCAACAATGCTCCCTCCCAGAGCCCTGCATCTGTCCCAGGCACAGGGTCACAGGTGTGGGTCAGATGCGTTCTCCAGATGCCCCTCCTCTCCTTCTCCTCGAGGCCCAGACTGAGTGACAGCTCCTCTCTGAAGTTACCTTGACCCACTGCTGGGCCCCTGCTGGACCCCACACCGCTTTCCTTGGTACCAGTGGGTGGTGTTCTGCACGTAGGATGCGATGCCCTGAAGGTCATTCTAGGATGCAAATCTGGTCATGTGACCCTTCTGCTCTGAGCATTCTATGGCTCCCACTTACCTCTATAAAAGCGTTCAAACTCCTCCATCAGGCATTTCTTGCCTGGAGAGATCCAGTCCCGCTGACCTCCCCACCTTTTTCTTTCCACTGTCTGCTCTCAAGCACCCTACTCAAGACCCAGCCTTGGATTTCGGGCTTGTGTGATTTCTGAATTGTGGTCACCCTAATTGCAATGCCCCTGTCTCTCTTTAAACTAGCAAACTTGTCCTGGAAGACTTGGCTGAAATATCCCCTCCTCCAGGAAGCCCTCTCTGACTGCTGAGGCAGGGTCCGTGCCTCCTCTGGGCTCCCACAGCCTCATGGTCCCCTCAGAGTATCCCATTCCTCCGATGCAATATTCTCAGTCCGCGTGACTTGGTGCCTCTGGCAGTCGGAAGATGTCAGGGGGTCCTGGCCAGGCAGCCCAAGTGAGAAACATCTCCCCAGGGATGAGCCGGCCTCCCCTCCGAGGTGGCCCGGCAGCAGAGAAGGAGGCGTGACCCTTTGGTCACGGAAGCCAGTCTTGGGCAGCACCTCTCATTTAGGCCTCTTGTGACCCCCCCAATTGCCCCCCCAGGATCCCACAGTCCCCTAACAGGACTCTCCACCTGCCCCAGCTAGTTCTCCACATGGCAGCCAAAGGGCACCTGCCCACATCCAGATCTGATCATGATGTTCCATGTCTCAAACCCTCCATGGCTCCCCAGTGCCTTAGGGGAAAGTCTAGGCCTGATTCCCATGGTCTGTCGCCCACACATCATCCCCAGCTCTTCAGTCCATCAGCAAGACCACGGGCAGGTGCCCAACTCTTCCACCAAGCCTTTGCCCAGCACACTGCCTCTGCCCGGAGCACTCTTTCCACACCCCCTCCTGGCCCCAGGTATTCTATAAATGTATTCTGTTCTTTCCAGAGAGGACTGACCGCTCTGCCTTTTTCTCCCTGCGCCCCCCATACCATCTGTTCTAGACCTTGAGGCACTTTGGGGAACTCCTCTGTATTTGTCTGTCGTCCCCTCTAGACTGTGGCCTTGGGACCAAGGCGCTGCTTGGTGCAACTCCAGGCCTGGGGCCTGGCATGCAGTAAATGTTTGTTGAATGAAGGCGTGAATGCACCCATTTTATAGACAAGGGGCTTGAAGCCTGGTAGAGCAGTGACAGGGCCTCTGATGCATTGTGGCATGCAGACACAGGCCTCTGAGTTTCTTTTCTTTTTTTTTAATTAAGTTATTATTTATTTAGGCTGCTGGGTCTTAGTTGCAGCACGCAGGATCTTCGTTGAGGCATGTGGGATATTTTAGTTGTGGCATGCGGGAGCTAGTTCCCCAACCAGGGGTCGAACCCAGGCCCCCTGCATTGGGAGCGCAGAGTCTTATCCACTGGACCACCAGGGAAGTCCCGGCCTCTGAGTTTCTAGGAGGTTGTGGGCCGGTTTCCAGCCTCTAGCATCTGCCTGCTCCCCGTCCCACCCCAGATCAGTCCCCTGCAGAGAGCAGCAGGCTTGACCAGCCCTCCAGGAGCCAGGAAAACGAGGGTCCCTTGGAGCAGTCTTTGGAGACATTTGGGGATGTGTACTGAGAACCAGGTCACCAGGACATCTGTTCTGCAGAGCTGGGAGCTCTGGGCAGGTCCTCCTCTGCCTCCCCTGCTGGGTGGGACTCAGGGCAGGGCAGGCAGCAGGGGAGGGTGTGGCAGGGGCAGGGAGGTGTTGGGGAGAAGCAGGCCTGGTTTATGAGACAAGCAGCGGTGGAACCACTTGGCGAGGTGGGCATGCACGACAGACCCTTGGAGATAAGAGCCCAGAAGTATGTGAGCAAGGTAGACAGTGGGTTGCGGGCACCCCAGCTCCCCCGTACCAGCCGGAGACACCGAGACTGGGGCAGGTCAAGAACATCTTGGATGGAAGGAGGCATCAGGACCTTCCAGGGCTGGGCCCACATTTCCCCACGAGCCTCTCTTTCTTCGTGGCTCCACACATCACTTTATTCCCTCTCAAAGCAAACCTGCTCCAGAATTTTCCCTGACTTCTCCAGGCTTTCTTTCATCACTGTCCCCTGGTCAGGTCAGTCTCTCCTCCTTCACGGCTCATCATGGTCCTTTTCAAACTCAGCCTTCCCGACTTCCTGCACTTCCTGGGTGTGCCTCACACTTCTTGCCACCTCGGCACCTTTGCACACATGATGCCTTGACTATAAAGTCCTCCATGCTGATCTGCTGGCAAATCCTACTCAACCTTCAAAACCAATCCCATAGATCCCCTTCTTCAGAGTCACTCTTGCCTCCCTAAGGCAGGATAGGGGCTGCTCTCAGCTTCCACAGCCCCCAACCCCATCCCATCCGTCTTGGTCACAGTACTCAGTACCCTTGCCAACCTGCTCTTCCTTCGATGGGGCTCTCTCTAAGGCAGAGGCCTCAGGCATGTCCTCTCTGGGTCCCTGAGCTCCATCTTGGGCTGTTGAGGACTCAGAATCTCCAAGTTCAAGGCTAGAGGCTCCCTCCCTTTGTAAAGAGGCCAAAAGGATGAGGCCCCAGCATAATCCCCCCTCATACCCACCCACACTCTCTCTGTTGTTCCCCTCATCCCAGTCCTGGGCCAGACACCAAGAGTGTTCTGGTCATTTCCCCTTACCCTGATCACTGCAGTCATATGAAGGGAATGATGAGATCCCCTTAAAGAGGAGGAAACTGAGGCTAGGGGCTGGGGGCACGTCCTTATCCAAGCTGCACTTGAACCAGCCCAAGCAGGTTGACTGAAATGGCCGGTTTGTCCAGAGCAGGTTGAAGACACACCCACTCCAGGTACAGGGCAGGGGACACACAGCTGGTACTCGGGCAGGACCACACAGATGGGGAAAGGCCAGTGGGTGCCCCGGCTGCCGGCTCAGGGCTGAGGACTCACGCGGGCAGGGTCATATCGGTCACCCACGTGGGGCAGGGAGATGTACCAGCTGAGTGCCGGGGGCAGGACACAGAACAGGGAGTGAGCTGCGTGACACGGCTGGTGTCCTCTGGCTGCCTGCACGAGCAGGGCCACAGCTGCCGGCCCACGGCTCAGCCACCCGCCGGCAGGCTCCCTTGGCTGTGGGCATGGCCCTGGGACCCACGTCTGCAGACAGGACTGCGTGCCTCAGCAGAGGCCCCACTCCTGCCGCCAGCCGAGACCCCTCCTCACAGCCCTCCCACAGGAATGCGTGACTTTGAATGGAGACTATGTCATCCAAGAAACATTCCGTGTTTTCCTTGGTGTGTGCTCTGGGAACGTGGCAAGAATGGCTGTCCACACTGCCGTCCACATACTTGGGCAGCTGCCGGAAAGCTGGGCTGCCCGGGGCCAGCTCTGTCCTCAGTCCCGAGAGGATGGGCCCCTGAGAGGCCACCCCTACCCCGCACCTGCCTGGAGACCAGGTGGGAATACCCTTGGGGCTGGGATCTGGGTCGGGGGAGGAAGGGGAGTTGGCAGGGAACGGAGGTCTACTGCCCCCCACCCAGGCCCTGGGCCCTGCTGGCCAAGCACTGTCTTTGAGTCTGGGAGACAGAAACATGGGTGCCAGTTGCCTTACTGCCACAACCATGTGACTTTGGGCAAGCCACACCCCTCTCTGAGCCTCAGTCTTACCCTCCAGACAGTGGGCTCCCTCAAGGCCCTCTCAACTCTGAGGGGTCTGAAGTTAGAACCTGGGTCTTGGCCTGGACAGCTCACACCAAGAGGATAGAAAGGGGCTCACTAGAATCCCCACACCCCACGACAGCAGGGACATACCAGCCTTTGGTCCTGCGGACATCCTACCTGCAAAAGCATCCCTCCCTCTTCCTGCTTTGAGCGCAGAGGCCAGCCAGCCACAGGGTCCTGTAGTCTCACACTGGTCCCTGCCCTTGTGCTGCGAGTGACAAAGCAAAGCAGGGGTGACGGGGGGCGTGCTGTCTGTCTTCCTCCCCTCTCGAATGGAGAACCCAGCCCCAGCCCTCAGGTGACTCTGAAACATCCCTGGGGTAGGTACACTACCCTGGGGAACCCAGGGTGGCAGGAGAAAGTGTCAGGGACCCAGAAGTCCTCCAGCAGCCAGCCTTTCCCTCCCTCGCCCCCGCCTTCCCTCGGAAAGGCCTCCCACTGAGGCAGTGGGTCCAGGGGTCACTGGGCCCAGAGCGCGAGGTTGGCTGGCATGGAGCGGCCACCTGCCAGCGAGTCCTGAATGTGCCAGTGATGGGGCCTGCAGCAGAGATGTGCACCTGGGCCCCAGCCCACAGCCCCAGGCCCGTCACCGGCTCTGCTGGAGTTAACAGCAGCGCTCCAGGCCCTTCTGCTTTCAATTCGGATGTGGTGGACAGAGCTTAAGGATTTGCACGTTTCCTTGAACATTTCTGAGCTGGGGCCCAGGGCAGGGACTGAGGACGGAGACTTCAGGGAGAAGCGGTAGCCACTACCTGCCCCTCCCGGAAGCCCACATCAGCACCGCAGACCTGACGCTGTCCTGGCCTACGGGCTCGCAGGGCACTGGCGTCCCATGGGTGATGGACGAGGAGGCTGAGGCCCGCAGGGCACAGGCACGGAGCCCGGGGCCTCTGCCCCCTCAGCCTTGGGCTGAGCAGCCTCTGAGGTGTGTCTGCTGGGACCCAGAGACCCAGGTGGGAAGGGCCTCTCCATCTGAACTGGGCCTCAGGCCCTCGCATGGGGGGTACAGGTGTATGTCCACGTGAGGGGTGTCAAGGCTATGCCCTAGGAGGCCTGGCCCTCTCTGACTGGCGTTCTGATTTGGGGGATTCTGGGTGTGTAAAATGACCTTTCCAGGTCAGGGCCTCAGCTGGGACCCCTGGAACTGAGAACCAGGCCTAGGTCAACCTTTGGATCCCTTTACCTGCCAGGCCTGTCCTCCCTGCCTGCCCCCTGCCCGGCTGCCGTTTGCCTTGGCATGCCTCTCACCAGCCCCAGGGAGGCCCAAGTGCCTGGAGTTCGGTCACATCCGGTCCAGCCGTCTAAACAGGCCTGAGGCCCCAGAGCCCGCCGGGCCCAAGGGGAGCCCAAAATAACATCTGAGTCAGCGTCCCTGCAGACGCCCCCACCCACCTGGGCCCACAGGGAGGCGGCCCAGACAGGGGACTGGGCCAGGTCAAGCGGCCACCTGCTCCAGTGGGGACCCAGCCAGTGAGAGGCACAGCCTAGAGGGCAGCCATACCATTAACGTCAAGAGGGAGAGGCTGGGGAGTAGAAGGGAGATGGGGCCCTGCCCTGGGGCTCCTGTCTGAGGGAGACAGAGTATCTGCAGAGGATGGCAGTCCAGTGTGGTCACGGCCCCAGAAGAGGGAGAAGTAGGGGGCTGAGGAAACAGAAGGGAGCCCTCAACCCAGCCTAGGGTCAGAGAAGGCTCCCAGAGGCAAGCAAGCCCTGAGAGATGGGTTGGATCTGGACAGGACAGAAAAGGGGGAAACACAGTGCATACAGGGGGGTAAAATGAGCAGAAGCCCCGGGCACTGGGGGACTCATCCCAGAGCAAGTGGGGTACCTCCACCCCTCAGCAGGCAGATGCAGACACCCCAAGACAACCCCTGCCCGGCCCTCTAACCAGAATGTGCCCCTCACACCATGACCCGGCAGGCACGGCAGGGCTGTCGATCCCACACCACCCCGGCCGAGCACAAAGGCGGCCCCAGCAGAAGGGACTGTCTGCCCTGAGCCACCCACATCCTCCTACACCTTCCTGCAGCTGGGCCCCAACCCCAGGAGACTTAGAAGAGGTGAGATCCCAAGTCCAGGGGAGGGTTCAGCCTGGGATCGGGGACAGGAGCTAGGCCGCTGTCATCCAGGGTCCAGCCTGGCGCGGGGTCAGGCCTCAGCCCGGGCTGGAGGAGAGGGGCTCCAGGCTGTGAGACGCGGGCCTGTTGGGGGCAGAGGGGCCGGAGACAGCAGGCCTTGGCACCTCTTTGAAGGCGGTTCCCGAGCAAGCCGATCGAGAGGGAATTCTGTCCCCACGTCCCTGGGAGGGTGGCAGCTGTGAGGTCATCCTGCCCCTCATCTCCAAGCCGGGACAAGAGGCGGATACCTGAGTCCCCGCTGGCCTGCAGCTTAATCCCCCAGCTTTCCTGAGAACAGCTCTGCTGTTCTTGGCCAAGGGCCTCTGCTGAGCCTGGCACGGCCCCGGCTTGGCCCTCACCAGCGAGTGAGGGCTTGGCGGGGGCCCAGCCAGGGCGGTGGACATGATGAAAGCACAGAACATGGGGCCCGGGCGGACGGCAGGGGCCCAGCTGGGCTCTGGTCAGCAGCTCCGCCGCAGGGGTGGGTCTCACCTCCTGGGACCCCTGTCGTCCGGTGGAGGCTGCAGTGGTCATTTCCCAGCTTACCTGGTACAGAAGACAGACAGACCCTGCTCCTTCTTGCCTCTGAAACAAATTAGAGCTTCCCCAGAGGTAAAGAACCAGAAGATGGAGAGCAAAACCCTGATCTCCCCTTCCTCCCTCCTGTAACTGGCCTTGACTGCATCTCTACCACGTTCCCAGCTCACTGCCAAACTCTGCGTGGGGGGCACAGGGATGAATTTGCTACAGAGCCCCGAGGGCAGGACCACGCCCCTCCTCACTGCCGCAGTTTCTCGGAATAGCCCTGAGCCAGGGATCTGAGCGGAGCTTGGGGCTGCGCTCCAGCGAACATTTGCTGAACAGCTACCCAATGCCTGACATGTGCAATGCGCTCCTTGACATCTCACCACTCCCCTCTCTAATAGATGGGGACTCTCAGGCTCCGCAGGCTAACCTGCCCAAGGTCAAATAGTTCAAAGTGGGATAATGGGAACTTGAACCTGAGATATGGGAGCCCAGAACCTTGTGGGGCAGAGAATGTGTGTCTATGTGTACATTTATATATATGTCCCCGTGTGTGTCTGTGTGTCCCTCTGTGTGTGTGTGTCCTTGTGTTGTGTGTGTGTCTGCGTACATGTCTAGGCGTGTGTGTGTACATCGGGGAAGAGTGGAGAGCCCTGAGGATGGCTCAGAGGGAGAAAGGTGGTCCAGCAGGGCAGGACTAGGGGATTTGTCATAGAATGGTGCCCAGGCAGTCCCTGAGGACCATTTTAGAAACCCCAAAGTCCCCCTGGTCCATTTTGTTAGCAATTTCACATTCTTTTGTTACAGGTGTCGACTGTGGATCACTTTCCTGAAAGTTATCTGGAGAGAAGCACTTCAACCGTGGAACCCCAGGTATTCGCCAAGTTCCATTTAAAAAAAAATTGTACTGTAATCCCACCCTGGGGACTGGGGGCTGGAGGGTGAAAGAGTGAGCAATTGTGGGCTCGCTGGATGGCAGATGACCATCACATGAGACCCCTGATTCATTAATTCTGTATGTTGAATATTGGCATCAAGGAAGTCACGGAACTAGGGATATACCAGAGTAGGACTTATTCATCATTATATCCTCAATGCCCAGTACAGGACCTGAAATATAGTAGATGCTCAATCAATATTTGCTAAATAAATGAGAAAAGGCCTCTTTGCTGAATGGATAATACCTGAGCTTCCAAACCATCTTTATTAATTAAGAGTTCAGTGTCCCTGAATGAGTCATTTAAACTCTACTTTTGACCAATCCTAGTTAGAGCCTTAGATTAGAACAGAGGCATTAAAGACACAACGTGTAGGGCACAGCACCCTTCTCTCGCTCCCAGGCATACGTTACCAAGCAAATGTATGATTCTCACCTGCTGAAACTGGATATCCTCAGAATCCTTTTTAACACCATTTCAGGCAGCCATTGCCTGTCAAATGCAGTTGGCGATGGAACCTATTTGCTGTCCTGGGACAGGACAAGCTCCTCCAGCCCATAAATCTATGAACAAGTGGAAAGAAGCTTCTGGGAAAGCCCAGGCTGTGGGGTGGGTTTAGGGAAGAGTAAGGAAGGATCAGGTAAGGAGGCTCCTCCCTGGAGATTACTTATCCCAGTCGGGGGACTCCCAGAGTTGTAGAAACTGGTGAGCTTATCACACACCAGGTAGAAATAGACATGCACATGGAGAGGGGATGGGGGACCCCACTTGCTGCCTGAATCCTGACAGAGGTTGGACGCAGCCTTCAGCCTGAAAACCACAGGCAGCTCAGAGCTTTTATTAAATCCAGGGGCTGGGGGAAGGTCAGGGGCTAGTGAAAAAGGCAGTGCAGCCAGCAACTCAGGAGGGAAGGAGTTCTCCCAAATGCTGGGGCCACCAAGCTTGGGGAGGGATTAGGTGGGCAGGCTGAGGCCTGGCCCTGCTGAGACTTAAAATGCTCTAGGTCAAAGTAGATCAGAGACCTAAAAGTGAAAGGTAAAAGTATAAAGTTTCTAAGAGAAAACATAGGAGAATATCTTTAAGACTTTTGAGTAGGCAAAGATTTCTTAAACAGGACAGCAAAAGCACTGACCACTAGAGAAAAGATTGATAAATGTGCTTTCACTAAAATCAAGGACTTCTGTTCATCAAAAGACAACATTAAAAGAAAGGCAAGCCACAGAGTGGGAGAAGATCTTTCTAATACGTATAACTAACCACAGAACTGTATCAGCATATATAAAGAATTCCCACAAATCAATAGGAAAATATCAAACAACTCAATCTTAAAAAGTGAACAGAAGTCTTGAATAGGCACTTCACAAACAAGGATATTCAAAGGCCCAAAAGTCATATGATAAAGTGCTCACCATCATTACTCATCAGGGAGATGAAAGTTAAAACCATAATGAGATACCCCTATACACCCACCAGAATGGCTAAAACTTAAAGACTGACAATTCTAAGTGTTGACAGGATGAGGAGCAACTGGAATTCTCCTAGACTCCTGGTAGGAATGTAAAATGGTACTACTTTACAAAATGGTCCAGAAGTTCTTCAAATAATTAAACATATACTTACCAGAGAAGCCAGCAATTCCACTCCTGGCTCTACACCCATGAGAAATGGGCACATATTTCTACAAAAGATGGGGATGTTCCTAGCAGCATTATTCATAATACCAAAAAAATGGAAGCAGCCCGAAAGTACATTAACATTACAATAGGTGAATACACTGTGGTATATTTCTCAAATGGAACACTACATAGCAATGAAAAAGAATGAGCCCTAGCTATACACAACAACAAGGATAAATCTCATAGTCACAATATGAGCAAAAGAAACCAAATGCAAAAAAGTACCCACTGTGGGATTCCATTTCTATGAAGTTTGTATCAGCTTCCTGAGACTGACGTAATAAATTACCACACACTTGGTATGAAAACAACAGAAATTTATTCTCTCACAATTCTGGAGGCGAGAGTCCAAACTCAAGGTGTTGAAAGGGCCATGCTCCTTCTGAAGGCTCTAGGGAAGGGAAGAATGCTTCCATGCCTCTTTCTAGTTTCTGATGGTTGACAGCCATCCTTGGAGTTCCTTGGCTTGTAGGTGATTCATTGCGATCTCTGCCTCCGTCTTCACATGGCCATCTTCTCCCTGTGGGTCTCTGTGTCCCTGCATCTTCACGTGACCTTCTTATGAAGGCACTAGTCATTGGATGTAGGACCCACCCTAATCCAATAGGACTTCATCTTAATTTGATTATATCTGCAAAGACTCTTTTACCAAATAAGGTCATGCTCACAGGTACCAGGGATTAGGGCTTGAACATATCTTTTGGGGGACACACTTCAGCCCACTGCAAAGTTCAAAAACAGGCAGAACTAATCTGTGGCGAGAGGCATCAGCCAAGTGGTGATCTCTGGTGGGTAGTGACTGGGAAGGGCCACAGAGGAAGCTGCTGGGCTGGAAGTGTTCTACATGTTGATGTGGGTGGTGGTGACACGGGTATGTACCCAAGCTACCCACCTACCCTCTGTGCACTTGAGTCTGTACGCGTTATTCTCACTTTAAAATGCCTTTGTGGGGGTTTCCCTGGTGGCGCAGTGGTTGAGAGTCCGCCTGCCGATGCAGGGGACACGGGTTCGTGCCTTGGTCTGGGAAGATCCCACATGCCGCGGAGCAGCTGGGCCCGTGAGCCATGGCCGCTGAGCCTGCACGTCCAGAGCCTGTGCTCTGCAACGGGAGAGGCCACAACAGTGAGAGGCCTGCGTACCGCAACAAAAATAAATAAATAAAATTAAAAAATAAAAAATAAAATGCCTTTGTGGAGCTGAATTAACTGTTGGGTGAGTGAGCAGATGTCATTATGTAGGTTAGACAACACACACACACACACGCACGCACACACAATGCTACACAACCACAGACAGGCAGACACAGAGACACACATACAGACCCACTCATCCTCACTGATACCTCCCCCAAGGCCTCAGTCTCCTCGTCTGTCATCAGCACGGGTTGGCAGGAGTGTGGAGCCCAAGGCGGAGGGGGTGCTTCTCCCCCAGAGCTGAAAGCCAAAACCCATTCTGGGGGTCATGGAGAGCACCCCACCCGGCATCATTCTGGGGCCTGGAAGGTGAGTTCAGGCAGCCAGGTCTGCTCAGGATAAACAACTTAATGCAAACCCAGGGACCTGAGAGCCTCAGGTCCCGTAGGAGTAAACCCCTGAGAGGCAGAGAAAGATGCAGACAGGAACATGTAGAAACCAGCAGGAGAAAGAGAGACACACGGAGAAAGAGTCGGAGACACACAGAGAGCGTGAGACAGAGACATAGAAGGAGCGGGATGGAGAGAAGGGGACATTCATTCATTCACTTCTTTCCCACCCAGCCACCCCCAGCATGTGTTCTGGGCCAGGCCATGATGGGTGCTGGGGACACAGAGGGCAAGACATAGCACTACCCACAAGGAGCTCCTGGCTGTGAAATAGAGACTCCAGCTGACCAGAGGGAGTGGGCAAGGCTTTAGGGCAGGTCAGCCTCCCTCTTTTCCCAAGGGAGTTTGTGTCCCATCCCCCTCCCTCCACCCCTTCTTCAAGAGTCCAGAGAGGGGACGGAGCCCACAGAGCAGTGGAAGTGATGGGCCAGCCTGGAGAGGGCCACAGACTCAGCAGGGACAGACCCCCACGGCAAAGGGCCAGCTCCAGGAGATGTGTCTCAACCCGCGCTGCATCCCCACTCTTCTTCCTCCCCACTTCCTCCCAGGCCTGCTCTGTCTAAGGACAGGGGCCAAGGACAGATGCCCGGCTTGCAATAAGGTTCAAAGCCCAACTGCTATTATCGGCTTTGGGACCTTGGGTGAGTCACTTAATTTCTCTGGGCTTCAGTTTAGTCATTTGAAAAATGGGAAGAGAATGCTTTAAAATATAAGTTTTGTTATTATCCAGATATGGTGAGGCCAACAGATCAGGAGACCACTGCCATTGAAGAGGTAGTTTGAAATGGATGGCTAATGGGAAGCAGCCGCATAGCGCAGGGAGATCAGCTCGATGCTTTGTGACCGCCTAGAGGGGTGGGAAAGGGAGGGTGGGAGGAGGCTCAAGAGGGAGGGGATATGGGGATATATGTATACATATAGCTGATTCACTTTGTTGTACGGCAGACACTAACACAACACTGTAAAGCAATTATACTCCAATAAAGATATAAAAAAAAAAAAGAGAGAAAAGGTAGTTTGTAATACTCAGAGATCCCAAGAGAAGAAGACATGCCATTCAGGGTCACACAGGGAATCACCAGGGCCAGTCAGGGGGCAGAGGGAGGGAGACGCATGAGCAATAGCTTTTGTTGTGGTTTTTGTGGGAAGGAAGATGGGAGGCAGGGTGAGCAGGGTTAGGGTTGGCTACTTTGAATAATTTCAGCAGGCTCTGGGGCCTAGGGCTGTGCCTGGTTGTCTGATACCTGGCGTGGGGTAATGAGGGTCGGTGGGCAGTAGCCCTGAGTGTGAGAGCTCCGTAAGGGAGGTGGTCGAGGTGTGAACTCTCGATTGGTTGGTTTATATATGAAAGGCCCTCTCCCAGGCAACTTGTTTATCACCTCTAGAAGTTGGCTAACCTTGGGAGGGGTGGTCCCTCCAGAGTCAGCAAGGTCCCGAGATGGCAAAGCATCAGAAATACAGAATAAAAAGATGTGATTAATACAGGGGAATCACAGCAGCTCCTCATTCATTTGGAGATTAAACAAGTTACTGTTGTTGGAGCTCCCAGCATAGTGCCTGACGGGTGACAGGAACACAGTACAGGCTGGAATCCAAAGCCACATCCCTCCTCCTCTGAGAAGCCTTCCCGAGCTGACCACACCTGGCATCTCTTCTATTGATGGCCCCCAGTTCCCCATTAGTGCCACCAGATTTTTTTTTCTATACCAGTGAATTCTACACACACATGGTTCTGGGGGACCAGGGTTCTCACCAGTCTGGGTTGATGGGGAAAGAGTGGGTAGCTCAGCCTGAGTCCAAGGATATTTTAAAAGAAATGGATGAGAAGAATCATACACCCGCCTGGATACTCGACCATCTGGTAACACAGTGTGACCAGGAAAGACCCTTTGGAGAAGTCAGTACAGGAGAGGGGACTTCCCTCCTACATGGGACATTTTGAATGTTGTGTCAGGAGGTACACACACTTCCTCAAACCCAGGCAAGAATCAGAACCAGAAGTTCTGCTCTCAGGAGAGGGTGCAATGAACATGTTGATGCAGTGAGCATCTGGAGGGCTTAGTTCCAGAATGTTCCTTCACTGTACTTGGGGCCTGGGAGGAAGAAGGTGGCCCCCTCGCCGGCTCCCACAAGTCCTTTGTTATGGACTGATTTGTGTCCCCAACCCCAAAGTCTTATGATGAATCTCTGATCCCCAGGGCCTCAGAAGGTGACTGTATTTGGAGACAGGGTCTTTAATGAGGTAATTAAGCTAAAATGAGGTCATTAGGGTGGGCCCTAATCCAGTATGACTGGTGTCCTTATATGAAGAGGAGATTAGGACACAGACACACAGAGGAAAGCCCACGCGAGGACACGGGGAGAAGACGGCCTACAAACCAAGGAAAGAGGAAAACCCAACTCTGCCCACACCTTGATCATGGACTTCCAGCCTCCAGAAATGTGAGAAAATAAATCCCTTTTGTTGAAGTCATCTGGCCTGTGGTACTTTGTCAGGGTAGCCTGAGAAAACCCACACACCCTCCAGAAACCTCTGGTGGCTCTGCCTTCTTTCCAGAAGCAGAAGCTGTGGTTGGGAGACAGGTGGCCCTTCTTGCAGAGGACTCTCATGGTCAAGGTTAGGCCAGTGGTTCTCACACTTGAATGTGCATCAGCATCACCTTGTGGGCTTGGTAAAGCTCAGATCACGGGTCCCACCCACAGAGTTTCTGAGTCGATAGATCTGGGGCGGGGCCTGAGAATCTGCATTTCTAACAAGTTTGTTCTCGTGTGGTGCTGCTGGTTCAGGGACCACACTTTGTTTTTGTTTTTTAATTTATCTATCTATCTATCTATCCGGCCGTGTCTTATTTGCGTCATGCAAACTCCTAGTTGCGGCATGTGGGATCTAGTTCCCTGACCAGCGATTGAACCCGGGCCCCTGCCTTGGGAGCATGGAGTCTTATCCACTGGACCACCAGGGAAGTCCCAGGGACCACACTTTGAGAACCAATGATTATGATGCCCACTAAACTCTGAGAACCACTGGCCTGACAGCAGGAGGCCCCTGCGGGAGGGTCACTTTTAGAGACGGGCCATTTAGCCCAATGTTTCTCTAAGTCTGCTGTGCATTGGAAACACCTGAGAGGTTTTAAAAATACCAACACCTGCACCCTCCCCCAGAGATTCCAGTCTGGGGTACAGCCTGGGCAGTGGAATTTAGAAACTCCCAGGATTCTAATGTGCGGCCAGGGTTGAGAGGCCCTGCTCCAGTCTACTCGCCCACTGCTCTGCACCCCCTGCGCCCTCACGCCCAGAGCGGGGAGAAGTCACCCAGGATCACACAGCGATTGGGGCAGGTCAGAGAGTGGAACGCCAGTCTCCTGGGGACCCTGCCTTCCCACCAGAGTGGTGGCTTTCATGATTTTTCAAGCCCCAGAAGGCTTTCTTCAAATGAAATGCTACTCAGAACCTTAGTATATAAACCAAACACAACTAGGTCTGTCTTGGTTGGAACCAGCTGGGTGGGGCCTGGAGCCCTGCCACCCCCAACCCCCAGCAGCCCCACCTCTGTCCTCAAGGTTCTGAAGAACACACCCTAAGATCGCTGAGCTCTCCAAGATATCCTCTTGGGGGCCTCTGGGGAGTCTGGAGGGCTTTGGAGCCAGAAGCCAGCATAGCGCCCCCCTGAGAACAATGGTGACCCAAGCTTGGAGGCTAAGACCTCAGTTCTTTTTTAAAAATTTAATTAATCAATTAATTAATTTTTGGCTGCACTGGGTCTTCGTTGCTGCACACGGGCTTTCTCTAGTTGTGGCGAGCAGGGGCCACTCTTCGTTGCGGCGTGCAGGCTTCTTCATTGCGGTGGCTTCTCTTGTTGGGGAGCACGGGGCTCTAGAGCTCAGGCTCAGTAGCTGTGGCGCACGGGCTTAGTTGCTCCGCGGCATGTGGGATCTTCCCAGACCAAGGATCGAACCCGTGTCCCCTGCACTGGCAGGCGGATTCTTAACCACTGTGCCACCAGGGAAGTCCCAAGACCTCAGTTCTTATGAGCTTAGCAGGAGCCTATCCTGTGGCCAGACAAGGGGGTCAGGGAGGTGTGTAGGAATGGGGGTCTTCCTCCCCACCGTTCACCTGTCCACCCGGACATCACTCAGCCACATCGTGGGTGCCTCCTTCCCACGAGCAGGAGAACGGCCCCCAGCGCAGAACGTGAGGACAATTTGTAAACACTCATGGTAACAGTGTCTCTCAGACTTTCTGACTGTGACGTGCAAGAAAAAAGTTCATCTTCATCTAGTACTCGCATGCAAACACGTGAAACTCAGACAAAAGATTTAGTACACAAGGTCGATTTGGTCACATGTATTACACTTGCATCTCTTCTGTTCTCTCCTTTTTAAATGCTGTTCCTGACCCACTAAATCAATTTTATACCCCACCAACGGGTCACAGCCTGCAATTTGAAAAGTGCTGGTAGAGCATGAAAGGCTGAGCAGGAAGGGCCAGTGTCCTCGTGGAGTCGGTTACTGGTGGCTAGAAGCAGGGCAGGGCCAGCTGAAATCTGTGCTTTCGGAAGCCCCCTCCCCGTGCCCCCACTGCAGGCAGGCAGGCGGCCTGTGGGTGCGCTGGAGGAACAGGCCTGGGTCAGGGCTTTCAGCCTTCCTGCTTTTGCAGGTGCCACCAGAGTGCATCTCCCTTTGAGAGAAGGGTACAGGATGCAGCTCTGGCGTCATCTCCTCCAGGAAGTCTTTCCTGGACTTCCAGCCTCCAGATCGCTCCTCTTTCCCAGGATTGCTGGTGCCGGTGTCCTGTGTGTCCCCCACTCCCGAGGCCTGATGCTCAGCCAGAGCAGGCAGCTCAGGAATGTGGAGGACAGAATGAACGAGGGAGTAGATAACCCAGGCCCGGCAGGAGCCCCTGGCCTGGTCTTGCCTGCCTCCTACCCTGCATCCTGGCAGCTGCCCTGGCCGCCCCGTGGGACCCGCCCGGAGCCACAGGGATCAGGCCAGCTGAGGGCTCCGGGCATGGGTGGAGGGGTCTGCCTAGGGCAGGGGGTGGCTACTGGCAGAGCCCAGGAGGAAGAGAACTCCCTGCCTGGCAGTGTTCCTGGGTCAGGCTCTTGGAAGGACTTCTGGGCATGGCGGGCTGGGGGAGGTGAGGCAATAAGGGCGATAAGGGCGCGTGCAGGAGCGAGCACTACTGTGAGACAGGTAGAGGCAGCACGGAGGAGGGCGGGGGGTGCCCGGACAGCTCTGTGCACCAGCTCCCAGAGCCCCGTGGGAACCCTTGGGGCAGGCAGCTCAGCCCCAGGCCCTACTCTGTGCCCAGCCCAGGGAAGAGAAGGCCCTGCTCTCCAGTTGCTGAGTGTACCCCAAAGCTGTGGCCATCACCCCATCAGAGAATGGTGTGGCTGGTGGAGTGAAATACCCCGAAGGCCTCAGCCCCAGGCCACAATGCCTTGGGGTGACCTTGGGCCAGGGGTGTGCTTCCTCAAGCCTCAGTTTCCCTATCTGGGGAGCAGGATAGTTTGTTCGGTCGTGGATACCTGTGTGTGTCAGTCCTGTATCCCTCCCTTCCTGCAGCTCACCAGGCTGCCGCCAAAGCAGACTGAATTCATCTTCTCTCTGAGTCAGAATCCCAGAGAAGCAGGAGACCCAGAGGAAAGGTGTCCTGCTCTGGGATTGGGACAGTCCCCTGTGAGTCCCATGAGTGGATCACCCCTTGCAAGCATCCTCAGAGGCGGCCCAGGCCCCAGGCTCCCCAGCTTCAGCACAGTGTCAGGGTGCACAAAGGTACAGAGGCTCCCGCAAGGGAGTGATTGAGGCCAGGGCTTAGAGGAGACTCCTGGATTTTGGTTGGGGACGGATGGTGGAGGCCGAGAGACCCAGTAACTGGGATGGAATTTACTGCCCCCGCCCACGTGACAGGGGCTCTGAGTTAAAATTAAATAGATCTAAAGGAGATAGGAGTGCTCTTTCTGGCGGCCCGAGTTCGTAGACAGGGCTCCTAAACCCTGTGTTTATAAACTTGGCTAACAATATCTCCGATTGAAAATGGAGATGTGCTTTGTAAACTGTCAAGTGTGAAAGCAATGAGAGGCGTGTTCTGCACTCCTCTGTCCTGGGTCCCCTGGGGAGGGGTGCAGAAAGCACCTGGCTCGCAATGTTCTCCCCAGACCGCAGCAGACAGCCCGTGAGGCAATGTGGGAACAGCACGGGGCAGAACGGCCCGTCTGGGACACCCACCCACCCCCAGCTCGCACGGGTCAAGGACCCAGACTGACAAATGACTCAGACACACAAACACCCAGGCCTGGGCAGAGGTGTCTGGATCAGAGATGCGTGCCTCCGGAGCTGGGACACCCTGGGCCAGCGGTGGAGCTGGCACTCGTGGGGAGGGGCCTTCCCCCTGGGCCTCTGGCTCCCCCAGCCTCAAACATCTGCTTCAGCTGCCTGAAATGGTGTCACGGACCCCGTCCCACTTTTGAGCACTTGCTTTAACCAGACTCTTACGGACATGAGTCATCGATCTTAAAGGCTTGTGAAGACCCCTGTCTCCGTAAGAGAAAGTGAGGGCTGCTGAGGGTTAATTACTATTAACGTCACCATTATCAGGTATGAATTACAAGGTGATCCATCCAAGCTCACACACTAACCAGCGTTCATCCATGTCACAATGATGACCACTGGCCCCTTTGCACCCCCAGCCTGCTCCCGGCGCCCCAGCCTGGGGGTTGCAGAAATTCTAGCCCGCCTCCCCAACTCCCAAACCCCGCTCTGAGCACAGCCTGTACTTCCCTTGGGCTGATCCCGTGTGATGAAATGGGATTCCGTGAGTCGCCCAGATCTGCAGCATATTTACCTCCAGTGAGGTCTGCTGAGGAGGGCCCAGTCGCCTTTGGGGAGGCCGAGATGCTAAGGCCTTTCTCCTCTCCTGCCTGAAATGTTGGCTCTGGGCCGAGGCTGCCTGGTGCCCCTCAGTAGGAAGCCGCCCCCTCTGGCTCGGTCATCAGCATGGTGGCCTCTCCCCTGTGGTGTGTGCGCCTCAGGCCTCCCCTGCGGGCCCTCAAGGACTTCCCTTCTTCCCTCTGTCCCTCACCCTCATGCCCCATCCCACCTGTAACCTTTCAGTAGCAGGAACCACCCTCGATATTCCCTCCTCGCTTGTCCCAAGTCGGGCTCATCCCCACCAGACCCCTTGTGGTCTCGCCCTGCACCGTCCACCCTGCAGCCACTGGCCACATGTGCTTACTGAGCACTTGAAATGTGACTAATCCAACTCGAGATGTGCTCTGAGTGGAAGCTACGCTCCAGTTTTAAGACTTAATACAAAAAAGAATGCAAAATATATCATGAGTAATTTTTTATATCTGTTATCTGTTCAAGTGATAATCTTTTAGCTATATTGGGTTAAACATAGCTTATTATTCACATTAGTTTTACTTATGTTTTCTTTCATTTTATGTGGCTACTAGAAAGTTTAAAATCAGAGGGGAAAGCTCAGACTTAATGTCCGCAGCTGTGTCTCATGGAAGAGAGGGGATGGGCCAGAGGTCCTTCACTCTGCCTTCCTGCTAATTCTCTCTTGGAGCGTCTAAACTGGAACCTACGCTACCCAACCAGCATGCATTTCCTTCCCAAATCTCACTTGGGTCCATATGAGAAATTCATGTTTTTCTCCTATTGGTATAACCTGGACCTTATTTCCTGTGGGACCACCTGGAGGGACACTCACCCACACAGAGGTGTAAATGACTGACAACAGTGGCCCCCTCACTGGGAGGGACCCCAGTAGGGGTCCCAGGTCTGGATGACACCCAGCTCTTCCCAGCCTAGCCCAGCAGCGCACGCTTACTCTCTCTGGTCCAAGGTCCCATGCACACAGCGCATCCTGCATTCAACGGATAAAAGGACCATGTGAAGACAAGGAAGAAAACAGAAACAACACCTCCTGGGATTCTGGAGCTCTGTCCATACCACCAGAACTCTGCCCACATCTCCTGGCGTGCACATCTGTGTTTGTCATCCCATACTCTTGGACAACGAGGGAGACGGAAATGGGTCTGTCCTCAAACTGCCTTCAGTGATGGCCAGGCCGGTCAGTGGGGGATAAGATAAAGCACGAAGTTCAACTCAAGAACCATCAGAGAGGTTCCAGGGGCAGGGATGCTGAGGGGCACAGACCTGGAGGAAGCTGAGACCAGGGGACCTCAGCAACAAAGGTCTAGCACCTAGCCCTCCAGGACAAGTCCAGGCTGCTGGGCAGCAGCTCCACCAGCCAGAAGGAAGGAGGGCAGCAGAGCAGTGGAGTCGGGTCAGGCAAGGCCTTGAAGGCCGTACTCAGAAGACTGGACTTTATCTGAGAGGCAACTGAGGGTTTCTGAGCAAAGCAATGACATGCTGAGAGCCGAGTGGAGGCTGGGGCTCCTTTTTTTTCTAAACGGCTACACCTGGAGATGCTGGTGGACAGGGAGAGCCTGTCAGTGACTCACCTGGACGCCCAGGAGCAAGTGGGTGGGTAATGCTTGTCAGTGACAACAGTAAAGCCAAGTTCCTCCAGCACTTGGTGCACCAGGCAGTTCGACATTTATGACCTTATTTAATCTGTACAGCTATGCGGGAAGGTGAGCACTGAGCAGTTGAGGACTGTTGCGTTTCTTGAATGAATGAATGTTGGTCTAAATTCTAACCCCCAGTCCTTACATTATGCATTGACTGCATTGGGCTAAATTGCACTGAATAATCAGTCTGCTGGGTTTGATTCTGAGTTGAGGCCCCCTCTTGAGGTGTACAGAAGCCTTGTCGGATATGAGCTCATGGAGCTCCTGTAAGACAGGATGCTAAGGAGAAGGGGGCATGCAGCTGGGGGACAGGACACGGGGCCCTGGCCCTGTGGGGAGCGACCTGGCCCAGCAGCCTCAAGTCTATCCCTGCAAGCGCCCCTCCACACCTCTCCTGATCCCCACAGCAAGCCCTCTCCCGCTGGCACCAGCCTCTCTCCCAGTCCTGGAATTAATAAAGACTGAGCAGACTGCGGTTTGAAAGTCTGAAAGCCGGTTCCTGCCCACGTCACTGCTCCGAGAGAAATGGGGCCCAGCTTCTCCCCAGAACCCCCTTCCTCCCCCCTCCCCGGGAGGGGGCAGGCACGCAGATGCACCCCACCCCTCCGCCTCCCCTCCCTTCCCCCAGCAGGCACAAGCCAGGCCCTGAGCCTCAGACCCTAACCCTGAGCACCGCTACCCGCACCAACAAGGGCTGGCTGGGGCTCGTAATCTCCGTGAACCACCCCCAGATCACCACCAAATAACACACATAGGAAGTAAGAGCTGCACACTTGCTGTGCACGCACAGCTTCAAGACAGCTCTGCTAGCGTGCGTGCCCTTCCAAACTCTTGGAGCAGCTGCCGCCTGAGACCAGGGAGAGGAAGGGATGGTCCAGGGTCCCAAGGTGACCCAGCATAGAGTCAAGCCTAATACCTACACAGGAGCGGTTCTCGCAGAACTGATGTAGTTACGGTAGCGCTACAGGACCAGGACTAGTGTACAGAGCGTTTGGATCTGCAGACACAGTACAGAAATACGTGACCACATCTTATCCATCTTTGCAATAACCTCCTAGGCGGGAATAGTTATCACCATTTGACAGATGAGGAAGCTGAAGTTCTCTGGAGAGGTTAACCTGCTAGAAAGTGCTAGAACAAGAATTTAGTCCTAGGTCCTACCGAGTCCAGTGCCCGGCCTTTGGCGTCTGCACTCCTGGCTGCCCCTGCAGGCCCTGCAGGCCCTGCAGACTGCTTCAGCGCTCCTGGCTGGAAGAGGGGTCCTTTAACCCCTTTCCTCTGACTTGCGGCTGTGTCCTCCTCTCATTCTCCATCTGGGTGCAGGGAAAAGCTCTCAGAACTCATGGCCTCGACTTTTCCCCCTCACAGGCTGTGATGAGGGCAGGTACCAGTTTCCCTCTCCTATCCTCTGGCTCCCAAATTTCTTCCCCACTTGGGTGAGGTGGCGTGACCCCCTCGTTTCCCACCCCACCCCATCCCCCAAATCCCTAGGGTCCCCATACCGCACAGTCAGGCGGGAACAGCCCGAGTCCTTCTGGAAATGCTGGTCCCTGTTGTTTTAGCTCAGGGCCGCCCCCTCCTGGCCACCAAAGGAATGTCAGCCTGGGGAGTTCTTCTGGGGCAGGAAGAGAACCGGCAGTCTGGGGGCTCCTGCGTCTGGTCTGGGTGCTAGGGATGCTCAGCATTGGGACAGGTGGGGGCCAAGTGATAGAGGGGGGCTGGGCCACCTATCAGTCTGGATGGGCTCCCCAGCCCCCCGGTTCTCTGCAGGGCACCTGGGGTCCAGCCTGGCCTTCAGCACACACTGTGGCCTCCACAGGCCTGCATGGGGCTGCACTTCGATCCCTGACGGATGGAGCCCCTGTGATGTGTCAGGGTCTCCCACATGGCCCCAGATGCCCTGGGGAATGACACCAACAGAGTCTTAACCCCCAGGCTATTCTGCCCGCAGCCCCTTGGCCTCTGCAGCCGTGGATCCCAGACTGACCCATCACACCCTCCCCAGCTTCAGGCAGGAGGCTGTGACCTTAGCCCACAAAGAATGGAGCCCTGCAGCGCCTCAGGGTCCCCCTTCCTTTCCCCAGGTGCCCCACGGGGCAGTGCCAACATGATCTCACCTTCCCGGCCATTCTGCCCACAGGCCCTCGACCTCTACGGATACTGGCCTGGGCCCTGGACCCCTGTCCCCAGCTTTGGGCAGGGCTGTCTCTTGCCAGGTCTGGGAGTGCTGAGGGAGTCTGGAGGCTGGGGTAAGGGCAGAGGCACGGGACAGCTGGCCTGTCTCCCCACACTGGGCCCGGGGCCCAGCCGCAGGGGCGGGGGCCTGGCCACTCAGGCCTTGGCTGGGGCCGGATCTTTGGCCGGCCTGCAGGGCCCTCCCTCCCGTTTCCTCTCCCGAGGGCTGTCCTGGCAGGGGCCCCCCTCGCACTTTCTGGCGGGGAACGGGGCCAGCAGTGAAAGAACAGCCACAGAGGGAAAGCAGGAGAGAGATGGGGGAAACTCTGTGTGTGTGTGTGTGTGTGTGAGTGTGTGTGTGTGTGTGTGTGTGTGTGCGCGCACGTGTGTTTTAAGGAAAAAAGCCCACAGTCCAGTCCAGTCAGACCCAGCCTGGGAGGCTGTGAGCCGGCCTTTCGTAATTGCCCCCTCCCCGCGGCCCCCTCCCCGAGGCCTCCCCCTTCTCCCGCCCTCCCGCCCGCCCTCTCTCCCTCCCTCTTTCCCTCGCAGACCGACAAGGCAGCAATTACGCTTTGGGGATAAAACGAGGCGCAGAGAGCGGGCTGGGGCATTTCTCCCCGAGATGGCGGGTCCGACAGCTGCAGCCCTGTGGCCCGGAGCCGTCCTGCTTCTGCTGTGTATCCTCCACCCCTCGCAGCCTGGAGGTAGGCCTCACCCTGTTCCCTGACGTGCCCGCAGCCCTCGGGCCTCCCGCTCAGGTGGCTGGACCGACGGACGGACGAGAGGAAGCTCTTCACCCCCAGCATCCTCCAGGGGGTCCCAGGCAGGAGCCCCTCAGCCACTGGATCCTTGGAACTGCCCCTCCCGGGAGCCAGCCGTGCTGAGCAGAAACCTGTCACACCATCGCCCCCTGACTCAGGGTGGCCCCAAACCAGCACCGGCTTCTGCTGCCCCAAGAGGGCTGATGGGCCCTGCTCTGTCCTGGGGGGTCTCCCGGTATGGGGGTCGCGAGCATGCTGGGGAAGGGCTGACGAGCTCCCGTCGGGTCTGTGGGCACCAGCAGTTTGCACACCTGTGGACCTGCCGGGTGTGCGCGTGTGCCCTGGGGGCAGGGGACCTGGGCTGGAGGCCAGCTCAGCGGCAGTGAGCTCTCTGACCACAGGTTCCTTGTCCCCTGGGAAGTCAGGACGCGCTCGGAGCAAAGTCAGGGTTAAGTTGATTATAGGGTTGCGAGTTGGAAGGCTGCCGCTGTGGCCTGTCCCTGGTGAGGAGGGCTGGGAGCATGCATTCAGGCGTGTGAGTGTGTATGTGTTACATGCTCTTGCACAGGTGTGCATGTTGTGTATATGCCCAGACGTGCCACCAAATAGAGGAGGAGGTTTCTGCGAGGGGATGAATGTTCACAGGTTCATCCTTGGACAGGGGTGTGTGTGTGTGTGTGTGTGTGTTTGGGAGGAGGGGTGTTGTAGGTACGTGAAAGTGCCTATTAGCATGTGTAAAAGTCTGCCACCCGACAGGCATGTATACGTGGGAGAGCTGGTGTGCAGGTGTGTCACCGGGTGTGGTTTGTCACTGTGCGTGTGAGTGTGTGTGTATATGTGTGGTATGGGACACAAGTGAGCACAAGGAAGCTAGGGAAGGTATCCGTCTCCTGGCAGAGGGAGAGTGGTGAGTGGCAGGGGCTTGAGTGGACCTCGGGGCACTCCTGGACCACCTGGCCTTGGGTCCCGAGGGTGCCCCCCCCGGAGCTGCTAGCACCTTGGGGGACCCTGGGAGTGGCCTACCAGGGGTCCCTGACGGTGCTCCTGGCCACAGGAAAAGAGAGGTGCAGGCAGCCTCACGAGCCTTTGGTGGGGTAGCCTGGGTGCGGTCTGGTTTCCGGGAGAGTCTTGCTCGCCATGAGAACCGGCCCTTCAGTGGCGGCCAGCGTGGGGAGGTGCACCGGTTGCAGCAGGGCCAGGCCGGAGGGCTGGAGCAGGGGGCTGGGCAGCAGCAAGGGCTCCTTCCATGAGATTGACCAGCTGGGCAGGACCGCTGGGAGCAGGGGCTTCCTGCAGAGGTCAACTCCTGGGTCTGGGCGAGGCCAAGGGATGGTGTGCACCCTCAGATGGGGCCCATGGGGGGCAGCGAGACAATCCCAGAGGAGCAGCCGCCCCCGTGCCCGAGAGTAGCAGCGCTGGTCCTGTCTGATCCTCCTCCCTGGAGTTTGGTCCCCGAACATCTGCCTTCCCAGAGAGAGCTCCCACCTAGAGCATGATGGTTAGTCCCCACAGGAGCCCAGGGAGTAGAGGATTTTTATTGACGCTTTTCTAATGGGGAGACTGAGGCTCAGACGGGCTAAGGCAGCCCCAGGGGGATTAGTACCAGCCAGCTCTCTGCCCTGGGCCAAAGATGAGGTGGCCAAGGTCCAGGTTCTGAGCAGCATTTGGGGAGGGGCAGGCTGGGGGCCAAGTACTCTGGGGTGGGCCTGCCCTAAGAAGAATGCATCCTCAATGACCGGGCTAAATGCTCCGTTGGTCCTGTTCTTTCTTTGCAAACATAACTCTCAGCTCTGTCCCAGGTGGTAGAGTAGCTGGGTCCAAAGAAGGGGTGTGTGAATTGATGATGTCTTCTGGGGTTGGTGCCCAGAGCCACCCAAAGGAAGTCTAGAGAGATGGGATGTGGGAGGGGCCCCCCACCCAAACACATATGCGCACACACCTGCCTGGCTGTCCTGAGGGAACCCAGCTTCCCCCCACCCCTCATGCGTTCCCCAGTTCCAAAGAACCGTGTTGCCAGGGGAGACAAGGAAGGGGCATCCCGGGAACCTCTGTGATGGTAAAAGTTGTTTAGACCCATTTAAGATGGGTCAAAAGTAGCTTTGATCAGCTGCCACGAGAGAGACAGAAATTACATCAGTTATAATCGGGACCAGCTGCCCCAAACCCCCAGAAATTTTATCATTTCGGTTTTGGGTGTTTGTTTGTTTTCTTATTTCGGAACTGAAGACAGTTTGCAACAGGGATTTTCAGCCCTGGCTGCATAATTGGAGTTTCCCGGGAACTTGAAACAATTCTGATGTGGGGTCTCACCCAAGAATTTTTGCTTTATTTGGTCTGGGGAGGGACCCAGACCTGTAGGTCTTGTAAGAAGCTGCCCAGGTGACTGAGGCGCCTCCGGGACCCTGGATCTTGGGGTTAGGGGTTGATCCTGCTCCAAGTTTGCTGGGGCCAAGGCAGGAGGGCAGACGTGTCCGGGGGAGGGAGGGGACAGAGTCAGTCACTGGAGGATTGTTTTTGAAAAACGCTTGGCGGCCTTTCTCCGTGCAAACGACAAACAGCTTCGTGTGGTCTTATCTGCGCCCCAGGCCGGCCCCCTGGACTTGGAACTGGCAAAGCCCCCTGCCAAGGCCTGCTGGCCTGCTGCTTGCTCCCAAACAGCCATCTCCCAGATCTTTGAACCTAGATCAAAGGATCTGGAACGCAGAATGCCCTGCGTGTGATTGGGGTCAGATGCGGTTCCTGGGCCAAGCACTTCATTTCTCTGACTCTTGGTTTCCCTGGCTGAAAAATGGGGAGAAACATCCCTGCCCTACTTACTGCCTAGGGCCAGTGGGAGGCTCCAGCAATGAACATTGCAAAAAAATAAACAAATAAAGCATCAAGTAAGAGGACTGTGGGAATGCAAATTTTAAAAGCTGTATATTCTCTTATTCAGAATTTGCTATCTTGGACTGATCAACCCTTGTAATTCATGCGCGTTTATGAGGTTTAGTTTTCCCTCTTGCTACTCATGCCACGTTTTGTCCAGTGGGGAGGCAGCCCGTGTGTAAACAGAGATGCAGTAATGGAGGAAGCTGACAAGACTGGGAGAGGGGGTGGCCTAGAGGAGTCCCAGGAAATCCAGAAAGGCTTCCTGGAAGAAGTGACATTTGAGTTAGACCTTGAAAAAAGGTAAATGTTCGAGGAACTTCTGTGGATGAGAGGTGGGCCTCAGTCTTTGGGGCTCTGGGAGGCAGACCTAGAGAGACAGAGGGGCAGATTCTATCTCAGTAGGAGGAAGATCTCTCCGCAGGTAGAGCAGACAGCATCGGGAGGTGGGAATTTGCCTGTCACTGGAGGCGTGCAAGCAGGAACACAATGGGATGTTTGCAGAAGGAATTTCAGCCCAGGCCAGAAGACAGTTACGATCCCTGAGAGTATAGGATCATGATTCTAAGATGCAAGAGACAAGTTCCACCCTGGGCTAGCCGGTGAAACAAGCCAAACCCACATAAAACAAGACAAGTATGCTCCAGGCCAACTGCTTTGGGCCAGATGAGCAGTGAGAACCACAGGCTCAGAGACGGCAGGGGGGAGAAGCTGAGCCCAGTCTTGGTGGAAGGGTAGGACTTGGATAGAGGAGAGGGCATTCCTGGCAGGAGGAACTTCTCAGGCCAAGGAGGGGAGGTGGGAAGGAGGATGCCCCTTCCCATGATGGGGCAGGAGAGGAGGCTGCTGCCTTTCGAAGGCCTTTGATCAACTCCTGTCTTATTCTATTCTCACCTCTCCTGCGCTTGAAGAGAGGCCAGGCGTAGATCCTTTACACCCACTAAGCCTTCCCTATTTCCTCAGTGCAAAATGGGGATCAGAACCCCTGGCCCCCCAGGCCGTCATGGTTCAGGCACGGAGTTTGGCAAACACTGTTGGGATCTGAATCATAGGGGTGGAGAGTAGGGAGAAGAAAGAGCTTGGGACGGAAGAAGCAGAAGGAGCTGGCAGGCCCAGGAGGGGCCTGGCCACTGGTCAGGGAACAGAACCCCAGGAGAGGAAGTGGGGCTTCAGCCAGGCCAGCCCGAGGTGGGGGGACCCCAAGGTGGGGAGACCCTTAGGCTGGTTGGGGATGGAACAGGTCAGACCAGACCCACAGGCAACCTCCTTGCCTCCCCTCCACCTAACTCACCCATCCTTTATTTATTTATTTTTTTTATTTATTTTTTTTTTGGCAGTACGCGGGCCTCTCACTTCCGCGGCCTCTCCCATTGCGGAGCACAGGCCCCGGACGTGCAGGCCCAGCAGCCACAGCTCACGGGCCCAGCCGCTCCGCGGCATGTGGGATCCTCCCAGACCAGGGCACGAACCCGCATCCCCTGCATCGGCAGGCGGACTCCCAGCCACTGCGCCACCAGGGAAGCCCCCACCCATCCTTTATTGAACACCTACTGTATACCTGGCCTTAGGCCATGTACTGTGCAGTGAAGTAGAAACAAAGTGTCACCTTTTTTTTTAAGCGTTACCGAGTGCCAGGCCCAGGGTAGGACAGGTTTCTTGAACTCTTTGACAACTCGCAACAACCTGGCAAGGCAGCAGTTATCAGCCCCACGTTGCTACAAAGGAAACTGAGGTTCAGAGAGGTTAAGTGACTTGCCTGAGGTCACACAGATGGTAAGAAGTGGCACAGCCAAGATTACAGGCCAGATGGGTCTATCCTGAGCCCCTTGCTTCCTCCACCCACCATGTCATTCCTGCAGTCTGCCCTGGAGCAGAGGGTTAGAGAGAGAGAAAGGGGAGGAGGGAGAGAGGCCGAGGCAGAGAAAGGCCTGGAGCACAACAGGGAAAGGCACATAAGAGACAGAGCTCGGAGCCGGAGGCCAGAGCCAGAGAAGGCATCAAAGGCCTGGGGGGGACCATGTGTGCACTTGGCAGCCGACGACAGGACCCAGGCGCTCATTCCCAGAAGGCCCAGCCTCCTGGGGCCACTGCCCTGAGCCCCTGAGGCTCTGAGCAGACTGCTTAGACACTCCAGGCCTGGATTGCAGTGCCTGGGGGGCCTCAGGCCCGGGGGGGAGGTAGGGGGTGGCTCCGGGGCTTTGGCACGGGGTGGCCATGTCAGCTTGGCATCCTCCACCCTGCTGGGCCATGGCTTAGGCTGACGGGGCCCTGGGGCCAGCAGGCCAGACGTCTGCTGGGCACACTGCGGAGCTGCCCGACACTGTCCCCCAGCCCAGTCCACGCCCCATTCGGCAGGGTGGTGCTGGGGCCCAGGCTGGGGCACCGGCAAGGCGGCTTGTCAAGGCTGGGGCCGTTCTGAGGCAGTGCAGTCGGGGCCTGGTGTGCTCCAGGATTGTCTGTTGCCATGACTACGTGCAGGCTGGGTCTGGGCCCTGCATCACAGCGTTCCCCGGTGAGAGCTTCACTGGTCCGTGGGGACTGAACTCGTGATCTGGGCTGGGCAGACAGCCCCTGGACTGGCCAGTGAATTAGCTTTTCCTTCGGAAACTATTCACTTTGCTCATTCATGGTGTCCCCCTCTGGGCCCCGGCGCCTCCTTAGACAGCTCTGTGTCAGACGGCCAGAGCACCACCCAACCACTGCTGCCCGGTGGCTGAGGATGCGGACCTCACGCCGTCCTCTCAGCGTGGGAATGGCTGCACTTTTGTCGGCAGCAGCCACGATTCCTTACCGCTCACTGTCACGGTCCGGCCTGCCCTCACACAGCTCTGGGCCCCTCCCGTGCCGCTCAGGGCTGGAGAGGTTTGGCTGCCCAGCAAAAGGTGCTCAGACCCAGCCCCATGCCAGGCTCTCTCCAGGTAATGCAGTGCAAACCGTTATGCTCAGAGGAGTAGCCTGGCTTTGAATCCAGGCTCGATCTCTTTCCGCCTGTGTGACCCCCGCCCCCGCCCCGCACATCCCTTAACCTCTCTGAGCCTGACTTCACATCTGTTAACATGAAGATAATAACCCCTGCCCTTCCAGCCTCACCAGGCCATTTTGAGGAGCATGAATGAGAAAATGCTTTGTAAACATTATTTGCTTAGTCAACCTAAATTGCTTTGCAGACACGCAGTATTATTATCATCATCATTATCTTTATCGTTAGCATGCTTTTATTCATTCTGGCTAATGGGGGACTCTACCTACTTCATTCCAGGGGTCCCAGGGGCTGTTCCTGGTGCAGTGCCTGGAGGCGTCTTCTTCCCAGGTAATGTACATGAAATTGTCACACTCCCAGGTAAGACAGATGGTGATTACATTTGTGAGAGATGCACATTGTGACACTGCAGAAGGGAAGAACATTGGCACACCTACCCCAGAGGACCCATAAGTTACTCCTATTTTAAAAAGCAGTTACATGATGCTATTTTACAACTATTAAGAGCACAAAGTTTCTGAAAGATGAAACGCAATGCTTGTGAGACTGTCGGAAAGTGACCGCCTCACCGATCCCTGCTGTTTTAGTCTTCGAACCATTCACCTCACTCTTGGAAACCCATTCAAAGGAAATAATTGAGAAGAAGAGAAAAAGAACCATCTGCCCCAAGGTTCGTAGGAATGTTCCTTGCAAAAATGCAAACAAGAAACCCACCTGACTGGAGGGTGTGATTAAATAAACTTATATGATGCAACTACTAAAAATTATGAATATGCTATCTGTCGGGTAACATGGTAAAGTGATTCTCAAATAAAAACAATATAAAAGCAAGGACTAGGTGCGGATGGAGATTGGGCCCCCTCCAAAAAAAAGAAAATGGGCAGAATATTAACTCAATGGCATGGTGGGGGGGGGGGGCGGGGGGCGTATTTTCTTTTTTTAACATCTTTATTGGACTATAATTGCTTTACAATTTAGAAAAAAGCATAATGTCTTAAAGTAGATTGAAACGTCAAACCTAATATTTTCAATACTTACAATGTGTCTGAGTGTTCAGAACCAACGTGGAAGTGAGGGCAGCTACCAGCACACTCCCAGGTACACACAGGCACACAGCTGTTTCCCCGATGAGATGGATGTGGAAACAGAGGCTCACAGAGGTCAAGGCTTGCCTGAGGTCATATGGCTAGGCAGCGGTGGATTTGACCAGGGTCAATGGATGGCTTCCCGGCAGGGACCCTGATGGTCCTCTCTCTCTCTTTCTCTCTCTCTCTCTCTCTCTCTCCCCCCTCAACACAGGCGCTGGTCTCGGAGGCCTGGGAGGAGGTGAGCTCAGACACCAAACTTGGTTCTTCAGCGATGGGGTCTGGGTCTCACTCTAGTCCACATACGTGCTCAGATCTGAGAACCTCAGAAGGCCCAGACATTAAGGGACCCCTCATTTCACAGACCGAGCATCCACTGGGGAGGGATTTGTCTAAGAACTAGAACTCACGAGTCCCCTAAGCCCCTCCCCCTGGCCTCTTTCCCTGGGGGCCCTGCCTTCTTTCATATTTCTTTCTTTTTTTTTAAATTAATTAATTTTTGGCTGCGTTGGGTCTTCGTTGCTGTGTGCGGGCTTTCTCTAGTTGCTGCGGGCGGGGGCTACTCTTCATTGAGGTGCGTGGGCTTCTCATCGTGGTTGCTTCTCTTGTTGTGGAGCACGGGCTCTAGGTGCACGGGCTCAGTAGTTGTGGCTTGCGGGCTGTAGAGCGCAGGCTCAGTAGTTGTGGCGCACAGGCTTAGTTGCTCTGCGGCACGTGGGATCTTCCCGGACCAGGGCTCCAACCCATGTCCCCTGCACTGGCAGGCAGATTCTTAACCACTGCGCCACCAGGGAAGTCCCTCTTTCCTATTTCTTTTGATCCTCAGTAATATCCCTGCAAAGCCAACTGCGCGGGAAGCATCATCCCCTTCAGAGGCTGGGAAACTGTGTGAGAGAGGGTAACCCCAAATCAGGGCCAGAGCTGGGCTTCCCACCCAGGCATGTGGACACTGGGCTCCCAGCAGCTCCCTGTGCAGAGGGGAGGATCATTCCTCACCTCACAGTGAGACCCCGCAGTACCCTGGGGGATCGTGGTAGGTCAGGTGGGCTGGGACTCCCCATTTACCACCATCTCTTCCCTCTGCAGCACTGGGCCCTGGAGGCAAACCACCCAAGCCAGGTAAGACCGGTGGCCTCAGAGCACTGAGTGAGTGCCAACGGGGTAGGGGAGGGAAGGGTCCGCAGAGCTGTGAACCCAGCCTATGGACGGAGGAGGGAGGGAAGCGGTGGGCAGCAACAGCCCCTCTGCCCCCTAGTCAACCTCACCTATGACCTGGCTAGGGCCAGGCTCTGGGGCATCCAGGGTCAGGAGGCTGGAGGCAGCTTGCTGTCCTCCATGCGCGAGGGGTGTCTGGCACCTACCCTGCCGGTGCCTATGTGCCCAGCTGCCCTGACTGTCCCCTGTGCACAGAGTCCCAGAAACAGCCCTGGTGCTGGAGTCAAAGGTAGGAATTGATGTTCCAGTGGCCACCAAGCCTGTGGGCTCAGACACAGATGGTGGGCCCCATACTCTGCCTGAATGGTCTCTGACCACAAACCAAGCCCTCTCTTACTCCAGGCCAAGATCCTAGATGTCCCCGTCCTTAATGACAATCTGAGCCCTTATCCTGACCCCAGGCCGAATCTTGACCCCAGACCAAGCCCTGAACCTAACCCTAGGCTTCACCCTGACCCTGGCCCCAGATGAGCTTCCTTCCCAGGCCCCTTCCAGCTGTGTCCAGACCAAGGAGTTTTCCAGTATGAGGATGTGGCCAGATCTATCCCGGCCTTGCCCATGGGGCTTGGATCTGCCACTAGGGTCCACCATCAGCTCCAGAGAACACCCCCCCAGGAAAGAGGGAGGGCGGCTTCCTCCTCCAGGAGGCCCTGGTGGATAAGGCTCAGGTGGCGGAAGGGGCGTCTCTGTCCGGATTTATGGCCCTAAGAGCATGAGACACTTCACATGCAGCCTTGGCACCCCCCACCCTGATCTGTGTCTCCCTGGCTCTGAAGCCTGGGACTGCAGGACAGTTTGCATGTCCAACAGCTCTTACGAAATCCAGATATTCGATGATTCAAGTGCAAGTGAATCTACAAGACCCAGCTTCCCCTTCCCTGCAAGCCCATCTGCGTTATGAAACTACAGGGCTGGGGCCAGCCGAGAGAGATGCAGGAGGGCAGGAGGTCTGGGCAAGGGGTTTGCTGGGGTCTGTTGGGGTCTGCAAGGCTGGAGCCCTCGGGATTCACTGCTTATCCCGCCTGAACCTGTTTCCTATCTTCTCGGAGGGGTGGGTGATCTTAGCAGGGTCTTTGACGGCAGAGAGAGAACAGGGAAAGGCTAGATAAACAAAGGTGTGGAATTAGGATCGTGCTTAGCTGTGAAGACCCAAATGGTAGCGGTCGTGACTGCAGAGCTAGAACAGGGATTCATTGATCCCATTGGCAGCAGGGGACACACGGCGGGTTGTGATGAAACACCGAAGAGAAGACTGTGAAAACTGCATTCAGTTGCAGTTGATAAAGTGAAGCTTTTATTGATGAAAGATTTAGTTTAGACTTCCAAAAGAACTTCTGGCTCAGGGTGAAGGCGTAGACCGAGAGGAAAGTCAGAGCATCTGCTCATGAAAAGGGGCTGGACTCCATGACCTCCCTGAGGTCATCTTTCAGCCTTAGGACTCTGAGCTACAAAGGCCTGGACAGGGCCACAGTGCCCCCCCGACACACACACAAAGGGCAGCTCCCCACATCCGGGCAGCAGGGACGCCTGGGCCTGCCCAGATGGGATGGAACTGGGCACAGACAATGCAGGTCATGCTTGGGAACAACTAATCCATTGGCGAGTGGAGGGTGGGTGGCCTGGCAGCTGCTCCACCTGGGCCTCGGCCGGTGGCCCCGCCTGGGCTCTCAGTGGGGGACCAGGCAGCTGGGAGCCAGCCCCACCTACACCCCCAGCACCGGCTGGAGGCCAGTCACCCACGTGAGAGAACAGGGGGGAGCAGAGGGGCCACCCACCGGTCACCCTGGCAGGCTGCATACGCTCTGCACCCCCTGCCCACGAGCCCTCTGGTCCCAGGAAGGTGGGGAACATGCTGGCCGTTTTGTAAGCGCGGAAACTTGAGTCTCAGAGAGGTGAAGTGACTTGCTTTTTCATGCAAGGAGTAGCTTGGGACAGCGGGATTTGAATCCAGGGCTCTCTGACTCCAGGGGAGAGAGACGGTTGGGTAAGCCAGGTCCCCGGGCAACCAGGGAGTCCAGCCCCTCTCTCCTTCGCCCTCTCTCCTCCATTCTAGGGGCTGGACTCCTTGGGGCATTTGGGCCACGTGAGTCCACAGGAAGGAGGGCATGTAGCTGGTCATGCTACAGGGTGGCCCTGGGACCAGACAACTCTGGGGGAGCACGGGACGAGGGCAGATGGCCGCACAGGGGCTGCATGTCCCACCCCACGCACCCAGCCTCTTCTCACTTCCTGTTCGGTCCCCATCCTCTCCTCCTAGCCCCTCTGCGGTAAGGAAAGGCCCGAGTGTGTCTGCTGCCCTGTTGGAGCTCAGGACACAGGCCTGGCTGGAGAGAAACCCCTGCCAGAGCTGGGGAGGGGCAGGGCCCGCAGCCCTGGGAAGTGGACCCAGACACACCCCACGCCCAGCTAGACCACACCACACCTGCCCGGAAGGGAGACTGGCCGGAGTCAGAGGCCCATCTTACAGAGGGGCTAGCTGGGTTTCAGACAGGCCAGCTCACAGAAGTAGGAAATGGGGTCGGGGGACCACACCCAGTGGAAGCTAGGTGGACTCTCCAGGGCTCAGCAGCCCTGCATGTTTGAGGTCGGTCCCCAGAGGGGCCACCCCTGAGCTTGGAACCCTGGTGGCCGGGACTGGTGCTTGTGGGAGAGATTCTAGCATAATTGGAAACAAACCCAGCACGGTTGTGAACTCCAACCTGATTGCCCATCGGTCCTGGCCAAAGCCGTGGAATGTCTCCTGGAGGGGGAAAAGGAGAGATTGAGCCCAGATGTGGGAAGGAGAGAGCCAGAGGGACCCATTCGGCTGTTCATAAACATTTTAGCATCTGTCTGCAGGCAGGGAGGCTCCCGGACTGCAGGGCAGGCTAGACGGATGGACAAAAGGGGCTCCAGATACAGGGGAGAGGGCGTGGCCTGAGGCAGGGGACCCCTGCGAGGAAGCCAGTGAGAGGCCCGGGGTGGGGCAGCTAACGTGGGAGCAGAGCAGGGCCCGGCCTGGGTGAGATCTTGCCGGCAGCTCGTGCTCAGCCCCAGCCCTCACAGAAAGCCCCTCTGGGTCCCTCGTTAGGTGGCGGGCCTTCTAAGGGAAGTGAGGTCTGGTCAGGGTGTGTTGTACGGAGTCAGCACAGTCAGTCCACATGGCACATAGCTGCTGGTTGCTAAACAGCGGCTGCTACTTCATCAGATCGGCCCCTAGGCACCAAAGGTTTGAGTCCAGCTTAGGGCCCTGAGCGGCCACACGCCGACCACAGCATTGCCAGGGTCCCGCCCCTACTCCACGAGACCCTTTCCACCCTGGGCCCAGGAGCGATGCCCCACACCAGCCCCTCACCTGGCTCTGTCTTCTTCTCCCCGGGTGCAGGAGGGCTCGTAGGCGCCGGCCTTGGGGCAGGTTAGTGTGGACACCAGGCAAGGTGCCCCTCTGGGGGCCAGAGCATCTGCCCAGTAAGAAGGGCAGCTGGGGGTACGAGGATGCAGACCGGGCCTGTCCTGGGCACTGGTGTAAGGGGTGGTGCTGTGACCGCTGTCCAGGGCACAAGGGAATCACAGCTGGGGCCTGGGTGCTGTTATAACCTAGTAACCAGAGCTGGAGGGGAGCAGCCCCAGGAGCCCAAAGGAGCCGCCCACCTCGGCGGGGCTTCAGGAAGGCTTTCTGGAGGAGGGAGGTGTGGAAGGTAGACCCCGAAAGATGCCTGCGGTTTGTCAGGCCTGCCCCAAAGTGCCCGCTGACACCGCACCCCGTCCCGGGAGCAGCAGTCGCAGCTTTGCGTGGAGCAGAAGAGCCTCAAATGTACCTCGTGGGCAGCGCGGGCCGGGGAAGGGCTGCGGGCAGGACCTCACTCCGTCCTCCTCTCTGCAGGGCTTGGGGCCTTTCCTGGAGGGGCCTTCCCAGGAGCTCTGGTGCCCGGCGGCCCGGCTGGCGCTGCTGCAGCCTATAAAGCCGCTGCCAAGGCCGGTGAGTGTCACCCTTTGGGACGTGCCATAAGCCCTCTGGCCTCCGCAGGCTCTCCACCTGGCAAAGAACCTTTCCTGAAGGGCAAGCAGACGGGAGCCTCAGCTCCATCTCCTGGGGGTGCGGGGAGGCAGCCAGCTGTGCCCGAGTCTCAGAGGTGGTGGCAGACCCAGACCTCAGCCCCGGGCCCTCCCGCCTGTGACTGTTCCTGGTGTGACCTCTCTCCTCTCCCACTCCTGGCTCTGTAGGTGCTGCGGGGCTTGGTGGCGTCGGCGGCTTAGGAGTGTCTGCAGGTATGGAGGCGAGACCTGGGTGGCCCCGGCGAAGGCCGTGGGGGTGGGGGGTGGTGGAGCCCACTCTGTGGTGGCCCCTTCCCTACCAGGTGCGGTGGTACCTCAGCTCGGAGCAGGAGTTGGAGCGAAGCCCGGGAAGGTGCCAGGTCAGTATGGATGGAGTCCCTGGGGGTGGAGGGCAGAGGTCAGGGAGGAGCGAGAGCTTCTGAGGCCCATGGGGCAGGAAGGACAGGGCCCGGCTGCAGCAGGGCAGGGGGCATAGCCAGGCCCAGAGCATGGTGCCGTGTCCCAGATAGGGACGAGGGGCCCTGGTCTACCTCCCGGGCCCTTCTTCCAGGACCTTGGAGCAGACCTCAGAGACAGACTCTGTGGCACCCACATTCAGGCGACAGATGGGGACGCTGAGCTTCAAGATAGGGAGTTGGCGCAGAAGGGCCCGCCCGTCACTGCGGAGCGGGGGGGAGCCCGAGGTGGGCCGACTCCCCATCCGGTGTTTGTTCCTCTGCACCAAGCCCTTGAGGAAGTGACTTCAGGTTAAACAAAAGGCTGCCTGAGTCCACACAGCAGGGAGGGAACATCTGGAAGCTGTTAACCCAGAGGTGGGCTGGGCCGGCCATGTAAACAGGCTCCAGGAGATGGGACAAATCCACGCACAGAAGGGTTTGCAGATGACTTCCGGAACTTACGGGAAGAGGGCTGCAACCACTGCATGTGTCCCTCGCCGTTCCCGCCGGGCACCCAGGTGGCTGGCTCGGGAGCCCCAGAGCTGCCACGGCGGGAAGGGCCTGGAGGGGCCCCTGGAGGCCAGGCTGCCACTCACTCTCCTTCTTTGGCCACAGGTGTGGGGCTCCCAGGTGTATACCCAGGTGGAGTGCTCCCAGGCGCAGGTGAGAGCAAGCAGGAGAAGGGGACCCTGTAGCAAGGAGAGCAGACCCTGGCAGCCTCCCCGGTGGCCCCCCACCCCCCCCCGAAGCCGAGGCCACCAGAGACCTTGGGTCCTGACCGGCATTTTCTCCCTAAGCATCAAAGCTCAGGCTACAGGCGTCAGATCTCTGGTTGTCTTTTCCCTACGAGGATCCACAAGCTTCCCCTGGCCCCCCGGCGCCCTGAGCCCAGGCCCAGACCCAGACGTCATCACAGCCTGCAGTGGGCCCCCAAGGACAGACCAAGTCCCCAGTGTGGCCAGCTGTTTCCCAAAAGCCATAAGTCACCAGGGGCCCCACCCAGTGCATCCGCCCTGCAGGAGGCCCTCGGAGCTGCCCTCTCAACCTCCTTTCCCCACCAGGGCCCGGCCACCCCACCCAACACGTGACCTCTTGAATTCCCCCAAAAGCCCAGACTCGGGCTGCTCTGCGGGATTGGCTGGCAGAGTGTCCCTCCCTCGGCCCCTCCCTGCCACGGTGGCCCAGCCCCAGGGGAGACAGGAGAGGTGACAGCACTGGACACTGGCAAATGGAGTGTCACCCAGCCAGAGCAGATGACTGCTTTGTGTTTGCTTGTCAATCACATCCAGTGAGAGCCCCGCAAGGTCACAGGCCTCCCCGACCTGCAGGCTCTCCCCACTTCTGGCAGGCTTCTACCGTCTGCCTTCTCTGATGAGGGTGAGCAGGGTGGCGGGAAATTAGCTCCAGTTTAGAGACAGGCCAACAGAAACACAGAAGCACATGGCTAGGAAATAGCATTAAAACTTCCGACCTTGGGTCAGATGGGGAAGAAAAGTCACTACCAAAGAGGCCCTCCCCGCACCCTGTGAGCCATGCCAGTAGCTGACAGTCAGTGCAGAAGGAGGCCAGCTGTGTCACTGACGGGTATGGTGCCGGGCTGGACCTTCCAGGCCGGCCTTCCCACGCCCACTGCGAGCCCCCTCTTTGCCCCTTCAGGAGCTCGGTTCCCGGGTGTAGGGGTGCTCCCTGGGGTTCCCACTGGAGCAGGCGTCAAGCCCAAGGCCCCAGGTATGTTGCCAGCTGGGCTGGGGACCCATGGTGGGAATCTCCATTCACCCTCAGTCCCCTCCGTCCTGGGGTGAGGGGCGGGGACCCTGGGCTCAGCTGGCTGAGATGGGCGGCACATCTCTCAGAAATCCCCGAGTGTGTGCGAGGCAGCATGAGCTGGGAGGTCTGGGCAGAAGTGGCCACGGCTCGGGTCAGCCTGCCCCTCAGCACTGCCACTGGTGCGTAGGCCCTGTGCCCGTGGTGGCAGGGCTGCAGTGAGGGCTCCTTGTCACTGCAGGTGGAGGCGGAGCTTTTGCTGGAATCCCAGGTAAGGCAAGGCCGGGTCCCCCATGCCAGTGAGGGTGGGCAGGAGATCCTCCCCTGGGAGGGGCTGGGCGTACCTACTGCTCCAGGCCTCGGACTGGCTTCAGCGCAAAGTGACATCAATCACAGGCCTGCTTCCCCCGTCCCAACCCTCTGTCTGGGAGCCCAGATGAGCCCAGAAAGCCCAGCAGTCTGTGCCAAATGCCACAAGGGCTACAGGCCCTGAGTGTGGCCCAAGCCCCAGGAGGGAGAGTGTCCGGCAGCTTCCAGAAGGAAGTGGCCCATCACTGGGGGCTGCTCTGCTGGCCAATGAGAAAGAGGCAGGAAGGCCCTCTAGGCACTAGGATGGTTTCCGGATTCCGGATGCCACGGGAGCTCATTCTGTCTGAGCAGAAGGTGGAGCGTGAGGCTGGGCGCTTCGCAGGGGCCGCTGGCTCGAGTGACTGGGACCTCATTTTGCTCTCCTTGTTCCCACAGGAGTTGGACCCTTTGGAGGTCCGCAGCCTGGAGTCCCTCTGGGGTACCCCATCAAGGCACCCAAGCTGCCAGGTAAGGCAGAAGGAGGATTCGAGAGACACCACTCGCTGGGCCTCCCTACTGGGAAGCCAGCTTGAGAGGGGACTTGTTTGGCCACCTGTGTCTTGGGGTGGACGAGGGTAGCCAGGAAACCTGGTATTAAAGCCCATTTCTGGTCGCCAGCAGAGGGAAGCAGGGGGAAGCCATCCTGCAAGTGTTGGTCTCACTCCCATGCACACACATGCACAGAGACCCATAGCCCTGATGGGAAACCGCTTGTGTTGATGGTAAGAAACACCATTCACTGGAAAGACTCCTCTGATGCCAACCCACCTGCACCCCAGCGATCAGCTCACATGATGAGCTGTTTCCTGATGGGGAGGAGAGTAAGGAAGATACGCAGACTCTGGGGCCATGGCAGGGCCTGAGTTGGTAGAAGAACGGGTGTCCCATCATGCCCTGGGGCAGGGGTGTCCTCTCCCTCCTCCACCAAGGCCTCTGCTCTCCCGAGAGCCTCTGAGAGCAGCTCACAGCCCTGGTGGAGGCGGCGCAGTCTTGGGCTTCAGTACCTGTGGGAATAGGTCTGTCTACCCAGGTAGTGGGGGCCCAGTGAGGCATGGGGCCGCCATGGGGCAGCCCCTGATCCCACACTCCATCTCCTCAGGTGGCTACGGACTGCCCTACAGCACTGGGAAACTGCCCTTTGGTAAGGCCCTCTTAGACTGGCGGGCTTCTGCCTCTCTCCAGATGCAGGGTTCTGGCAAGGGAGCTGTGGCCCCAGCTCAGGGCTAAGAGAGCACCAGCTGGAGGGAGGGGGTGTGTGGAGTCTTGGAATGGGAGTCCCCGAAGGAGGGGACATGGAACTTGGACTCAGAGCGCCTCGCTCTCAATCCTGGCCCTCGCACTTATCACCAGGTCTTGGGAGAACCAGTTTCTTCTCTGAGCCTCAGTGTCTTTGTCTGTAAAATGGGAATAACCATCCCATACACATTTGTATTTAACTCTGGCTGGGTGGGAGACAGGTGGAGACTCTGGGTGGCCTGGCCCTTGAAGGGCAGGGGAGGGGGCAGCCACAGTGAGGTCCACGTGGATGCCCAGAGCCTCGCGTTTCGCAGGCTATGGTCCTGGAGGAGTAGCTGGTGCCGCGGGCAAGGCCGGGTACCCGACGGGGACAGGTAAGGAGAGCCTCACCCCACTGCCAGCCAAAGGGGGCACTAATTACCGAGCCTCCATAAAGCAGGCCAGCCCACCCTACATCCAGACCCCGGTCTGAGCCTGGAGAAGGATCCTCAACCTCTGCATGCTATGAAACCCCGCATCCACACCCAGATGGGAACCAGTTGGTTTTCTTTTTTTTTTTTTATAAATCTATTTATTTATTTATTTTTGGCTGTGTCGGGTCTCTGTTGCTGTGCGCGGCTTTCTCTGATTGCGGCGAGCGGGGGCTACTCTTCATTGCAGTGCGAGGGCTTCTCATTGCGGTGGCTTCTCTTGCTGTGGAGCACAGGCTCTAGGTGTGCGGGCTTCAGTAGTTGTGGCACGTAGCCTCAGCAGCTGTGGTGCATGGGCTTAGCTGCTCTGCAGCATGTGGGATCCTCCTGGACCAGGGCTTGAACCCGTGTCTCCTGCATTGGCAGGCGGATTCTTAACCACTGCGCCACCAGGGAAGCCCCGAACCAGTTGGTTTTCTTGGGGCTGGAATAGGTGGGCTCTGGAGATGCAGGGGCACATTTTCCAGAGTCTCTCTCCTTCCTCTCCCCCAGGGGTTGGCGCACAGGCTGCAGCAGCAGCAGCAGCTAAAGCAGCAGCAAAGCTTGGTGAGTACGCCTGCAGTCCCTGCCTGCTAGCTGCCAGCCCCCCAGCCTCTCCATCCCTATTACCACGGAGAGCCTTCCTCACAGATAACTAACTAAGGTGGCCCCTCCCCACTCCACCCCTATTTATCCAACTTTTGCAGCGCCACCCGTTCCTGTCTTCTTCCATGCATCCATTCATTCATTCTTTTTTCCATCCATCCATTCACTCCACCCTCCAATCCTCCATTCCTCCATCCCTCCATCCATCTCTCCATCCATCCACCCATCCCTCCATCCATCCATGAATCCATCCCTCCCTCCATCCATCCATCCTTCCATCCATCTATCCACCTATTTATCTCTCCATCCATCCATCTACCCGTCTATCCATTCATCCATCCCTCCCTCCGTCTGTCTCTCCCTCCCTCCATCCATCCATTTCAGAGACCAGGGACAGATAAGAGCTCTGCTGGAGAATGTTGGCACTGCTGCGGGAGTCAAGAGGGAGACGTTGTTTCTACCTGGGGATAATCAGGAAGCGTTCTCAGAGAGAATATTTGATTCAGGCCTTAAAATATAGGTGGAGTTTGCCATGTGGTTAAAATAGGAGGGAATGGGTAAAAGTGTGGTTAGAATGATAATTTTAGGTGGTACCTATATGAGCATTTAAACAATTTAATAGTTTAGTATCAATTTAATATGTACTATAAAACTTTTAACTAGCTCCTCAAGCCCATGATCCCTTGGTTAGTAGATGTGGCATGGCCTTCTCTATGCCCACGTGGGGAGCAAAGTGGGCATCTGTCCCCCTGTCCCGGGTGATTCCCCAGTTCAGAGACAGATCATGGGTGGTGAAGTTTTCACCTCTACCCCAATCCCAGGGGAGCCCTTCCTGTAGCCTGTAGCACCGAGCTGGAGGCCTGCCCCACGGAGGCCCCACAAGCCCTCCCTCCAAGCCCCCAAGGCTGGAGGAGGTGGCTGGAATGTGGGAGCAGGAGAGTGGGACGGCAAGGGGCTGCCAGAGCTAGGCAGCCAGGCGCTTGGATTACAAACTTGGCCGCGTCTTCGGAACACAGGGAGAGGAAGTCTTGAACATTCTTGCAGGGGCCCCCCTGGCCCGGGGAGCGGCCGCTTGTGGTTTCTCAGTATGTGGCAGTGATTAGAATGGGATTTGTCTGAAAACATACAAGTCCCTTAATGAGGGTGTTGAAATGGACACTTTGGGGGTGAGTCAAGGAACAGTGGGGTGGGGGCCTTCCCAAGCCGGCCCAGCTGGAGACGCCTGGGCCTCATTCCCAGAGGAGATTGTGCTGTGAAAAACACCAGCATCCAAGTAGCCTCCTGCCTGGCTTCGGGAGGGGCCCCTGGGAGCCACATTTGCACTATCTCCCTCCTAACAGGTGCCGGAGGAGCCGGAGTTCTCCCAGGTGCTGGCATTCCTGGCGGGCCCGGCGTGATTCCTGGCATCGGAGGCATCGCAGGTCGTGTCCATTCCAGCAGGGGGTGGAGGGTGTCCTTGAGAACGCTGTAGGGGAAGGGCCTCACCTTCTGTGGCTCTTTCTCCAGGGGTCGGGGCTCCAGATGCTGCGGCTGCAGCTGCCGCTAAGGCAGCCAAATATGGTGAGTGTCCCCCCGGGGGGCAGGACCAGGGCTCCGGCCAGCCCTGGCCTCTGCACGGGCCATGGAGACCCTCGTCCTATAAGGCTGGATGGACTTGGCCTTTGTCCATCTGGGGCACCGGCCCTCGCCAGGCATCACCGTCATGCCTCCTTGCTTCTGCCCATTCTGGCCACTCTGCCTGGGAGACTCTCTCCAGTGCTCTCCACTGACTGACTCAGCAGAGGGTGGGGACCCTGTGGAGCATCTGTCTCCTCCCACTTTACCCCCAGGGCCAGCCAGAGCTGCTGCGCCAACTGCCTGGGTGCCCAGTGGAGCGTTCTGACCCTGCTTTAGAGCTAGATCGCGCTCTTCCCAAGCATAGATCCAAACCCTTAGAGCTCTGTCGGGGTTCCCTCACTTCCCTCCCCTTCTCTCGGATGACTTGGATCCATGCAGATGCGATGCCCGCTCACCTGGGATCCTGCACTCAGGACCTGCCACTCCCGTAGTTCCCCAGAGTCGTGCCCCTGGAGGCCCTCTGAGGTTCCCACAGGGTCCAGGCCAGGGGAACAATCCTTTCCTGCCACAGGAGCTGCTGGAGGCTTAGTGCCTGGTGCGCCAGGCTTTGTCCCAGGAGCAGTCGGCATCCCAGGAGTTGGAGTCCCAGGTGTTGGGGTCCCAGGTGTTGGAGTCCCTGGTGTTGGAGTCCCAGGTGTTGGAGTCCCTGGTGTTGGAGTCCCAGGTGTTGGAGTCCCAGGTGTTGGGGTCCCAGGTGTTGGAGTCCCAGGTATTGGGGGCCCGGGCATCATGGGTAGACCAGGTGAGCTTGGCTCTGTGTGTGTGTGTATGTGTGTGTGTGTGTGTGTGTGTAAGAGAGAGATGTTGAAATTATTGCCAAGACTTTTGTATTCTCCCTGACACCTCCCCACTCTATCCTCTTCTCTCCACACGGTTGGTCATCTTGTCTCCCTTGGGATATAACCACCTCCTAATTAACTACGGCCAGCATCATCTTGAATTCACCTTTTGGCTGTCAGTGTGCTCCTGGGGGCAGGAACCATGTCTTTTTCATCTCTGTGTTCCCAGCCCTTAGCTGAATATGTACTCAGTAAATGGTGGATAGATGGGTGGGTAGGTAGATGGGTGGATAGATGGATGGGGGCGTGGATGGGCAGAGGGACAGCTAGAGAGGTAGGTGAATGGCCATGTGGATGAGTAGGCAAATTGATGGATGAGAGAGTGGGTGGTGGGTGGATGAAGGGACAGATACAAGGATGGGTGGTTACATGGATGGATAAATAGATATAGGTAAAATGGTGGATGGTGAGATAAATGGGTAAATGGAAAGAGAGATGAATAGGCAGGTGGGGGACAAGATAAGTTGTTAGAAGGATGGATGGATGGATGGATGGATGGATGGATAAGCACGTGGGTAAATGAGCAGATGAACGGGTGGGTAGAAGGCAAACACAAAATGGATGGGGAACTTCCCTGGCAGTCCAGTGGTTAAGACTGTACGCTCCCAATGCAGGGGGTGAGGGTTTGATCCCTGGCCGGGGAACGAAGATCCCACGTGCCGCGGGGTGCCACGAAAAAAAGAAAATCAAAATGGTTGGTTGGTTAGATATTTAGATGAGTGGATAGATAGACAGATCGATGGATAAATGCATGTGTGGGTGGACAGAGAGATAAGTGGTTGAGTGGGTAGATTGAGGTCCAAGGATAGACAAATGGGCAGCCATACGGGAAGGTCAGCAGATAGAAGAATGGGTGGCTGGTTAGACAGATGGACAGATGGCTTGATGGAGATATGAATGGGTAAACGGATGGACAACTCTGTGTTGGCTCAACAGATAGAAAGAAGATGGACTGAAAGACAGATGGGTGGACAGAGGGATATATATAGCGCATCTCTGCTCCATTCTCTCCTGAGCATTTGTGTTTCCCTTGATCTCTCCAGGGGCTGTGTCACCAGCTGCAGCTGCTAAAGCAGCAGCCAAAGCGGCCAAATTCGGTGAGTCCTGTGCTGACAGCTCCGCCCCACCCTATTCTGGCCTTTACTTGCCAGAACTAAAGGACCGTCCTCTTCTAGTCCCCGTTGTACAGCCCAGAGAAGGGGAGTGACTTGCCCAGGGTCACACAGCAAGTCACTGGCAGAGCTGGGACTTGGCCCTGTTGGGCCCCAGGACCATGTCTCCCCCAATTGTCTCCCACCATGAGGCCAAGGGACTGGGTGATAGGAGAGTCCCAGTACGGCATTCCCAGTGGAGACAGTGTCCCTGACCCTCCCTGCTCTGGCCAGGACCCTCTCAGAGGAGCCCAAGCCTGGCTGGGGATAGGGGACCTGTGCGCAGTCTTTCCGTCTTCAACAAAGAGGCCCTTCCCCAAGCGCTCAGAGAAGAGAGAGGCTGGAGACACACTGTGGGGTGTCAGTAGGGAGGAAGTTGGTGGGGGAGGAAACACGGTTTCCTGTCCTTCATGGACCAGACTTGGGGGAAGCTCGCATCCTCTTCTCCAGTCCAGCGTGTCCCTCAGAGCCCTTCCCAGCCTCTCTCATTGAGATCATTTTCCACTTGCATCTTTTCTCTCTGCAGGGGCCAGAGGCGGAGTGGGAGTTGGAGGTATTCCCACTTACGGCGTTGGTGCTGGGGGCTTTCCTGGCTTCGGTGTCGGAGTTGGAGGTGTTCCTGGGGCTGGCATTTCCCGTGAGCCTTAGTTCCATGCAGGGGAAACAGGGATGGGGCAGGGGCTTGGGGGATGGGGTGGGGGAGGGTAGACTGGGCTTCGCCACCGAGCTCAGGGACGAGTTGGGGGAGAGCGCAGGGAGGGTCTCCAGTGCCTTGGGGGCAGGAGTGCTGTCAGCACAGTCTGGCTGAGAGCCAGCAAGGTTTCTGAGTCTCTTTCTTTCTCGGCTCCTCTTAGCTGCAGCCCAGGCAGCGGCCGCCAAGGCAGCCAAGATCGGTAAGTGCCCCAGCCCTGCCTGTCCTCACGCCCAGGGCCATGCCCTCCCTCCTCCCCACCGCAGCCCTGCTCTCCTGCAGGGCCCAGGCTCAAAGCTCAGAGCAATTCTCCAACACGAGGGCAGAGCAACGTCACACTAGGGCCTCCAGGGCTGAAATGGCCTGGGTCAAGGTCGGAAGCCCCTGGGCCCATCCTCCAAAGCCGCAGTGAAGTTTTCTGCGCTTTTCAATTGCGCACCATTAGGATCATTGGTACCTGGCTTATCACCCCCAGACCAGCGCGTTAAAGGCGCCCGTCCATACACAACCACGGTGCCGTTACGCAACCCCTACCTCCACCCTCTGCTCCCCCAAGAAGGGGGGACGTCAAGGGCAGAGCTGGATGCTCTTCACCCCTCCAGGTGCTGCAGGAGCAGGAGCCCTGGGAGGGCTGGTGCCCGGTGCCGGAAAAATACCAGGTGTGCCAGGCGCTGAAGGGGTACCAGGTGAGCTGTGTCCCCAACCCAGACATGGGTTTGGCTTATCTCATGGAAGGGACCCTGGAGGTGGCCTATGTCCAGTGTACCATTTTACAGATGACAAGACTGAGCCCAGAGACAAGGGTAGAGACAAAGCAATTTCCCTTAGTTTGGAGGGAAGAGCCCCCATGGGATTCCAGATTGCTGAGTGAACCCGGCAATTCCCCTACCTGCCCCGGGGACGCTCAGGATGTCAGCCCAATAGGCAGTGGAACTCTGCTTTACCAGGGTTGGGGGGCCTTTCTGGTTTCTGATCAGGTGGGAGGGCCTGTGTCAGCCTTTGTTTCCCCAGCGCTCTTTCTCCAAGGGGAAGAGATTAAGAATTACAATGAGATTAATTTACAGCCTTCCTTGATTGTTTTTTTCCCACCAGAAGATTTCTCTTCTGCGTTTCCTCTTCTTTCTGGGAGGAAATTCCCCTTTTGAGTTTCCCCCCAAGAAATGTGGCACTTCCTCTAATAGTTTTGGATACAGGCGTGATTAGGATTTTTAAAAACTAACATCACCTTCAACAGAAAGCTCCAGAAATCTTTTAGACTGAGGTTTGGGAGAGACAGCTTCGGGCTGCCCTCCACCATGGGCAGAGCTAGAAGGCCACAGCCTCAGAGCTGCTTCTCAGGGAAGGGGCGTGTCCAGGGCGGCCGGTGGGCCATCTGAGAGCGGGCCTGCCTCACGCTGGGTTTCCTGGGTGAGGGGACAGTTCCCTAGAGGTGGTCTCTGAGAAGCCTTTCCACGGTGGAGGGTGGGTAAGAGGGGGAAGGGATGCTGGGGACCACTCCTCACTCTTCACATCTCCAGGGGCAGGGATCCAGGCAGCGGCAGCCGCCAAAGCAGCCGCTAAAGCAGCCCCGTTCGGTAAGTGAGCCCCCGCCGGTCCTGCCTTCGGCCCTCAGCCTAGAGCACTGCTCTCTTGTGTCCCCGCTTTGGGGTTTGGCAGACCCCCCTCCTCAGGCTGTCATGTTCTGGGCGTGGGCCTTCCTCACAGCTTTTGGCCCATCCGCCCACTTTGAGGGGTGTGGATGGAGTTTCTGATTAGGAAGGCAAAGTGAGAACAGGTGTTGGCGAGCCCTCCAGCACACACCCCCTACCCTTCCCAAAGCCACTGCTGCCTCCCAGTCCAGCTGGGGCCTTGCCCTGCTTCTGCAACAAATGCTGGGCTCCTCTGGGCTCCCACCCACCCCAAGGGACAACCATGTTCTTGCTCCCTGACAAGGTTCTCCATGTCCTGCTTCATCTGAGGGCCACCCTGGCAGCCCCAGGTTCCCATACCTTCCTGAATATGACATAGCAAAACAGCTCACTTTAGAGCCAGAGAAACCTTAACTTCAGGTCTGCTGACCCCCAAACTCACATATGACAAACAACTCTTTTTTGTAAAACTATCATTTGCTGAGGTAATCATTACACCAGCCTTATGAAATTGGTACTCTTATGCCCATTTCACAGCTGTGGAAACTGAGGCTCCAAGAGCCTAAGAGACTTGCCCATAGTCACACAGCTAAATGGTGGCCGAGCTGAGTTTGGAAGCCAGTCCTGCCTGTCTTGCAGAGCTCCCTTTACTACATAAGTCTGCCTCCATCACCCTCAGGAGTCTCAAAGGGGCCCTTGTAACTCCAAAGTTTAAGAACTCCTGATCCTGCCCAGACCTCATATTAGGGATGAAGAAGCTGAGGCCCATCAAGGGAAAGTAACTTGTCCAAGGTCACACAGCAAGTCCGCGCCCAGCTAAGAACCCAGGGCTCCTGACCTCCAGCCCGCTGCTCTTTCCATTAGCTTCTGCCCTCCTTGATCAGTACTTGGTTAAGGATGAGCTCTTCTCTGTCTTGCAGGGGTAGTCCCGGGCGTCGGCGTGGGTCCCGGTGTCGGTCTGGTTCCCGGAGTCGGCGTGGGTCCCGGTGTTGGCATTGGCCCCGGTGGTGTCATAGGTAAGCAGTGTGAGCAAGCAGGCCTGAGGGGCCTCTGAGTGCTCCATGGGTGCCGTCCTCGAACCCCCTCTCTCTCCTCCCAGGAGCAGGGGTCCCAGCTGCAGCCAAAGCCGCGGCTAAGGCGGCCGCCAAAGCCCAGTTCCGTGAGTGCCCCGCCTGCTTCTCCCCTCACCCCACAGGCCCAGGCCTGGCCCGGCGTGATCCGAGCCTAAACTGGACCCCGGGACATGCCATAGCTCAGGCCTGCCCTGCGGCCTCGTGAGGCTCCCGAGGCGGCAGACAGAGGGCTTGGAAGTGCAGATGTGGCCTGAGGGAGACCTGGGTTCGAGTTGTGAGCCACACACTGGCTGAGTGGCCTCTGAGTTTCCTGCCCTCCCGTGTGGGTACCGATGGCACCTGTCACAGAGGCTTGTTAGGAGAATCAAATGAGTTCATCCAAAAGGGAGGAACCGGAGGTTAGGCTGAAAAGGGCAGTGGTGTCCAGAGTGTGTATCCCTGAATGCCAGCCTGGGGAAGGGCTGGACTTGGTGGTCAGTGAGAGTTTTAGGAAGACCATTCTTGTGGCAGCGTAGAGGGCAGATTAAGGGGGTCTGGGCCCCTTCCTTGGGGTCTGACTCAGCTCCCTGAGCCGGACACCCCCAAAAGGGCCTGTTCCCTGCCTGCTGCCGTCACCCCACTCCCCATCTCCCCCAGGGGCTGCCGCTGGGCTTCCTGCCGGCGTTCCCGGATTTGGAGCCGGTGTTGGAGTTCCTGGACTTGGAGTTGGTGTTGGTGTTCCTGGACTTGGGGCAGGTGCAGGTGAGGGGCCTTCTAGGGGCTGAACAGAAAGACCCCTGACCTCAGAGGAGGGAGACCTCTCCTCCCAGCATGTCCCCTCCACTCAGAGATGTGCAATAAATTCCCCGTTATGTTCTCCGGAGCAGTTAGAGACAACTGGGGTAACAGACGCAGGCAGGCCAGGCAAAAGGTCCTCTGCTGCCAGATATCAGAGTTTCTGTCTCCTCAGTGGACGGGTGCCAGGGCTCCAAACTGAGAAGAAGCCCACCACCCAAGGAAGGAGGCTGGAGGGCCCTGGGGCCAGTGGTGTGTGTGGGCTAGCCTGGCTCCCCTTCGGCAGTGTGCTGTGGCAAGAGGGCCACTAGGAACTCTAACTCTTCGTCTGCTAGTTACTGAGCCTGCTCTATGTCCAGCCTCAGGCAGACCATGCCGGGCCTAGAGGAGACGGGAGGGGACAGATGGAAGGAGGAGGCACAGTTCAGCCCTCAAGCACCCACAGACCAGACTGGTAGAGGCACAGTTAGACACTGAAGCTCTGTACTTGGCTGGGTGAGCTCCTGGCTGCAGAGCCACAGCTTCAGGGCTTTGAGAGAAGCAAAGAAGGCTGAGGAAGTCAAGGAGGGCTCCCTGGAGGAAGCAGAATCCCCAGGCACAGAGCTCAGCTGCTGACCACCCCACTTTTCCTTTTGCCCTTTTCCGCAGTACCCGGAGCCCTGCCTGCAGCTAAAGCTGCCAAGTTTGGTGAGTGCACCCCACACACCATCGCTGACAGCACCTGGTCACCCAGCTGCCCTCTCCCTGGGCCAGGGCCCAATGCCTGGAGCCTACAGCGCAGGGCTGGGATGGTCAGGATGGAAAAAGGCAGTTTCTAGGAAGTATCAATGATGGTTCAGCAGACTCTGGCTCCTGCCCACTAAATGCCTAGCGTGCCTCCAGCCCTAGGACAACCCAAACCGCCCTTCACAGTTCCAGCCCCCCTGGGGGCAGTTTCACTTTGGTGAGGACCATGGTCGCTAAGACCCCTCAGGCCCTGACCATTTCATGGGGCCCAAGGTCAGGGAGGGGCCAGGGCTGCTGTCCCAGCAAAGCCAGGACTCCTCATCTGGGCCCCTGCCTCCCTGTCAGCATGACCGCGCCCGCCACGAGCCACGAGGACGTGGCAGACCTGCCCTCCCCCCACATTTGGCATTCGGGCAGCCCCGCCTGGCCAGATCCACACTGTCTATGTCCCCCTGCATTCCCGGCCTCCTGGGATCTGGGCTGGGGCCTCCGCCAGGGAACTGCCAACCAGGCCTGGCTGGTCCACGTGGGGCTAGTTTCCACCTCGGAAAATCCCAGCTTCCTCAGACCCCGCCCACGGCGGGCCTGATGACCCACAGGCCCCTCTCCTGTTCCTCGCTGGCGGCTCTGCCGGCCTGAGTTCGTCAGCCATTGCCAGGGAAACAGAGCAGTTAAGGCCTCTGGCTCCGAAGTCATTTCCTGCCCATGAAACCGTGAACACATTGCTTAACCACTGCTGTGCCTCAGTTTTCTCATCTGCGAAATGGGGCTAATAGTGCCTACGTTTCCCGCTGCCCGGAGCAGTCTGATATGTGTGACACACGGACCACGAGTGTCCCCCTAAAGCGCTAGCTATAACTCCTGCTGCTGCTGCTGCTGGCAGCTCTGTACTGGACAGTGGTTCACACTCAGAGGTCCTTTCACTATCCAAACACCTACAGGTGAGCAGGAGTAAGGATCATCATCTCCTTTACAGAGATGCAACTCTGCGGCTCAGAGAGGTGACAGCTATGATGAGTGGAGAAAACAGATTCAAACCCAGGGCTGTCAGGACCTGAGACTAGTCTTCCACCCTTGGCAGCCTGTGGCCACAGCCACCACTGTGACCACCTGCAGGTCCCAGCACCAGCCCGGGAGGAAGGAGAGGAGACAGGCAGGCTGAGGCTCAAGGGGTGTGCCCTTGCCCGATGCGTCAGGGCAGAACCGGACCTCAGACCTGGGTGTCTGGTTATGGATTTCTGTCCAATACTCCTTCCACTAGGTCATGTGGCCTCAGCCACCTGTCTACTTGCCTAGTAGCCCTGGGGCCGGGAGACCCCGTCCTTCAGAAAGGGGAGGATTGACCTTTTGTCCTCTCTGCACAGGAGCAGGGGTCGGGGCCCTTGGAGAGCTTGGAGATCTTGGTGGAGCCGGTGTCCCAGGTGGTGTGGCAGGTGAGTTGAAACCCCAGGACAGGCTGGGCATGGAGGGAGACTGACCCATGGAGAGTCCCTCCCTGAGCCCCCTCTGTGTCCCCAGGAGTCGGACTTGATGCTGCGGCTGCGGCTGCGGCCGCCAAAGCTGCTGCCAAAGCTGCCCAATTTGGTGAGTACAGGAGGCGGGGCTGCCGCCAGGCTGCTAGGATTTGACGGGAGGGGAGGGGTTCTGACCACGCACCATGGAGCGCATATTCCCTGACCTGTCCCTGAGGCCCTCAGGGGCATCGTCTCCCAGGGCCCCGGCCCACCTCCTGGCCCCACTAACCCTCCAAGGCCCTGGGGGCTCAGGCTCCACCTGGGTCCTGGGATGATCTCCCCACAGCCCCCACCTCCTCCCACACCCCACCGCAGACAGACCAGCTGCTCTCACTTGCGGGGATTAATGCACAGCTCTCTCCTCAGGGTTGGGGGGAGTCGGTGGGCTCGGAGTTGGAGGACTTGGAGTTGGAGGGCTTGGAGTTGTCCCAGGGGCCGTGGGCCTTGGAGGTAAGGGGTACTCTGGAATCGGTGAGTGCATGGCCGCCCCCTTCTCTGGGCTCCTGCAGCATTTACAGGGGCCTGAGCAGGCTTAGCGAGGGCTGCCCCTTGCAGTTGGATGTCCCAGTACTCTCCCTCTCTTTCAATTCACCCAACCACCTCAAGGGGGAGTTCATTAGGATAGTGATGATTATGCCCATTTTCCAGAGAAGAAAAAGCAAAGCGTGGAGGGAAATTACTTTCCCAAAGTCTCTGCCATCATGGTGGACCTTATGTTAACATTTCTCTCTCTCTTGGGTCATCATTGTGTCTCCCTACCTGACCTGGCCTGAAGTCTCTTACCCCGTGTACGCCACAAGACTGGCCACACAGTAGGAGCTTAATAAAGACTTCTGGGAAGATGGACGGATGAAGGTGGGGTGGAGGGATGGTGGAAGGATGAGTCAGTAGGCTGATGGCAGATCGGTGAGCAGGTCAGGAGGGGGACATGACTTGGGGAGGGAGGAGATATTCCTGGGCCCTCACGCGCGCCATCTCCCCAGGTGTGCCCCCAGCTGCAGCTGCTAAAGCAGCCAAATTTGGTGAGTTGCTCCCGATGCCGCCCCCTGCCCAGGCCTGCAGGCTGCTTAGACCCCGCCCCCACTGCCCTGTCCCCGCCCCCTGCCCAGGCCTGCAGGCTGCTTAGACCCCACCCCCACTGCCCTGTCCCCGCCCCGGCGCAGGCCTCCGTCCTGCTCACAATACCCCTGAAGGCCCATCCAGGAGATCCCTGACCCCAGACCCCAGAGGGGATGCTCAGTGTCCCTTAAACTGTGGCTCGTCCTCACCCACATCTGCCCTCCTCTCAGGTGCCGCTGGCCTTGGAGGTTTCCTAGGCGCCGCCAGGCCATTCCCAGCTGGAGGTAGGGACCACCTCTGCTGTGAAATCCTCAGCTCTGGCCGGCCCTGGAGGAGGCCTGGCTGCCTAGCAGCTGGGGCCCTGAAGCTGCATCTGGCACAGGGACACAGAGAGAGGGAGGAGGGGACAGTCCAGGAAAGGAGGCATCCTGGGCAGAGGGGCAGGCCTCAGGGTCAGGTGGACACATGTGACTCAGACACCGGGCCGGCGAGCTGAGGCCACGGAGCTGCAACCCCGGATGCCAGCAGGGGACCAGCTGTGTTAAGAAAGCTGCCGCGGCAGGGGGTAGGGGGGAGTGGGAGGAGGTGGTTCTAGTCAGAGAGGCAATAGGTGGCAAGGCTGGGGTGGGCCCTGCCCCCACCAACCCCAAACCCCTCCTGCAGGTGTCGCAGCAAGGCCTGGCTTTGGACTGTCTCCTATTTTCCCAGGTATGACCAGACTCCCCCGCCCTGGGCCCCATCCTTCCTCCTTCCCTGGTTCATCTCCTGCTCAGAAGGGCTGAGCCAGGACCCGAAGGGTACCCCGCGCCCTCAGATTGCACAGAGTTGGGTTTCCCCTTCTCCTCTCCCTCCTGTGCCAGGCCAGGGAGCATCAGCTCTTCCAACACACCACGTCCATATGAGGCAAACTGAGGTTCAGAGAGTGCCAGGGACACGCTCAGGGTCACACAGTCACTGGTAGAGGCAGAGCCAAGGGCTTCCAACAGCCAAGCCCAGAACTTGGCCCCCCTCAGACGAGGCCCAGGCTGCCCGGCAGGGCTTGGCGGGCACCCCAGAGGTGGGCACACTCACGACCCCTCTCCTTGCCTTGTAGGTGGCGGAGCCGGGGGCCTGGGAGTTGGCGGTGAGTCTATCATAAGAACGAGGGGCCCCATTTCAAGCAGGGCCCTGAGATCCTGCTGAGGGAGCGGCTAGTGCAGCCACGGCCCTGGGCTGGCCCTGGGCGTGGGGACACGAGGGAGCCCCACGGGGAATCACAGAAGCTGAAGTCAGCCCTGGGGCGTGGGGATATGGGGACCCCGATTCCTGGGGCTCCCAACCAGGCACTCGACTGGGCACCAGGAGTGAGACAGGGACCTGGGTCAGCCCGGGTCTCAGGGTCTAACCAGAGAGGTTGACAAGGTCCCATAGAAAAGGAAAGAAACTGTAGGGAAGCACAAGCCATGTTCAAGCAGGTGGTCAGGGAGGCTGAGCTGGAGCCTGTCAGTGGGCGTAAGGCTGCCCCCGGGAAGCGTGGCCAGGGTCTAACTGTGGTGGGAGAAGGTGCCGCAGAGCTGCTCAGTCCTCCACAGGCAGCAGGCCATCTGCAAGGGGCGAGGTTGGACAGGAGGGTCGGGCCGGGGTCAGAGAGGCCTTTGGAACCCGCTGCTACAAGATGGAGACGTGTGGAGGGGCCGGGGAGGGGTTGTCTGGGAGAGGAGGGAAGGCCTGGCCTCCTCCCCAATCCCGGCCTTCCCTCCACAGGCAAACCTCCCAAGCCCTACGGAGGGGCCCTGGGAGCCCTGGGATACCAAGGTGAGTAGAGACTCAGCCCCTGGAAGTGGGCGGGGGGTGAGGGGGTGGGTGTTGGGCAGAGGCAGAGTGATGGGGTCCATCAGCCTGGGAGAGAGGGCAGCACGTCAGACAAGGCCTGGCAGGGAGTGGGGAGGCTGGGGCAGAGCTGGACACCTTACCCACCCCTTCTTCTACCTGCGACACAGACACGCAGAGCTGAGAGTGGGCCAGGACCCTCCAGGTTCATCCAGGCCCGGCCTGGCCGCCCCTCCCTCCCTGGTACCCACACCCGCCCCTGCGGGAGGAGCGAGGGGCTGGGAGGGGGGGCAGAGAAGGAGAGAGAGGATGGAGGCGACAAAAAAGCGAGCCCCGGAGTCAGGGGATCAGAGGGGTGGACCCGGCAGGGTGGGCAGAGGCGGCCCAGAGCCACACCCTTGCTCCAAGATGCAGATGTGTCTCTGGCAGTGTGTGGGGCGGGGTCTGATCACCACCCCCCAGGCATTTCCCAATGATGCCCAAAAGAGACCCAGAGAAGCCCCAGCTCTGCACCTGTGCCCAGCTCAGACTGCGGATCCCCTTTCCACGCCCCCAACCTGCTTCCCACTGAGCAGATGAGACAGCCCAGGCCAGGGCAGGGAGAGGCAGAGGCAAGAGCAGCCTGACCTCGTCCACGGCGCCCAGCTCTCAGTCAGGCACCAGCTGGTGCCTGTGGCCCTGTCACACAAGCTCTCTTTTTGTTGGCTTTCTTTCCCAACAACACCCTGGATGAGCTTCACAGAGAGAGAGAAAGATGGTGCTCACTGCCACCAGGTGGCAGTAATGAGCCACATCGAGCTCCCCCAGGGGTAGACGCTACCCCAGGCCCTACTACCAGACTTCTGTGCCTTGATGATTTGAAATAAGGTTAACCAATCAGACCCTCCGCCCGAGAGGGCAGGAGTCCTGCTACCACCCACCTGCTCAGTGGGAGTTTGTACAGCCGAAGAGCTCAGAGAGTGGCCTGGGGTCGTGTCCAGGCTTCCCGTGGCTTCTTGGAGCCTCTGTTCCCCGCTGTGATGATGTGGGTGTTAAGAACAGCTTGGAGTTGGGGGGAGTGGGCAAGGGCTTGAGAAGCAACCAAGACTGACCCTTGCATGTGCCTCCCCGCACCCAGCTGGGGCCTGCCTGGGGAAAGCCTGTGGCCGGAAGAGAAAGTGAGCTTCCCGGGACCCCTGACTCACGACCTCATCAACGTTGGTGCTACTGCTTGGTGGAGAATGTAAACCCTTCGTGACCCCCCCCATCCCATGCCCCCTCCTAAGTTCCCACCCCAGGAGGGAACAGGGCAGGCAGGGTGGCCTTGGAAATCCACAGGGCAAGCAAACAAGAGAGTGGTGGCCAAGTGAGCTCCTGGAAGCCCCCTCCTTCAGAGGCAAGGGGTGGGTGGCCTTGGCCCCTGCCCCCACCCCCTTCCCACCCAGGAGCTCTCCCTCCACACACTCCATCTCCAGGGGAACTTGGTGCTACGTACTGGTGCTCTCATTCTCCCTGCGGGGAGGGAGGAGGGAAGGACAGCCCCTCAGGGAACCCCTTCCCTGGGGCTCCTCTGAAGATGGTGCAGACACTTCCTGGGCAGTCTCGCCTCCCCCTGCCCACCAGGACCCACCTCTGGCTGCAGTCCAGTTGGTACCCAAGCATCGAAACCCTCAGGCTGGATTCGGTCACACCATCTCTTGTCCCCCTTGGCCCCCTCTCCCCTACCAATGGCTATTCCCCATGTCTGGGGCACCTTCAGGTCGGAAGATTCCCCCCATTGGGAATAGCCCTCTTGCTCTTGTGGAATTCATCCGCCCATATGCCCATCCGTCCGTCTGTCCTGGTCCCCATTTGGCTGCCCAGCACCTCTAGCTGGCTGGGCGCCCCTACCATCAACTCGGTTAACCTGTCATGGCAGCCTGTGCCCTGCCTCTGCCCTACCACATACACCCCTACGTAGGGGCCCCGAGCCCAGGTTGTGAGGGGCTGTCCCGACTGGGGCAGCAGGAATCTCCCTCGCATACTGGGTCTCCCCCCACGCAGTACTGTATCCCCGGTCCCCCCCCCTGGAGCCCCTGTACTTCAGAGCATATCCCCCCCTACCCCGCCCATCTCTTTGTGTCTCGCTGTGATAGATCAATAAATATTTTATTTTTTGTCCTGGATGTTTGGGGATTATTTTTGGCTGTTGATGTTCTCCTTTGGTTTTATTTTTGTGGTTTATGGGGGAAAAAAACCTTTTCTTTTTTTTTTTCTGATCTGGGGAGCTACACCCCCAGTAGAAGATTCATTTTAATCGCTTTGGTATAACTCTGAGTGAAACACACATTTTTTTTTTTTAAATAAGAAAAGACAATTAACTGCTTCAGAAAAGACTAATAAATGAAAACCTTTTAAGGAACTGTCTTGGCCTCCTTTGTAATCCCTCATCTGCCTTCAGCTCCTGGTCAGGGTAGGGAACAGGGCTCAGCCTTGGGAACCTGTTCAAGATGTATTTAGGGGGCTGCCAATTACCTGCCATTGGCTTCTGGTGAATTAATCCTTCTCCTAGTTCAGCCTGTCCTTTCATAATGATAATCCCTTTGTAGGGGAAGCAGAGCGGCCAGCCCTACACACGTCCACCCACAGTGGGTCTCATTCCTCTGAGGATGTGGGTTCACCCACCCAGACACTCCTTCCCCAGCCCTCACCCCTTAGGCCCAAATCCTTGGCCTCTAGATGCTAAGAGTACAGCTGGACAGATGGAGGAAACAAAAATGACCCTTCTGTCCAGACCAAACGCTTGGCCTTGGTGAACAGCCTTGCAGAGAGAAAAGAAATGGCCCGACCTAAGAAACACAGATGGATGTTTCCTTCTAAACGTCCCCTTTAAGGAAGACTCACTGTCACACGTGGCCACTAGGGCACCACTTTACTTCTTTACAAAACAAAGCAAATGACACTCTGCAGGTGGCAACAGGAGACTCTGGACTACCCTTGGATGCCCCAATTCCCCAGGGTTGTCCCCCTCCCCTCAGGACTACAAATCCACAAAGTATGGGGGTGTGCCCCCCTGGAGCCCACAGGTCCCTTCTAGAGCCCACAACTCCCTTCTAGAGCACACTCTTGGGTACCAGATTCTGGAATTTCCTCCCCAGACCACCAAGTCCACTTCCAGGGCCCACATGGCCTCATGTGTGCATCAGAGCAAACCCCATGGCCAGTGGGCACGCGTGGAGGCCAGAAGGATGGCAAGGGAGCTGTTTGTTGCGAGTGCGGGTGGAGTCTGTCGTGCAGACAGCAGCAGACGGCAGTGTGGGTATCCGTGCACCTGTGCACAAGGACCCTGTGGAAAGAGCAAGGGGGTGGGGCGATGCTCAGGGACAGCTTCCCAGAGGACAGTAGAGCACAGGAAGCAATCTACCAGGCAGAGAATAGAGCAGAGAGTAGGGAGGGTCAGACCTTTCCAGCAGGAAGGGCAGCCTTGTGAAGGTTCCCAGTGCCTGGTGGGAGGGAGCAGAGCCGAGGAAAGGCGAAGGATGGATCAGAAGCGGGTCGGGGGTAGGTTAAAGGAGACCACGGGGTGGGGGGCTGCTGTGACAGTCAGTGAGGAGTGACAGCCTGCCCAAGAGTAGTGGCAAACCAGATTCATTCATTCATTCACTTGTTCAGCAAAAAGATCCCTTGCTCATCCTGGGAAACCCCTCAGCCCCAGGCATATTGGGATAGTTGGTCGCCCTGCCTTCCAGAGACATCTATTCATCATACACAAACATATACACATATTAGTTGCATTACTCAGCATCCTGGTGTTATTTTAATCAAAACTATGTTTCAAAGATCATTCCTTATCGGCTGTATATTCAGTTAACAAATACTTACGGAGTTATGTACCACGCACTAGGTACTGTTTTAGAAGCTGAATATACAGTAGTAAACAAAATGGGCAAAAATCCCTTTTCTCGTGGAGTTAACATACCAGTAACTCTATCTGTTGTATTTATTTAATCACTTTGCTATTATGACCAATGCTGTCCTGGACATTTGTGTGTGCGTATCTTTCCTACATGTCAGTGTGACTTGGTCTATAGCAGCACCGTCCACAGAACTTTCTGTGATGACGGAAATGTTCTCTATCTGCTGTGTCTGGTGTGTAACCACTAGCTACGTGGGCTCTTGAGCTCTAAAAATATGACTAGTGAGACTGAGGAATTGATTTTTTTTTTTTTTTTTTTTTTTTGCGGTACGCAGGCTTCTCACTGTTGTGGCCTCTCCCGCTGCGGAGCACAGGCTCCGGATGGATGCGCAGGCTCAGCGGCCATGGCTCACGGGCCCAGCTGCTCCGCGGCATGTGGGATCTTCCCAGACCGGGGCACGAACCCGTGTCCCCTGCATCGGCAGGCGGACTCTCAACCACTGCGCCACCAGGGAAGCCCAGGAATCGAATTTTTAATTTTGTTTTTTAATTTAAATTTTTAAATGTAAATAGCCACAGTATTGGATGATGCAGGTCTATGGGAGAAAGTCCTGAAAATAGAAAAGATAAATCAAAAAACAAAACAAAACAAAAGATCCCTTGCTCATCCCTCTGCAGCTCTCCAGCCTCCGAAAGTTGGCCAGCCCCAGGATTCAGCCCTGGCACCTCCCTCCTTCTATTTCTCATAATTCATGGCTTTAAATACCACGTATGCGTTGGCAGTTCCCAAACTGACACGTCCAGCGCAGACCTCTCCCCTGAACTCTGGACTTGCACGTTCAAGGCCAGTTCTTAACATCTCCATCTGGAAGTCTCATACTCCTGCGTAGCATGGGTCCGCCCACCCCCACCAAAATCTGCTCTCCTCCCCACCTTCCCCGTCTCAGTAAACAGCAGCTCCAGTGGTTCAGGCCAGCAAATTTGGAGCCCTCTTCTCTCCCCACTGCCCACACCAGATTCACCAGCAAATCCTGGGACACTGCCTTCAGAAGATAACCAGAGTTCACCCACTCCTCCCACCCCCAGGCCCTGGTCCACCAGCAGCTCTTGCCCGGGGGACTGACACAGCTTCCAGGCTCGGCTCCCTGATTCTGCCCTGGCTCCCCTTCAGCCTTCTCTCCACACAGCAGCCGAAACAATCCTTTTAAAACATAAGTCAGCTCAGGTCACACATCTGCTCAAAATCCTGCTGTGGCTCCCGTCTCATTCGGGGCCCAAGCCAGAGGCCTTTCAATGGCCGAGGAGCCCCTACCTGAGTTGGCCCAGCTGTTCTGACCAGCTGTTTGACCAGCACCCTGCTACTCGGCCCCCTGCCAGGCCGTGTGGTTACACTGCCCTCTTCCCTTCCCTGCAGGCAGCAGGCCACCCCTCTGCAGCCTCCACACCTGCTGTCTCTCCTGCCCAGAAAGCTCTTCCCTCCGTTATCAACGTGCTTGGCATCCTCACCTCTTTCAGGTCTTGATTCAAATGTCACCTTCTCAGAAAGTCCTTCCCTGACCCCTTTTCTAAAACTGCAAACTATAGGGGGTTCCCTGGAGGTCCAGTGGTTAGGATTCCGAGCTTTCACTGCAAAGGACTCAGGTTCAATCCCTGGTCAGGGAATTAGGATCTTGCAAGCCATGCGGTGCGGCCAAAAATAAAAATAATAATTAAATAAAATTACAAACTATACCTTCCTCCCCCACTTGGGAGACCAATGACTTGGCCCTGCCTTCTCTTTCTCCAGAGCACCCATCACCAGTACCCATCCTGTCACCACAGAGCGCAGTATACTTCGCGTCTTTGTTTATTGTCCGACTTTCCCCACCAGAACGCAACTCCCTAAGGATGGACATTGTTTTGAGATCAAAATAGTTGAGGGCTTCCCTGGTGGCGCAGTGGTTGAGAGTCCACCTACCGATGCAGGGGACACGGGTTCGTGCCCTGGTCTGGGAAGATCCCACATGCCGCGGAGCGGCTGGGCCCATGATCCATGGCCGCTGAGCCTGCGCATCCGGAGCCTGTGCTCCGCAATGGGAGAGGCTACAGCAGCGAGAGGCCCGCGTACCGCAAGAAAATAAAAAGTTTAAACTCCCTGCTTTCATTAGTTATACACCCTGGTAGAAAGATGGTAATGGCAAGCAAATGTGCTAGGCTGATAATAGCTTCAAAGATATCCAGGTCCTAATCCCTGAAACCTTGTAAATATTACTGTTATTAGTCTGCTCAGGCTGTCATAGCAAATTGCCACAGACTGGGAGGCAGAAATTTGTTTTCTCACAGTTCTGGAGGCTGGAAGTCCAAGATCAAGGTGTCCACAGGGTTGGTTTCTCCTGAGGGCTCTCTCCTTGGCATGTAGGTGGCTGTCTTCTCCCTGTGTCCTCACACGGTCTTTCCTCTGTGCATATAAGTCTCTTACTCTCCTCTTCTTATAAGGACGCCAGTCATAGTGGATTAGGGCCCATTCTGATGACCTTGTTTTAACCTGATTGCCTCTTTAAAGATTCTATCTCCAAATACAGTGACATTCTGAAGTGTTGGGGGCTGGGACTTCGACGTACAATTTTAGGGGGGATGCAGTTTAGCCCCTAATAGTTACCTTATATGGAGAAAGAGTCTTTGCAGATGTGGTTAAGTTAAGGATCTTGAGATGGGAGATTATCCTGCTGGGCCCTAAATGCTATCACAAGTATCCTTAAAAGAAGCTGGAAGAATTGTATGCCAACAAATTGAATAACCTAAAGAAATGAATAAATTCCTAAAAACACACAACCTGCCAAGACTGAATTGTGAAAAAATGGAAAATCTGAAGAGACCAATGACAAGAAAGGAGAATGAATCAGTAGTCAATCCTCCCAACAAAGAAAAGTCAGGACCAGATGGTTTCCACTGGTGAATTCTACCAAATATTTAAAGAAGAATTTATACCAATTCTCCTGAAACTCTTCCAAAAGATTGAGGAGGAGAAACAGTTCCAAGTTCATTCCAAGAGGCCAGCATTACCCTGATAGCAAAGCCAGACAAAGACACTACAAGAAGAGGGCTTCCCTGGTGGTGGAGTGGTTAAGAATCCGCCTGCCAATGCAGGGGACACGGGTTCGAGCCCTGGTCCGGGAAGATCCCACATGCCGCGGAGCAACGAAGCCCGTGTGCCACAACTACTGAGCCTGCGCTCTAGAACCCACGAGCCACAACTACTGAAGCCCGCGCACCTAGAGCCTGTGCTCCATAACAAGAGAAGCCACCGCAATGAGAAGCCTGTGCACTGCAACGAATGTAGCCCCTGCTCGCCGCAACTAGAGAAAGTCCGTGTGCAGCAGCGAAGACCCAACACAGCCAAAAATAAAATAAATTAATTAAAGAAAAAACATCAAGACACTACAAAAAGAGAAAACTACAGAGAAATGACATTAGTAAGATGGCAGAATAGGAGGTCTTCAGTCCATATCCTCCCACAAACGATCCTAAATTTCATGTAGAACCACAAAAGACCTAAAATAACAAAAACAATCTTGAACAGGAAGAATAAAGCTGGAGGCATCACACTTCCTGATTTCAAAATATATTACAAAGCTACAGTAATAAAGAGAGAGAGAGACCAATGAACAGAATAGAGAGCTCAGAAGTAAATCCATGCATTTACAATCAACTGATTTTCAACAAGTGCACCAAAAACACACAATGGGGTAAGGATAGTCTCTTCAATAAATGGTGCTGGAAAAACTGAATATCCAGATGCAGAAGAAGGAACCTAAACCCTTGTCTCGCACCATAACACGAAAATCGACTCAAAATGGATTAAAGACAAACATAAGACCTGAAACTATAAAACTACTAGAAGAAAGCACAGGGAAAAAGCTTCTTGACATTGGTCTGGGCAATGATTTTTTGCATATGACTCTAGGAGCACAGATGACAAAAGTGAAAATGGACAAGTGGGACAGCATAAAACTGAAAAGTTTCCACCGAGCAAAGGAAACCATCAACAGAGTGAAGAGACCACCTATGAAATGGGAGAAAATCTTTTCAGACCATACATTTGATACAGGTTAATATCCAAAACATATCTGGAACTCAAGAAACTCAACATTTAAAAAGAAAAAGAACTAATTTTAAAATAAGCAAAGAACTTAGGCAGACATTTCTCAGGAGAACACATATGAAGGGCCAATAGGTATATGAAAAGGTGCTCAGTATCACCAGTCACCAGGTCATGCAAATACAAATCAAAACCACAATGAGGGCTTCCCTGGAGGCGCAGTGGTTGAGAGTCCGCCTGCCGATGCAGGGGACACGGGTTCGTGCCCCGGTCCGGGAAGATCCCACATGCCGCAGAGGGGCTGGACCCGTGAGCCATGGCCGCTGAGCCTGTGCGTCCGGAGCCTGTGCTCCGCAACGGGAGAGGCCACAGCAGTGAGAGGCCCGCGTACCGCCAAAAAAAAAAAAAAAAAAACCACAATGAGATATCACCCCCTACCTGTTTAAATGGCTATTATCAAAAAAAAAAAAAAAAAAAGATAAGCATTGGAGAGGATGTGGAGAAAAGGGCACCCTTGTATACTGCTAGTGGGAATGTAAGTTGGAGCAACCATCATGGAAAACAGTGTGGAGGTTCCTCAAAAATATTAAAATAGAGCTATCATATGATCCAGCAATTCCACTTCTGGTATATAACCGAAGGAAATGAAATCACTCTCTTGAAGAGATATTTGTACTCTCGTGTTTATTGCAGCATTATCCACAATAGCCAAGCTGTGGAAACAACCTACGTATCCAACAACAGATGAATGAATAAAGAAAATGTGTTGTATATCTACAGTGGAATATTATTCAACCTTATAAAGGAAGGAAATCCTAAATAAATAAATAAATACAGGAAGGAAGGAAGGAAGGAAATCCTGCCACATGCTACAACATGGATGAACCCAGGGGACGTTATGCTAAGTGAAATAAGGAAGTCACAGACAAATACTGTGTGATCCCACTTATATGAAGCATCTAAAGTAGTCGAATTCATGGAAACAGAAAGTAGAATGGTGGTCACCAGGGCCTGGGGGAGGGGAAGAAGGGAGTTTGTTTAATGGGTACAGAGATTCAGATTTGCAAGATGAAAAATTTGGGGACTCTGTAATGACCTGTATGGGAAAACAATCTTTTAAAAAAGTGGATAATGGGGCTTCCCTGGTGGCGCAGTGGTTGGGAGTCCGCCTGCCGATGCAGGGGACACGGGTTCGTGCCCCGGTCTGGGAAGATCCCACATGCCACGGAGCGGCTGGGCCCGTGAGCCATGGCCACTGAGTCTGCGCGTCCGGAGCCTGTGCTCCACAACGCGAGAGGCCACAACAGTAAGAGGCCCGCGTACCACAAAAAAAAAAAAAAAAAAAAGTGGATAATGTATATGTATAACTGATTCACTGTGCTGTACGCCTGAAACTAACACAACACTGTAAGGCAACTATATTCCATATAAAGGAAGAACTAAAGAAAAGGTTAAAAAACAAGTTTTGGAGATCTGTTTCACAACAGTGTGAATATACAGTTTACCCTTGAACAACGCTGGTTTGAACCGGGAGAGTTCACTTATATGCAGATTGTTTTTCAATAAATATAACACTTGTATTTTCATTTTACAGGTCTTTAAGTGTGGGGAAAAGTTTGTGTGTGATTAGAGATCACAATACGTAGAATCAAAAGAACGGGGGGTTGAGTCCTGATTCTCTCCAAACGGTTTCTGCTTCCTGGTCTTGGGTGAGTCATTTATCAATTCCTTTGTTTTTGAGGCAGAGACAGCAGCGTTCAGATTTTCCACTGTGTGTGTGTGTGTGTGTGTGTGTGTGTGTGTGTGTGTGTGTGTGTATGTGTTGAGGGCAGCGGTGGGAGGGGAGCGTGTGTTGGTTCCCTTAACCCCTGAATCATTCAAAGGTCAACTGTACTTAACACTATTGAAACGTACACTTAAAAATGGTTAAGATGATAAATTTATATTATGTGTTTTGATGACACAGTTTTAAAAAAAAAAGAAGCCGGAAGGGAGAAGGAACTGATTTCTCCTCTAGAGACTCCGGAATGAATGCAGCCGTTGTTTTTAGCCCAAAGCCACTGGGTTAGGACTTCTGGCCTCCAAAACTGTGAGCAAAATAATTTGTGACCACAGCCACAGGAAACGAATACAGTGAATAAATGATTAATTCTAACATCAGGTGAATCAGTGCTATGAGGATTAAAAGCCAGGGAAGGAGACGGAGAGTGAGACAGGATGTTAAGTTAGCTGGGATGGTTGGGGACATCTAATGTCAGGTCAAAGGCCCTGTGATGAACACATGCTTGGGAAGTTAGAAGAGCAGAGAGGTGCACCGTAGTTAACTAGAAAGAGCAAAAGAGAGAAGAAATATAAGCAAAGAAGTAGCGAGGGACTAGGTCCCATAAAGGTTGCAGTAAGGGCTTCGGGTTTGAAAGCTAGGAAATGTCACACTTTGACCCTTCAGAGGCTCTGGAGGGTCACAGGGGTGCATGACTCAGGGGCTGTCATACTGTACACCCAGCTAGACCAGGGAGGAGAGAAGAGTGGAGGGAGAAGTGGTAGAATTCTAGATCTGCTTTGTACAGGGAGCCAATAGGATCTGCCAGTAGGATTTGCTGATTGATCGATCAAGCACAAGGAAAAGGAATAGGGAGAGAGGAGAGAAGTCGAGGATGCCTTCAAATTTTGGCTGAACCACTAAAGGACGGGGATGTCATTTACTGAGATGAGAAACACTGGGGGAGGAGCAGATCCAGGCACAAATTAAGAGCTCTGATCTGGATGCATTAAGTTTGGGGTGCCCGTTTGCCATCCAAGTGGAGATGCCGAGTAGATATTTGGGTTCTTGCATCTGCAGCTCAAGGAGAGGGCAGGGGAGTCAACGAGCCACGTGTCTGGGTGATGTCACGCAGAGTGGGCAAGGAGGGGGCAGGCTGCATCTGACAGCAGGGATCCCGTGATGCCAGCTCTCTTTTCCTCCTTAGGCTAGGACAGTTCAGGCTCTGGTCCCTGCCCTGGGTCACAGTCTTGGGCTAATCCAGTGAGTATCCCCACGGAGCCTCTTGTCACCAGCCTGTGTTCAGCCAGGTATCAATTTGGCAATTTGGACAAATCCTAACCATTGACCTGGAATGAGTCTTTCCCAAAGGGCTCTGGACCCCTCATCTAGAAAACTTGTATCATGAACCCCATCAGTAAAATATTTTTGAGCAAATATCACATATATTTGCCACTTGGATGGCAGACAGGCACCTAAAACAACGCATCCAAGCCAGAGCTCTTAATTTGCACCCAAATTATTATTATTATTTTTTTGCGTTGCGCGGGCCTCTCACTGCTGTGGCCTCTCCCGTTGTGGAGCACAGGCTCCAGACACGCAGGCTCAGCAGCCATGGCTCACGGGCCCAGCCGCTCCGCGGCATGTGGGATCTTCCCGGACCGGGGCACGAACCCATGTCCCCTGCATCGGCAGGCGGACTCCCAACCACTGCGCCACCAGGGAAGCCCACACCCAAATTATTATTTGTTCCCCAACACACACATAGACACATTCACTTATAAATTACATACATAATTGACTATACAAATAATAAAAAATGTTCATCACATAACAATGCAAAAGCAGAGTTTAAGAAGAATGTTCGAAAGATGAAATGAACAACAGTTGAATGCTTTTATTTATTAAAAGTACAAAATTGCTTTTTTGCTTTCAGTTAAAAAAAGACTTAATAACTTGGATGAGCAATGTGACCGAATATGTCAGATCTGATGAGTTGGTCTTTGGTTTCACCAGGAAACGGGAAACGTGTCTGACAAGGAGCTCCGACAAGAGAGGGAAGTACCAGCTCTGTCTTTTCGCTCGTCTTGCAGTATCAGCATCATCTTCAACCTGCTTTCTTTTCAAGACTCTTTTGCAGCCACAAGTCTACTCTGTAAGGGTTAGTTGTGTTATAAAAGTGGGTGAGAGGGGCTTCCCTGGTGGCGCAGTGGTTGGGACTCCACCTGCCAATGCAGGGGACACAGGTTCGAGCCCTGGTCCGGGAGGATCCCGCGTGCCGCGGAGCAACGGAGCCCGTGCACCACCGCTGCTGAGCCTGCGCTCTGGAGCCTGCGAGCCACAACTGCTGAGCCCGCGTGCCACGGCTGCTGAGGCCCGCGCACCTGGAGCCCGTGCTCCGCAGTGGGAGAGGCTGCCGCGGTGAGGGGCCCGCACGCCACGGCGAGGAGTGGCCCCTGCTCACTGCAACTGGAGAGGGCCCACATGAAGCAAATATATATATAAATGAATAAATTTTTTTAAATAAATAAATTTTAAAACAAAAAAAAACCTGTGTGAGTTCCTCTACCTAACAGGCACAGGCCCACAGCCCCTCTAGGTCCACTCAGTATCCCCCCGCACCCTGCACTGGGGCCCTCTCTCAAGCCCCTTCACCCAGGGGTGCTACCTGCTGCCACCTCCTGAGGCCGTGAGTGTCCTCATGGGTTTCCCTTAATGCTGCCCAGTCCGTTGTAAAATCCCCTTTATTAAACTCTGCTCAGTAATCCCTGCTGAGTGCTTCTCTGTTTCGTGCCAGGACCCTGCCTGATATATACCCTATAGGAAAGCAACAAACAAGCAAAAAACGTTGCTGTCCAGCCTCCGAGGACCTCCACACCTCCTTGGGACACTTTACTATAAGTGCTTTAGGGCCATCTGACCAGCAGACAGAATGAGGGCACCAGCATCAATCTGAATATTAAGAAAGGAGGGAGTGGGCTTCCCTGGTGGCGCAGTGGTTGAGAGTCCGCCTGCCGATGCAGGGGACACGGGTTCGTGCCCCGGTCCGGGAAGATCCCACATGCCACGGAGCGGCTGGGCCTGTGAGCCATGGCCGCTGAGCCTGCGCATCCGGAGCCTGCGCTCCGCAACGGGAGAGGCCACAACAGTGAGGGGCCCGCATATCGCAAAAAAAATAAATAAATAAAGGAAGGGAGGGAGGGAGGGAAGAAAGAAGGAGGGAAGGAGGGAGGGAAGGAGGGAAGGAGGGAGGGAGGGAGGGAGGGAGGGAAGAAAGAAGGAGGGAGGGAGGGAGGGAAGAAAGAAGGAGGGAGGGAGGGAGGGAAGAAAGAAGGAGGGAGGGAGGGAGGGAGGGAAGAAAGAAGGAGGGAGGGAGGGAGGGAGGGAGGGAGGGAGGGAAGAAAGAAGGAGGGAGGGAGGGAGGAAGAAAAATTATATTTTGTTCCCTCCCCCAGGTAATTGTTTTGCACCCAGGGATGAATGCCCACCTTGTAGGCCACTGGACCCAAGCCCTGACTAGAGAAAAATCTATACAAACTTGATGGCTGGAGCTGGAGTGTGGGCAGTTCTGTCCCTTGTTCACTGGGTGAACTTAAGCATGTGGCTCAACCTCTCCCCGAATAGGCTCCCAGGCAGTAGGACGACGAAGTGGGCGGTGGGCCTCGCGGAGATAGGATTCTCCACTTGTTGGCAGGGTGCTCCACGCTTCCAGTGCTGGACTGAGCACCTGTGCGTTGGGGACCACCCAATTCCTCTGGCCACTTCCCTCAGCCAAAACCCCATTCAGCCTTGCCTCCTCCGGAACGCCGGGCAGGGCGGCGCCAGCTCCAGGTCTCCAGCACTGGGAGGAGCAAATCCCTGAGCAAGGTTGCTACAGTCTCCCCCAGAGGCTGCTCCTTTAGCGCCCTGCCTAGCTGGTGAGAGCCTGAGACGTGGGCCATCGCCTTCCCCCGCAAACCCTGCTGGGGCCTGCCCTCTCTGCAGGCCTCAGAGAAGGAGAGGACCTGGCCGGCGCCCCTGCCCAAGGCAACCACTATTGTCCTCAGGGTCCATCCACAAAGTCTCCTCCGGGTCGGGTCTCGGTTCTTGGCCCCCATCCAGCAAGCTTGGGTCTAGGGGCTCCCCGCAGGGAAACCGAGGCCCCTAATTGTCGCTTCTACACCCCCTAGGTTGCCGCATCAGAGCACGCATTCCACCTAAGCCGCAGCTTTGGGCTTAGGCGTCTTGGCCAAGTGGCGCGGAGCAGAGTGTTGTCACTCCAGGAAGAATGAATGAAAGGAGGAGCTGAGCGGGGCGGGGCGCCGCCGAGCGCGCGGGGCGGGGCCGCGCAGGGCAGTTCGGCCGCTCGCTCGCGCCCCGCCCCGCCCCCGTGCCGCAGCTCCGAGGCCCCGCCCCGGCCCGCCCCTCCGCTTGCTCCCCAGGCCGCCGCGGCGCGGAGCCGGTGCCGGAACCGGTGTCTGAGAGGCGGCGGCGGCGGCGGCGGCGGCGGCACCGCGAGCCCCGAGCCCATCCCTGCCCGGCCCGCGCTCTCCGCCCCCGCCTCCCGGGCCGGCGGCGGCGGCGGCGACTGCGGGCGAGCTTGCGGGGCCCGGGCCGCCCCCAGCCCCAGCCCCGCCGGGCCCCGCCCCCCGCCGAGTGCATGAGGTTGACGCTACTTTGTTGCACCTGGAGGGAAGAACGTATGGGAGAGGAAGGTGCGCGGGGTGCGGGCCGGCGGGGCGCCGACCAAGGGGCCGGGCGGGCGGGCGCACCGCGCTTGGGGGAGAAGGGGAAGCGGGGAGCACGGGTGGGGGCCGGGCCTGGCCGCCGCGGAGGCTGGGTCTGCCGCGAGGCCGCGCCCCTGTGTCCTCCGGGATGAGCTCGTCCTTCCGAAGCCCGCAGGCCCCTCCCTGAAAAGCTCCCACCCTGTTTCCCCCTCCTCGGCCCCGGTGGGCTGCCCTCCCACAGTCGGAGGGCCCCTCCTCCCTTTCATCCCCGCCTTCTCCCATCCCCCGACCGACGACCACCCGGGAGGAATCCCAGGCACAGCTCGCCCAGTCTTGGCCTCCATCCGCGAGCTGTGTCCACCCGGGGCTCGCCCTTATCCCTTGGAACAGGCCTTGGAAGAAAGAGTCGCTGGGAAAGCCTCAGCCCTGACTCGCAGCCCAGCGTTTGGCCGGCTCCGTGACCTTGAGCCAGGTGCTGCCTGCTGGGCCTCAGTTTCCTCGTTTGTACAGTTGAGGGCCACATAGTTGGCCCGTGGTGCTGGTGTTGGGAGCCTGGGGGCAGAATGGACAGAGCAGAGATGCGCCTCTGGGGAACTTTTGGATGTATGCTGGGGCCCCCACCCCCTCTCCCTGCACCAAACCCAGTGCCTGCCATCAGTCTTGGCTGGGAAGATGACTCTCATCCTAGCCGCCTCTTCTGCCCCTTCCCCCTACTGGGGCCCAAGGCTTGGGTTTGCAGGACAGTTAGGGTTATGAAGACCCCCAGATTCTCTCCCTGGGGTCTCCTTTCCTGGGCTTCCTCATCCAAGCAATCTCATAGGTCCACCAGGTTCAACAAAAGTCCTATTATGCCAGCTCCTCCAGCCCTGCCCTCCCCTGGGGCTACTGCCAACCCTCCCCCAGGTCCCTGAAGGCCCACTTGGAGCAGGGGCCCACCTTATGGTAGCTCCTAGGTCCCTGGGTCCTCATGGAGGGGCAGACTGTGGCCTTGGAGCTTGGCTGGTGACCCCGCAAGCCTTACCTTCTCCAGGGCTCAGTCTCCCCAACTGTACAATGGGAAGGGGCAGGCTGGGAGATCTTCCAGGGCCCACCCAGCTCCAAGGGTGTCAGGCCCCAGGGATGACTAAGCATGCCTAGTGGCCCTCTTGAAGAGGTGCCGGGCCTCCCTGGAGCAGGTGTCTGGGAGCCCAGTCCTACGGCCCTGGCCCCATGTTAGGCCACGGCATAGCCAAGCCTTCCAGGGGGCTTCAGTACAGGACGCACCAACCTAGCCCTGTCCAGTCCCTGCCCTTTGAAGGGACTGGGCAGGCAGGAGAGGAAGGGGGGCTGTGACAAGAGTGTCACCCACTGCCTTATTTCCAAATCGTGCTGCTTTCTTTCTCCGCATTTACCGTGCCAGACCCTGAGTTGAAGGATGCCATTGCTGGGGGTTGGCGGACATCTGCTCCTCCTCTTCAGTTTACAGAGAGAGAAACTGAGGCCCAGAGGAGCTTGGTAGTTCAGCTGTGGTCTCAGCAAGACTCTCAGACGTGCATTCTCTCTCCTGCTCTGTACAGCGACTGCTCAGCCTGGGCGCTGCGTGTGTACAGGAGGGTTTGTGGAGGTGCATGTGGAGTTGGCGCAGGCCAGCGCAGGCCTGCAGCAAACTGCGCCTCCTGAGAATGGTTCCTAACGCCCTTTCCACCCCTGCAGGAAGCGAGTTGCCCGTGTGTGCAAGCTGCGGCCAGAGGATCTACGATGGCCAGTACCTCCAGGCCCTGAATGCTGACTGGCACGCAGACTGCTTCAGGTAGGGCAGGCTGACCTGAGCTCGGGTGCCCTAAGCAAGGCCTGCCAGAGACGTGGCCATCCCTCCTGGTGCCATCTCTGGTTGTGACTTCCAGCAAGTCCTTGGCTTCAGTTTTCCCCATCTGTGAAATGAAGCATCTGGACTAGAAGATCTCTGGAGGCCTTTCTTTTTTGTCATTCTAGACAGAAAAGGAGAGAAAAGGCGAGACTTGCGTTTATGCTCGTAATACCAAGGCCTGTTGGCTCCTTGGTGGGGGAGGAGTGGAGGGTAGTGCGCCCCTGCCTTCCAGGTGCTGGTGCTCCACAGAGAGGCCTTGGGAGGAGCTGGGCCTCCTTCATGGGCCCCAGGCTAGTTTGGAAGATGCATATCCAGTAAGACCGGTCCCTTCCCTCCGGACACCAACTCCCAAGTGTAGGAGAGTAGGACCAGAGCTGTGGTGGAGCACATGGGGACCCAGAGGTGGCCCAGCAATCCAGGAGCACCGTCCTGAGAAGCAGGGGCAGGGGGTAGCCTTAGATAGCTCTGTAGGGCCAGAGCTGGGGATGTGAGATTTCCCACATGGAGAAGTGTGGTAGAAAGCAGCTCCAGACAGAGGGCCCAGCAGGTGCAAAGGGTAGAATGGTGACGGGGCCTGGCCCAGTCAGTAAACGGCAGCGTTCAGGCAGGAAAGCACCCAAAAGGAGGGAAGGTAAAGTGGTGAGGCCCAGCTGGGGTCAGGGCATCAACCACCGGCCGAAGGAGTTTAATTTGGGCAGTGGGAGGCTCCGACAAGGATTTTTTTTTTTCTTTTATAAAAATGTCTTAACATTTTCTACAATTTAGGAAGGGCCAGGCACTGTTTTAAGAACTTTTTATAGTTGGATACGTGTTGTCTCCGTGAATCGGAACACGGAGAGGTTAATTCTCTTGACCGAAGATACACAGCCAGTGAGCGAAATGAACACACAGTACACACACTGGCTGGGGAGCCCAGAGGAGAGGCGGGCTCCGTGTCCTGGGGTTCCCAATCAGGTGTTCAGAAGGAGGCCTTCAGGGAGGAACGGGCCTCTGAACAGGCAGACAGGGAGGTGGGACCGTGCAAACCGTTGAAGGCCCGGGATCAGCTCATCTAGTTGGAACAGAGTGAGTCGAGAGACATGATGATGAGGCAAAGTTAGGATCGATTCAGTGAAGAGCCCTGAATGCCAAGATCAGTAGCTTCTGAGGGCAGTAGGGAGCCAGCAGAGAGGGTAAGAAAGCAGGGGAGGGATGTGGGCAGAAGTGCTATTGAAAAATGCCATCCCGGTGGGCAGATGGTGGTAACATGGCAGGGAAGGGACTGTCAAAAGTTCGGGGCTCTGTGCCCATAAGACCTGACATAGGACAGTGACTAAGAGTGGAGAGAGTTTCAGATCTAGAAGGGACGATATTTGGCAAGGATTAGTCATATTAGCCACTATTCATTGGTGACTCTTGTAATGTCATTTCATTAAACCTTCACCATAACCGTAGGAGGGGCCGTTATTCGCTCGATTTCCACGTAAGAAATGGAGGCTCGGAGAAATCAAGTAACTTGCTGAAAGTTGCAACAGCCAGAGCTGGGACTTGAACCTATGTCTGTCTCACTCCAAGTCACTGCAGAGCTGAAGAAGTCAGGGGCTGTGGGGTGGAGCTGGGGGCTGGTGAGTGGCAGGGGCAGAATCTACAGCAGAGTCTGGTTTTTCACCCCGGGTGCAGAGGAGGCCAGTGGTCTGTTGGCTCTGGTGGAGCTGGGGGCCGTGTTGGTGAGGAGTTGTGCCCTGTCCTTGTTGAGGTACAGGTGCAGTAGGCTAGCCAGGGAGGCAGTGCCCTCCCGAAAGCTGGCCGAGGTGATCTGAGGCCGGTCAGAGGTGGGAAGGGCAGAGACAACAGCCTACTCAGTGCGGGGGGATGGGATTTGAGAAGAGGCCAAGAGAAATCCAGGGAAGAACTTTGGGGGCCCCGGTGCATGGAGTGGGGAGGGAGGTAGAGCCTTGGGAGACATGGGGGAGGGCCAGGCGTGCAGCCACAGAAGCCACAGAAGGGCAGCAGTGGGGCGGGATGCGTGGAACCTAGCTTTGGAGGGGTCCCTGCCCTGTTAACCAGCAGAGGGCTGAGGCCCCGGGAGGGGGCGGTAGGGAGGGGGCATGTTGGGTTAGGCCCCGGTGCGGTGGGGACACAGGGAAGGCTCCCACAGTGAGGGAGGGCCCACAGGCAGTAAGAGCCATGGCTTCCACATGGTTCCACGACTTACACAGTGTTTCTGGCCCCGTGGCGTGTGGTCCTCCCAACAGCCCCCAAACCTGGTTGAGGCCAACGGTGTCCTCACTCCCCTGACAGTCAGGAAAGCAGCTCAGAGAGGAGTCGCTGCTTGCTGGGCCCCTGGAAGCATCTCAGTGCCGTGAAGCGGGGCTGCCACCAGCCCCTGGGCTCCGAGAGCCTTGCAGCGACAGAGTTGCTGTGGGCCCATTGTCACCGCAGAGCCAGCCCCTTTCTCTGTTCCAGCCTCCTGGGAGGTCGTGGCCAGGCTCAGGGGGGTCCAGGCTTCCCTTTGCCCAGCTGCTGCCTCTGGGAGGTCCCTTCCCAGAAGCCTGCAGCTCAGGAGCCCTGGGGCTGCCGTAACTCGGGTAACATCTCCCTGGAGGCTGGTTGGGCTGACCCTGGATGAGGAGGGCTGAGTGCACAGCTGGCACTGGGGGCCGGAGCCTGGGCTGGGATGCCCCCCTCTTTGGGGGACTTGCAGGCAAAGAGGATGGACTGTCCATGGAAGTCAAGCTCTGTTCCCTCGGGGGCAGCACCAGAAGAAGCAGCTGCTCCCTGTCCCCAGAGAGGCTCCAGTGCCTTTGTTACAGCAGAGGCCGGGGGGCACGGAGGGTGCCTTTCTCGGGTGTGCAGGGCTGAGGACACAGTGCCGGCCAAGCTTCCCCGCCTGCACCAGAGCCCAGGCAGTAGGCCCTTCAGCTGCTTCCTGTTGTGAGCTAAGACCAAGTCCTCTTGCACCCACATCACTGCATCCTCCTCCCCTGCCGTGTGGCCACGCTGGCCCCTCCCTCTGCAGCCTCCAATCCTGAGTGCCTGGAGTAGGATAGGGAAACAGCCTGTCCGGCCCACCCCTGCACTCCCCGTAGGCCTCTGGGGCCCCCCTGCGATAGGTAGCAGCAAAGGATGCTGGCCTCGAACCTGAGAAGATGCTGCTTCCTCCGAGGGGCTAAGTAAGTGGAAAGCCCCCTCCCCACCTGTCCCAGGCCTCAGGCGGGGCCCCTGGTGTGAGGGCTGGGGCTGGAGGCCATGGCGGGACAGACCCACCTGAGGCCGGGCAATGGGGCAGGAGAACTGAAACTCCTTGGTCACTGTTGGCCGCCTGTCGAGGGGAAGCAGGCCACCGCTGAGACTCCTGGCCCTTCTGGTACAGGTCTCCCTTAAGGCTGGTCCCCCAGCTGCTCTTTTTCACCCTTGGTGTCCAGGGATGTGGCTCTGGGTAGAGGGCACCCCTGGGAGGGAAGGACCTGTCGCCGTAGGGGTTTCCACTGCTTCCCAGCCTGGCCTGTTCATCCCCCCTCCAGCCCCACAGTGCCCTCCTCTCCTGCTCAAGCCTGGCTCTGCCTTTGCTGCTCTGGGAGAGGGCTACGCTGTACCTGGTATTACTCTCTTGACACCCTTTGTAGGGGCAGGGGCATTGGGGGGCACCCCAAGAGCCAGGCATGTCCTGCCCCACCTGCCTCCTCTGGCTCCTGGCCCGATGCGGGCCTGAGGGGTGAGGGGATGCACAGAGTCAGGGGCGCCTGTGTGCCTTCCATCGGCAAAGGTCCACTGAGGCCCCAGGCGCCAGCCACCAAACTACTATGTGAGCCTGGGCTAGATCCCCTATCTGAGATGGAGGCTGAGCCAGGGCACCCTGGAGCAGTTCTGAGGACGCTGGGGGTGGGAACTGCTCCTGGTTGAGTGCACAGAGTGAACCAGTCTGGCAGGAAGCACTTCTGTTCTCTTCGGGCACCAGCGTTTGTAGGTGCCTGGTCTGGGACCTCGGGGAGCCGGCAGGTTAATGGCAGAGGCTGGCGGTGCAGGCTGCGTGGGGGGCCATGGGCGCATCTGATCAGGCTTCAGGGAAGTGGTTATCAGGGAGCTGACTGCACTCACAGAGCCTGAGTGAAGCAACGTGGGGTCTTCCAGGGCTGCTACAGTGACGAATGTTTGTGCGTGAGAAGGACTAGGAGTTTGCAGGCAGAAGAGCATTCTCTCCCCGGGGGGAAGGCGGCCGCTCCAGAGCCCCGACTGACCCGCCCACCGAGGTGGGGGAGGGGGGCTGCTTCCTGCAGCCTGGGGCTGTGGGGGAGACTCCCGCGGTGACACTCTTGTGACGCGCTTCGTGGCTGGTGGGTCTGGTCAGCGGAAGGGCGAAGTGAATCACCGATCCGCACAGGGAGTGGGGTATCTCCCCAAGGTCACCGTGCGCTGCCTGCGCCCCGCCTGTTTGCGGAGCCTGATCTCCTGCTGCGCACCTTCCTGCTAGGTTAGAGCCCCCTGGGGGCTGCGCCGGGGACCTCCCCGTCCCCGGGTGTCCTCCCTCCTGGCTCGGTGCCTTCCTTGCCTTGTCGCCCGCCCCGTGGTAAGATGCCCACCCACTGCAGTCGGCAGCGATTGTGGGGGCAGGAAGGGCTGCAGGGGCAACAGATGACGTCATGGCTCCCGTCCAGCCGCTGCTTCCGCTGCAGCCTCCCGCATCCCAGCGCTGCCTCCAGAGGCTTTCCCTCCCCACTCGCCATCCCTTTGAGAGAGCTCATCAGACCCCGCCTTCCTGGCTTCCAAAACCCGGGCATTTTGTGTTCCCCTGCCCGCCCCCTGCCCAAAGCCCCAAGCTGTGGTCCCCAGCCCCTTCCCTCAGGCTACCAGACAATGGGGAACTGGCTGGATCCTCTTAAAGGGACAGTGTCCCAGCAGCACTCTTGCTGCTCTGCGCTCCCTCCTTCTCCTCCCTCCTCCCCCTCCTCCTCCCCCCTCCCCTCCCCAGTTCCCTAGTTCAGGAGCAGTCATTGAGTGCAGTCAATGAGTGCTGCCCTGTGCAGGCTACGGTAGAGCGGAGGCTTTCCCGGCTGCCTGGTGCACAGTGCTCTCTGACCCAGCCCCAGTCTTTCCTGCCCTCCTGTCTCCTGGTTTGTTCCCCCACTGAACCATGCGCTCTGAGCCTGGGCCCTCCTATCCCTATGCGACCTTGGTACCTCACCCAGAGCACCCAGACAGCAACAGAGCTGGACGGGTCCCCTAGCCGTTCTCTGCGCAGTGTGTACTCCGGCCCAAACGTACCTGTGCATGCCAGGACCCTGGGTCAGGCTTTGCAGAACCCAGTGGGGCTTGTGCCCGGGGTTGAGGAGGGTGTCAGTCTCTGGGGGTCCCACATTTTAGCATTTGCTTATTACCCTGGCTTAGCTGAGCTGCTGGTCCCCACCCGACCAGGACACTTGACGGGAAAGACGTCAGGCATGTAGGTCTAGCTCCTGGCCTGGGGGGGTGGCACATAGAAAGAAGCCTGTACATCATTTCTCCCCATCTGCCCTTCAGGGGCCCCACCAGCCAGGCCTTCCCGCTGCCTATGCTGAACCCCGTTCTTGTGCCTGGCAGCACTCGTGGGGCTGGCTGAAGCCTAGGGAGCCTGGAGATCCCCTCTCTTAACTGACTGACTGGTCTATACTGAGCTGAACTCCTGCCTTGTATCTTGGTGGAACTGGGAGTATCTTCATGGGGCCTATGGTGCCCATCTCTGTGACCTTGGGCAGGGTAGACCCTCCTAAGTTCATCTGCCTCATCTCTAAAACGAGGGTAGCCATGCCTGCCTCATGGTGGCCTGTGAGAATTAGTAAATTTATTAAGCAAGAAAATGGGAAGGTGCCAGCACTTAGTAGGTCTTCACAGCGCCGAAAGGTTACCACCATCTACATCAGCTGCCAGAGCTGCCTCCACTTTGCTGGGAGTGGGGGGAGGGGGAGGGAGAGGAAGCCGACTAGACTGGAAGAGTGGGGCTCACAGTGTGTTCCAGCCCCGCTCCCCCAAACCTGAATCCTGGGCTCCCAGGTTCCAACCCTCCCTGGGCCTGACTGGTGGGTGACTGAGAGTAACTTGCCTGCCCTCGCTGGCCATCTTCCTTCACGACAAGGGACAGGGGACTCAGATGAGTAGCACCTCTCAGTCCAGGTCTAGCAAGTGGGCCAGACACCCTGGGTGCAGAACTGCTGAGGGTGGTTGTTCAGGCTGCACATAGTACCAAGGCTTCGGGCTGAGGGACCACGGCAGAGGGGGTGGGGGTGGGCGCTGAATCCATCCCCGGCTCCACTTGCCAAGCCCTGTGCCCCGGCACAGGCTGCTCCCGTCCAGAGGGTACACCTTTCTCTAGTGCTGCCTGTAGACTGGAAGGGCCCAGGTGTGTGGGAGGGGTGGGCCCCTCTGAGCCCCAGCTCCCCTTCCACCCAGGTGTTGCGAATGCAGTGCCTCCCTTTCACACCAGTACTATGAGAAGGATGGGCAGCTCTTCTGCAAGAAGGACTACTGGGCCCGCTATGGCGAGTCTTGCCACGGGTGCTCAGAGCACATCACCAAGGGGCTGGTCATGGTAAGCACCCCTCCCCCACTCACACACCTCACGTGTGTGGTGTGTGTGTGTGTGTGTGTGTGTGTGCGCGTGCGTGCACGCGCGTGCGTGCATGTGTATGTGTTTTCACAGGTTTCCCTGCTCCAGATCTCTCTCCCGTCATCTCTCTTGTTCTTTTCACTAGTTCTCTGATTCTCTGTGCCTCCTGAGCCTGTTTCTCTGTCTGTATCCCTCAGCCCGCTATTATGGAGGCAACTCTGTCTGCCCCGAAGTTGGTTTGGGGCTGCCCTTCTGAGAGGAGGCCGAGGGGAGGAGCTATGGGGGCTGAAGGGGCTGCTGAGGTGGCTTGTCCCCACCCCCCCAACTCCCCTTCCAGGTGGCCGGGGAGCTGAAGTACCACCCCGAATGCTTCATCTGCCTCACATGTGGGACCTTCATCGGTGATGGAGACACCTACACTCTGGTGGAGCACTCCAAGCTCTACTGGTGAGTGCCCCGCCCCTCCCTGTGCCTGGCGTGCCCCCACCGTGTCACACGTCTCCCACGCCAGGGCCCTTCCCGTTTCCATGTGGGGGGCAGTCATAGTGACAGTGTAGAAACCACTGGGAAATATAAGACTTAGCAATCAGGTGGAGAAAGCCTCAGACATCAGCTTTCTTTTCTCTTCGTTTTTTTTTTTAATATTTTGGCTGCGTCCGGTCTTAGTTGCGGCACGCGGGATCTTTTGTTGTGGCGCGCGGGCTTCTCTCTAGTTGTGGCGCACGGGCTCTCTAGTTGCGGCGCGTGGGCTCAGTAGTTGCAGTGCACGGGCTTAGTTGCCCTGCGGTATGTGGGATCTTAGTTCCCCGACCAGGGATCAGACCCACATCCCCTGCCTTGGAAGGCTTATTCTCAACCACTGGACCACCAGGGAAGTCCCACAGACATCCGCTTTCTTACTGACATCACTGCTGTGCAGTTCTGGCACCAACCCTCAGAGTTACCACCAACCCTGTGAGCTCAGGACCTGTCCCCAGCAAGTTCACCCTGACTTCAGTCACCGGCCACAAGTTTGGGAGTCCCCAGGCCGCTCGCATTTCTGACCGATTGGCTGCAAAGTCAGGGGTTCCCACAGCTCTCTCAGCTTTGATACTTCGCTCAATGACTGAGAGCTCAAGAGAGCACTATACTCACAATTATAGTTTTTTACTAAAGGCTGCAAATCAGGACCAGCCAGATGAAGAGACGCAAAGGGCGAGGTCCGGGAGGGTCTCGAATGCACAGCTTCTGAGCATTCCACCCATGGAATCAAGACGTGTGACCCGTCCTCCCTGGCATCACCAGAGTTTTTATTGGGGTTTCATTATGTAGCATAATTGATTGAATCACTGGGCATGGATTGAACTCAGTTTCCCCGAGGTCAGGCTGGGTCAGAGCCATAGCCCTCTCATCACGTGGTCAGTCTTTCTGGTGACCGGCACCCACCTCCCTGCTGCCTGAGTCATCTCATTAACATTAGCTCAAGTGTGTGAAGGGCTCAAGAAAAAGGAAGATACTCCTGTTCCAAGGATTTAGAGCCTCTTTCCCGGGAGCCAGGGACAAAGACCAGACAAATTCTTTATTATGGCAACACTGATAAAGCTGGATTTGAGGGCAGCATGACTTTTGAGGATCCCGAATGGACTCTTAATGACTTCCTGCTGAACTGGACTTATCCCCAGGCCTCATCTTGGCTAGCTGACGGAGCATAGACAACCTAGAGTGAGCCCCGGAGAGGGGCAAGGCTGGGCTGAGCATGCCCAGTTCCTGCTCCCAGCCCATCAGGCGGCCAAGCTCCTCCTCTTCCCTTGGGGAGCAGTGAGGGGAGGGTGGGAGGAGAAGAGAGCCTGGGGCTGAGGGATCAGGGTGGGGGTGATGCTGGTGACTGTCCTGACACACTTTTCTTCCCGCTCTTTGGGTCCCCACCGCCTGTGGCTCTTGCAGCGGACACTGCTACTACCAGACTGTGGTGACCCCCGTCATTGAGCAGATCCTGCCTGATTCCCCCAGCTCCCACCTGCCCCACACAGTCACCCTCGTATCCATCCCAGCCTCGGCTCATGGCAAACGTGGTCTCTCGGTCTCCATCGACCCCCCTCACGGCCCGCCAGGCTGCAGCACAGAGCACTCCCACACCGTCCGCGTCCAGGGGTGAGTGGCTGGCCTGCTGAGGCTGCAGCTGGTGCAGCTGTGGGCACGGATGCTCTAGGTGGGTGGCTGACCCTGGGGCAGGGGGGCCCTGAGAATGGGTGAGCACATGGGCCCAGATGGAACCCAGCTCTGACAACTGGTATACCAGATGCCTGGTTCAATCATTCCTCCAAAAAAAGTAACAAATGTTAGATAAAATATTTTAAATGTTTTCTTTAATCCCTGCATGACGCAACAAGAAAGAGAAGTAACCAGGTCAGGAATAAGTGAAGGAAGGAGCCCAGGTGTGTCAGCAGAGCACGGAAGGCAGCCATGACTTAAGGGCAAATCTGAATTGGGTGAATTAGGCTTCAGTTTTCGAGTCTTCTCATGGCTGAGTCTCTCAAAGCCCTGACTTGCTCAAGGAAAGTGAGACTAATAAGAGAACGCCTCCCCACCCCATAAAGCTGCAACCCCCAAAGGGCTCTCAGGGTGAGGAAGAACAAGAAATAAACCACACCTTCCACCAGCCGCCCACCCCGCCGCCCCTGGCAGCCAACTCCCAGAACTAGAAAATAAACTGATTTGAACCTAAATGGAAGGGGAGAGGGGATCTCCCCTGAGAATTCATACACTTGGGTTTGCCAACCAAGTTCACATGCCTGGGTGGTTCAGAAAACCTCCAGGCAAAATTGTAAAAGTTTAAAGTACTTCTCCGCTAGGGGTAATGTCCTCAGGCCATGACAGAATCAGATGCAGATCCTTTCTGGAGGAACCCACCTCCAGGCTTCACAGAATTTCTCGAGATAAGCGTCCCAAGGAAGGTGAGCCATTTGGTCAAAAATCGCAGAGAACAAGGCACTGTGAGCGAGAACCAGCGGAAACAACAGGTGGCAGAAGCAGACCTGCAAAACCTGCAGATAGTAGGATTATCAGAAACAATACAAAATTATGCTCCATATGTTTTAATAAATAAGAGATCCTTGGGAAAAGTGAGTAAAGAGCAAATGAATTTGGAAAAGAACCACATAGAACCCCTAGAAGTGAAAGATGGGTTTAGCAGTAGAGGAGGGTTTTAAACAGCTGAAGGGAGAAGCAAAAACACAGCAAGGTGAAAATAGGGAAAGAGAGGTTAAGACGCACGGAGGGCAGAGTGAGCAGCTCTAATCATCCATCTAGAATCACAGGAGGAGAGAATGGGAGAGAGGCAGTATTTGAAGATACGATGGCGGAGAACTTCCCAGAGCTGATAAAAGACACCAGTCCACAGACTGAAACCCAGTGAATCCCAAACAGGAAAACTAAAAAGAAATTCACCCATAGATTCCCCCACCTGGTGAAACTCTGACACCAAAGGCAAAAGAAAAGACTTTAAAAGTAGCCATAGGGAGGACTTCCCTGGTGGCTCAGTGGTTAAGAATCTGCCTGCCAATGTAGGGGACACGGGTTTGAGCCCTGGTCTGGGAAGATCCCACAGGCCGAGGAGCAACTAAACCTGTGTGCCACAGCTACTGAGCCTGTGCTCTAGAGCCCGCGAGCCACAACTACTGAGCCCCTGTGCCAGAGCTACTGAAGCCCTTGCGTCTAGAGCCCATGCTCCGCAACAAGAGAAGCCACTGCAATGAGAAGCCTGCGCACTGCAATGAAGAGTAGCCCCGACTTGCCGCAATAGAGAGAAAGCCTGCGTGCAGCAGCAACAAAGACCCAACGCAGCCCAAAATAAATAAATTTATTAAAAAAAAAATTTCCTTCAAAAACAGAACAGGCTGACACCTGATTTCTCAACAGAAACAATGAAAGCCAGAAATAGTGAAATGATATATTCAATGCACCCAGCAAAAAAGAACCGTCAGCCTAGAATTCTATACTTGATGTAAATATCCTTCAAGTATGAAGGTGAAATAAAGACATGTTAAGGCAGACAAAATGAGATTTGATACTAGCAGATCATCCCTAAAGAAAATTCTAAAGGTTGTAGAAAAGGTCTGAGATGTAAGAAGAAATGAAGGTTAAGGGGCTGACGCAGTTGATAACATGCTATGAGACGTTGAGCAGTTCCCTTGTCCTCTCGGGTTTTTGGGGTCTCTGTCTGAACAATGAGGAAGTCAGATACCTTGGGGCCTTCTGAGATTTCTCCTGGGCCTTCATGGACCCTTGAGAAATAGTTTTAAACGTTCCCCGTGTCTGGGTGTGGGAGCCACATGCCAGCTTTCTTTGGATTCAGTCAACGTTTCTCACATACCTGCCAGGTACCAGGCCCCATGCCTAAGCACTGGTGAGAAGTGAAGATGGTACTGGCGGGGGGAGGAGGAAGTTGGGCTTGACTCTGCATCTCCACCCCCATCTTGAGCATCAGCCAGGCCAGCAGCTGCCTTCCATACACAAGTGAACAGACAGATTGGTGAGAGAGATGGGGAAACTCCCAGACCAGCTGGTCCCTGACAACTGGGCAGAATTTTAGGAGTAGAGGGTCCACAGCACCTCCTCCCTGCCTCCCTCACTGGGTGAGCATTCTTTCCTGCTTCTTTTCCCCCCTTTGGCCACACTGTGCAGCTTGTGGGATCTTAGTTCCCCCACCAGGGATCGAACCCGGGCCACAGCAGTGAAAGCACCAAGTCCTAACCACTGGACCACCAGGCAGTTCCCTAAGGAATATATATATATATATATATATATATTTTTTTTTTTTTTTTTTTTTTTCCGGTACGCGGGCCTCTCACTGTTGTGGCCTCTCCCGTTGCGGAGCACAGGCTCCGGACGCGCAGGCTCAGCGGCCATGGCTCACGGGCCCAGCCGCTCCGCGGCATGTGAGATCTTCCCGGACCGGGGCACGAACCCGTGTCCCCTGCATTGGCAGGCGGACTCCTAACCACTGCGCCACCAGGGAAGCCCAGGAATATATTTTTAAGGCTATATCCATAAGAAGTCTTTATCCATGAAAATATATTCACTATTTTTTAACTTTTTTAATCCTGAAAATTTCAAATTTACAGAAAAATTACTAAAATAATAAGTATATTGAATACCTGTACACCTTTTACCTAAGTTCACCAATTTTAACTTTCTGCCACACTTGAGGCATGTGTGTCTCTCCCTCTATGTATTTGTGTGTATGTACATATATATACTTGTATATACACACATGTACATATTGCTATTTTTTTACTAAATCATTTGAGTGGAGGTTGTAGGCACCATTGACCCATCCTCCCCCCACATACTTCAGACCTTCTCCTAAGAACAAGGACATTCCCTTACATAATTGTCCATTGTATCTTACAGTGTAATGATGATATTTAGGAAGTTTAACATTGACACTTGTATTCAGTGTACAATCCACATTCGAATTTTGCCAGTTGTCTCAACACTGTCCTTTATGGCAGTTTCCCCCTTGATCCAAGATCCAATCCAGGATCACACATTGCATTGAATCCTCACGTCTCTTCGGTCTCTTTTAATCTGTGCCAGTTCCTCAGCTTTTCATTGTCCTTTATGACCTTGACATGTGTGAAGAGTGCAAGTCAGTTAAGGAAGCATGCCCCTCCATTGGGGTTCTACAGAGGGTTCCTCTTCCTTAGGTTTAAGTCATGCATTTTAACCAGATAACTGATGCTGTGTCCTTCTCTGTGCATCTTACTGGTAGACACAGGATGTCAGTGAAGTGCTCCCTTTATTGGGGATGTCAACTTCGATTATTTGGTTAAAGTGCAGTCCACTCTCTCTGCTGTAAAGGATGTTTTTTCCCCTTTGCAATGTAAGCAGTTTGAGTCATCTGTGAGATATGAGTCTGTAAATATCCTGTTTCCAGCAGCCTTTCACTGACTCTAGCATCCACAGATAATTCTGTGATGGCTACAAAGTGGTGATTTTCTGTGTTCTTCCTGCTGTTTTTATTACCTGACTTTCCTGTGTAAGGAAGCACTTCTCCCCCATGTGAGAATATACTCTCGATAATTGAAAAATTGCTAGCAATCTGTTTTTCTTAAAGCTCTCAGTCTCCTTTCTGTCCTGCCCACCCTCCCCCAGCCCTTCCCCATCTCAGGTCAGAGACAAAGTGACCATTCTTTGCAAAGCTTTTACAAAGACAAAATGACAATCAGACAGTTAACACCAAGGAGTTAAAAGAAGCAAGTAAATTTGGCAAGTTGGCCATTCCGTGAGTTAGTTTATGGCCAAGTAATCCAGGGCACCAGCCCCATCTCCACCCTGCAGCTGTGGCCCAGCCCAGGCTACTGGCTCCTTCCCGCCGATCCCAGAGGAGTGGGAGCCTTAGCTTCATCTTGCAGGGCAAGTTTGGGGGTCAGGTAGGAAGCAGTGGGTCCAGACCCTCTTAGGACTCTTTGACGCTTGTCTGCCCCACACGTACCAGCCAGGTAGAAGGAGAGGTCTGTCCTCCATGGCAGAGACAACGCTCTGTTGAACAGGAGCCTCCGAGCATCTAGTATAGGGGGGCAAACACCTGGAGGGCATGCCACTTTTCTCCAGTTCCACACCCATAGGGGGCAAGCATTGTAATTACTATAGAACTCTTCCCACCAAACCAGAATTCGGTGTTCCCGCCGGTTGCCACCTGCCGATCACACAAGATAGAATGGTTTGCCCCACGCTCCTGATCTGATCCCCTTGGCCTTGGTTTCCTAGTGGGGTGAGCAGGGGTCTGACCACCGCTCTATGCCCACAGAGTGGACCCAGGCTGCATGAGCCCGGATGTGAAGAATTCCATCCACGTTGGAGACCGGATCCTGGAAATCAATGGCACACCCATCCGGAATGTGCCCTTGGACGAGGTATGGGTCCTGAGTCTGGTTGGATGTGGTGCTCCCCTGAGAGCACCACCCCTGAGACTCACCTGTCCACACTCCTGCTCTCCCCAGATTGATCTGCTGATCCAGGAAACCAGCCGCCTGCTCCAGCTGACTCTTGAGCATGACCCCCATGACGCACTGGGCCACGGGCTCGGGCCTGAGTCCAGCCCCCTGGTCTCCCCGGTTCACACTCCCAGCGGGGAAGCGGGCAGCTCCGGCCGGCAGAAGCCTGTCCTGTAAGTCAGCCCTGCACCTTGATGTACTGTATCTTGGTACTTTCACTGACGCTGGGCCTCAGGGGGCATGGGACCTGGTCCCTACCCTCCGGTAGCTCACAGTCTGATGGGGGAGTCAGCCCTGCAAAAAGAAGGAGGCCGGCAAGGGGTGCAGGGGGCTAGAAAGAGGAAGGAGAATGAGGAGCAGACGGGGAAAGCAGCACCCCCAGCTGGGGATGACAGCGCTTCCAGGGTGGACCAGCGCCCTGGCTTCGAGGAGCAGCTGGCCAGCAGCTCAGGATGCTGGGGCATCGGATGTGTTGGGGAGTGACGGGCTCTGAGGCAGAAACTCGTGGCTGGGGTCTTCGGGCTTTGCCCATCCCGGGGCGCCACCGAAGGGTGTTGCAGCACAGTGATGTGTTTCACAGAGACCACTCTGGTCCCCTTTGCGGGGAGGTGCCCAGTACCAGAGACAGCTGGGGGACTGTTGTGGTGGTCCAGGCCAGAGGGGCCAAGTGCCCTGTACCCTCTTAAAGAGAGGTGGGGAGGCACCAGGAAGAAGCCCAGAAGCAGGCTGGTCCTCGTGCCACTCACTGCAGGGGTCTGCTCAGGACTCCTGGTCAAGGCTTTGAGGGGGACACCTGGGATGACAGCCTTTACGCTAAGAAACAGTGATACTGAAGGCATGTGTTTCCTCCTCCCCTGCATTTGTCTGGAGCTCAGGCTACCCTGCAAGGCCACCTGTGGGCATTCTGGGCAGGTAGTCTGCCTCTGCACTCCAAGGCCTGGGACTCAAATGCTGGGAGACAAAGCGTCTGATCCAGGGTCACCAGGCAGAGAAGGCCTAGGGCAAACATTCCTACCTTAACAGGAAGTCCAAGCCAGACAGGGCACTGGGTGCTGGCATCAGGATGGGGCAAGAGCCTTATGACTGCCCCAGAAGAGCTGTCCTCTGCCGCCCTTTCTGACTGTACGGGTGACTACATAGACTGGCATCGATGGGGCATGGCAGGTAGGGGGAAGGGGGCAGGGCCAAGACCTGGCCTCCCCCCAAGGGGGCCTCGTCCGGGTGCCCACCTGGTGGCAGCGGGCACTGGGTGTGTCCCCCCAGGAGGAGCTGCAGCATCGACAGGTCCCCGGGCGCCGGCTCGCTGGGCTCCCCGGCCTCCCAGCGCAAGGACCTGGGTCGCTCCGAGTCCCTCCGTGTGGTCTGCCGGCCGCACCGCATCTTCCGGCCTTCGGACCTCATCCACGGGGAGGTGTTGGGCAAGGGCTGCTTCGGCCAGGCCATCAAGGTACAGGGCACGCCAGGCAGGGATGGGGCCGTGGGTGGGAGCAGGGGGGCAGCCTGTGTGTGACCCGTTGGTCCTCCACCCTCCTCCCACCAGTGTCCCCAGGAAGCCCCAGTGGACGGGTATCTGGCTTCCAGACTCGCTGGCCAGAGCTCTCCTCCACCTGGACCTCCCTGAGCTAGTTAGGGGGAGGGGACTTACTATAGATAGACCACGAAAAGTGGCTCCTCGGGGTGGGGGATGGGAGGGCAGCCCGGACTGACCCTGAAGGCTCCCTCCCCCAGGCCCCCTTACTGAGCCCAATACCAGCCCCCTCCTGGCCTCTGGGCTGCTCACCCCCTTCACACTCTCCCACAGCAAGACACGAGCCCTTCCCTGGCTCTGATGTCACCTGGCTATGACCAGACTGGAAGGTTCAGAGTTATACAAAAGGCACCAGCCAGGTTGCCCACGTGTGCAGACAGGCCCCAGCCCCTGTCCCTCGTCAGAATCTCTGGTAGAGCTACCATTTGACTTCCAGGAGACAGCCCAGCAGAGCAGAGGAAAGAGAACTGGCCTCTGGGTCAGGCGGTCCTGGACCCAAGCCCTGGCCACCCCCCTTCCTGCCACTTGGGTGACCGTGGACCCTGGTGGGAAACCTTCTTGAGTCTCAGTTTCCTCACCTGTAAAAGACTTAAGCCCCACCCCCTCGGGGGCTGCGAGCATCCCATGAAAAGTTTGCGAAGGGCTTGAAGCCGTCTGTCCATCTGCCTGGGGTGGGGATGGGCCTCCTGCAGGGCGGGCCTAGAGCAGAGCACGTGCCTGTGCTGAGTCTCAACCCCTGGGCGTCCCCACGCAGGTGACACACCGGGAGACAGGCGAGGTGATGGTGATGAAGGAGCTGATCCGCTTCGATGAGGAGACCCAGCGGACGTTCCTCAAGGAGGTGGGTGAGGGGCCTGCTGTACCCTCTGCACCAGACTCCTAGGACCTGCCCCACCCTTCGCCATTGAGAGGGGATGGGGTGGCAGAGGGCTCCAGGAGGATGTGTCGCTCAAGCCCACGCTGGAAGAAGAGAAACTATCTGCCAGGAGGGCGAGAGGGGCAAGGACGTCGCTGGGGGTGGGAGCAGCCCAAGCAAAGAGCACGGCAGCCGGCAGGTGTGACCCCGGGGGCTTGAAGGCTCCTCCATCTTTGGAACTGTCCGTGGTGGCCTCTGGTGGGAAACGGGGAGAAGGAGACATGGGCCCAGCCTGTTTGCACCCCACCAGGTGAAGGTCATGCGATGCCTGGAGCACCCCAACGTGCTCAAGTTCATTGGGGTGCTCTACAAGGACAAGAGGCTCAACTTCATCACCGAGTACATCAAGGGTGGCACGCTCCGGGCCCTCATCAAGGGCATGGTGAGTGCCGGGCAGAGCCCCTGCCTGAGACCCGTCCCAGCCGCTCCTGCCCTAGGACCCTGGGCCCAGCGGCTCCTCTGTTGGTCCCAGTCTCCTCCCAGGCTCTTCACTGGGGATCGGCCTCTGGTGTCAGAGGCCCTCCAGACCCTGATTCTGAATCAAATAAGGGAGCAACTGACTCCATCTAAGGTGGGGGGGGGAAGCTGGGGCCCAGAGAAGGGTGGCAGCTTTGCTGAGGGGATGCACAGGCTGTCAGGTTAACCCCGTGCACCTGCCATAGGTTACCTCTCCCAGAGGGTCTTTGTTTTGCTTCTAAGCAAAACCAAGTCACTTACTGTTTGCCATGACGTATAAAATTCAGAACTCGCTGTGACAGCTTGGATGAAATTACCGATCCTCCTCTAAAAAAGAAGCGTTTGCGGGGGAGCTTCCAGCTCTCCTGGGATGCTGACGGTGCCCCGGGATCCGACGCTCAGCATCACCACCCCAGCATCACCCTCAGACCCGGAGACCCTGTTCCCTTCCGTCGCCGCTGAGTCCTCAGTCCCTTAGGTTGGATTACCTGCTGTCACCAGAGTATGGTCCCTGCGGGCTCCGGACAGGTGTAACTTCTCAGAGGGATTCTATGGTCCAGTGCAACTCAGAAATGCTGGGCTGCACCAGCGCAGGCTTCCTGGCTGCACCTGAATCTTTAATACGTTCTGATGTCCTTGCTCTCCCACTTGAGGTCTCCAAGGAGATGGGGGGAGAGCATGGGGTGTTTCCCCAAATGATTTGAGCCAGAGCCCTGTTCTCCAGAGTGACTCACCGCAGCTCTCTGCAGGTGACCTTGCCAGGCCCGTCTCTGCTGGACCATGAAAGCAGGTTCAGGTTTTTTAAAAACTCGAAAAAATGGGATTTAGTAGAAGAGAGTTTTTGTTCTCAGAGGAGGTGGGTCAGGAACTATAGAAGAGTATCTCCCACCCCGTCACTGTTTGGAACCAGTTCTGTTAGAAAATTGTTTTGAATTATTCACCCACAGCCCTTAGAGGGGACAGTTGTGAGGGACTTCCTTGGCAGTCCAGTGGTTAGGACTCAGCACTCTCACTGCCGGGGCCGCAGGTTCAATCACTGGTTGGGGAGCTAAGATCCCACAAGCCACATGGCAAAAAAAAAAAAAAAAAGAAGGGACAGTTGTGGGTGTAGAAGAGAGTTGGGGGTGCGTCATCAGACCCTACAGGACAGTCGCCCCTTCCTGTCTCTCTCTCACCCAATGTCCTGCAACTGTGGCCCCGTTGGCTCATCCTGGTCATTCTCCCCACCTCCAGGACAGCCAGTACCCGTGGAGTCAGAGGGTGAGCTTTGCCAAGGACATCGCTTCGGGGATGGTGAGTAGGCTCCGATTGCCGCGGGGCGTGTGGGCTGGGTGATCAGGCCCCACTTATAAAAGCATCTCGGGGCTTCCCTGGTGGTCCAGTGGCTAAGACTCCGCGCTTCCACTGCAGGGGCGCGGGTTCCATCCCCAGTCGGGGAAGTAAGATCCCACAGGCCACGCGGTGCGGCAAAAAACGAAAACCAAAACACGTTCTCCAGCGCTCACCTAAACTTCACAAGTTTAGAAATGGAAGGCACAGGAAGCTTTGAGAGAGGACAGAGGGGATCCAGTGGGAGGGGGGAAGGTGGGAGCCTTGGGGTGACCAGGGCGGGGCTGGGGGCCCTCAGCACGGCTGCCCCCTGACCCCCGTGCCCCCCACCCTCAGGCCTACCTCCACTCCATGAACATCATCCACCGGGACCTGAACTCCCACAACTGCCTGGTTCGTGAGGTGAGCGGGCCGGGCCGGGAAGGGACAGCAGGGGGCCCCGCCCACCACGCCGCTAGACGTGCGGGGGCGGGGGCTCTGCTGTCAGCGTGGCCTTGACGGAGAGCCGCCCACACCAGGCTGCACCAGGGGCTGCGGGCCCGGAGGAGGGCCCGGGTGTGTGGACTGGGGTGGTCAGGGCAGGCTTCCTGAAAGAAGCTTTTGGGGGGGATGTATTTCAATGGGGGACAAGTGGGCCCAGGGAGCCCGGCTCTAAGGGGCAGTGACTGAGGGACCACAGGCTGTGGTCGAGGAGGGAGTGGGCAGGTGGTGCCAGGGGCGTGTCTCAGTGTGGCTCTACTTCCGGGTCACCCAGAACAAGAACGTGGTGGTGGCCGACTTCGGGCTGGCGCGGCTTATGGTGGACGAGAAGACGCAGCCCGAGGACCTGCGGAGCCTCAAGAAGCCAGACCGGAAAAAGCGTTACACGGTGGTGGGCAACCCCTACTGGATGGCGCCCGAGATGATCCACGGTGAGTCGGCAGCCCCGCCTGGCACATCCCCCAGGGCCCCGCGGTCCCAGGCGGAGCTGCAGGAGGCGGAGGTCCTGCCCTGCCCCTCTTTGAGTCCTGTCGTTGGTTTCCTTGTGCTGCTGCAACCAGTCATCACACACTTGGCTTAAAAAACACAAATTAGGGCTTCCCTGTGATGCAGTGGTTGGGAATCCGCCTGCCAATGCAGGGGACACGGGTTCGAGCTCTGGTCCGGGAAGATCCCACATGCCGCGCGGAGCAACCAAGTCCGTGCGCCACAACTACTGAGCCTGCGCTCTGGAGCCCGCAAGCCACAGCTGCTGAACCCCACGCGCCTAGAGCCCGTGCACCGCAGCAAGAGAAACCACCGCAAATGAGAAGCCCGTGCACCGCAACGAAGAGTAGCCTCCGCTCACCGCAACTAGAGAAAGCCTGCGCGCAGCAACGAAGACCCAGTGCAGCCAAAAACAAAATAAATAAGTAAATACATTTATTTAAAAAACCCCACAAATTATCCCGTAGTTCTGGAGGTCAGGAGTCCAGTATCAGGCTCACTGAAGTCTGAAGTCTGGTGTCAGCAGGGCTGCATTCCTTCTGGAGGCTCAAGGCGAGAGGATCTGTTTCCTTTCCTTTTCCAGTTTCTAGAGGCTGCCTCATTCCCTGGCTCCTGGTCCCTCCTCCAGCAAGGCCAGCAACGTAGCCTCTTCTCTCTGACATCTGTGTCCATTGTCACGTCTCCTTCCCTGACCCTGACCCTCCACCCTCCTTCATAAAGACCTTTGTGATCCCATAGGGCTCAGCTGAATGATCCAAGATAATCTCATCTCGAGATCCCTAACTGAGTCACACCTGCAAAGTCCTGTATAAGGCAGCGTGTTCACAGGGTCCAGGAGTTAGGATGGGGACACCTCCAGGACCGTTATTCAGCCTCCCACAGATCCCCTTTCTCCCACTCCATTTCTTTTTTTTTCAGGCCTGTTACACAGCGGTCCCATGTGTGCCCAGACTGGGGCTTTATAAAGCCTCTGCACAGGCAGGGGACACGCAGACACAGGGTCAGGGCAGCAGAGCCAGGGTCATCTCAACGCCAGCTCTGACCAAAGTTAACCCCCCCCAATAGCTAAACCTGTAAATTGGGGTTAATGGTCCCTATCTCTAAGGAGTAATGTGAGAATTAGATAAGGTTTGTAAGCTAGTCAGAATTCAATAGAGAGTGGCTGTCCTGATTTTTTTTTTTTTTTTTTTTTTTTTTCCGGTACGCGGGCCTCTCACTGTTGTGGCCTCTCCCCGTGCGGAGCACAGGCTCCGGACGCGCAGGCTCAGCGGCCATGGCTCACGGGCCCAGCCGCTCTGCGGCATGTGGGATCCTCCCGGACCGGGGCACGAACCCGTGTCCCCTGCATCGGCAGGCGGACTCTCAACCACTGCGCCACCAGGGAAGCCCTGTCCTGATTATTTTTAAAGTCGTCAGAGAGAAGGTATTGTTTCCATTTTACAGCTGAGGCAACTGAGGCTCAGAGAGTCTGTATCAGTCCCTGAGGCTGCTGCAACAAATTTCCACAAACCAGGTGGCTTAACAACAGACACTTATTCTCTTATAGTTCTGGAAGCCAGAAGTCTGAAATCCAGTAGAGCCGTGCTCCCTCCGGGGATTTTAAGGGAGAGTCCATTCCTTGCTGCTTATAGGTTCTGATCCTGGCGTGTCCGGACTTGTGGCCACATCAGTCCAATCTCTGCCTCTGTCTTCATGTGACTGCCTCCTCCTCTGTGTCTTTTCCTTTTCAGTCTCTTTTTTAAGGACAACTGTGATGGCATTTAGGGCCCACCCGGATAATCCAGGATTGTCTCATCTCAGGATCTTTAACTTAATCGTAACTTCAAAGACCCTTTTTCCAATAACATTCACAGGTTCCAGGGGTCTGACGCAGTTCTCTTTCGGGGTCACCACTAGGTCCATGACCTGCCCAGAGTCACATCGCTGGTTAGTGACCGAGCTGGGCCTGGAACCCCTTGCCCAGGGCTTTCACCTTTACCCACTGCCTACCCCCGCCAACAGGTTGGCTCAGACTGGGTGGGCTCGGGTAGTGTCAGAGCCTAAGGCCTGATGCTACAGAGGTTTCCAGCATCTGCCTCCTGTCCTGACCTGCTGGCCAGGGCATCCCCCCAGTGGGCGGGTCCCTGGCCCGGCACCCTCACCAGCTGACATCCCTGGCCCCATGCACTTGCTGACAGTGGTCTCTTCATCCAGGCCGCAGCTACGACGAGAAGGTGGATGTGTTTTCCTTTGGAATCGTCCTGTGCGAGGTAGGTCCAGGGTGGGCTCACACTCCCAGGCTGCAGGCTGAAGTCTGCAGGGGCCCCAGGCCAGGGAGGCTCTGGGAACGGGGCTGCCCACAGCCACCTGCATTCCCAGGGGTGTGGTGGTCCAGGGGGCGCCAGGCCCGGGTGTGACCTGCCCTCGAACCCACCTGGGTGGTGCCCAGTCCCAGGGGCCCTGGGTAACTGCTGGGCTTCGTGCTGGACAGATCATCGGGCGGGTGAACGCTGACCCAGACTACCTGCCGCGCACCATGGATTTTGGCCTCAATGTGCGAGGCTTCCTGGACCGCTACTGCCCCCCAAACTGCCCCCCAAGCTTCTTCCCCATTACTGTGTGCTGCTGTGATCTGGACCCTGAGAAGAGGTGAGTGGGTTGGGGGCTTAGGGTGGGGTGGTCCCCAGCAGAGCCCGAACCCACCATTCCCCTGCCTGTCTCCCCAGGCCCTCTTTCGTGAAGCTGGAGCAGTGGCTGGAGACGCTCCGCATGCACTTGGCTGGCCACCTGCCACTGGGCCCACAGCTGGAGCAGCTAGACAGGGGCTTCTGGGAGACCTACCGGCGCGGCGAGAGTGGACTGCCCGCCCACCCCGAGGTCCCCGACTGAGACCGGCCCGCCCAGCTGCCCCTGTCCCCGACTCGGGAGAATCCACCCTGCACCAGATTCCTCTGTGTGCGGTGGCCAGGTGTGGCACCCTCAGCGGGGCAGCGGACACCCAGACCCCTCCCCAGTGCCAGGCCCTAACTTGCCTTCTACCCTGTGGGCCGTGGCCCCTGCCCTTCCTCTGCCCCCGGCCCCAGAGCTGGCCTGGCTGCACAGACACCATCACCTCGCCCTGCCTTACCTCTGTCTTGGTGGGACCACCCCCTCACGCTTCTCCTTGCATGAGCTGGAGGACCCGTGTGAGCTGTACCCCATCCCATACCCGGTACCCTACCCCACACCCGCTGCCCCGGCTGTCCTATGCACACTCTACCCGTCTGCAGCTCCTCTGAGGCTGGGCCAGAGGACAGACAGCCTCAGACCGTGGCTCATCACTATTCCCAGGAGCCAAACAGGGAGTCTGGGGCCCATCACCCCCCCAGGGGGTGTCTAGGTAGCGTCAGGTATTGATAATTATCCAAACCCCCAAAGCAGAGAGAGGTCGTCTCCTGTGGAGTGGAAATCCCCGTGGCTGGGCAACAGCCCTCCCTCGCTTTGGGTCTTTTTGTTTCTTTATTGAAGCCACTTTAGTGAGAAGCAGGTACCAGGCCTCAGGGTGAAGGGTGGGTCCCTGGAGGGAGAGGGGGGCTGTGGTCCCAGGGCCAGAGCTGCTGGGAGGAGCAGCAGAGGGAGGCTGGGCAGAGTGGACGAGGCAGTGTCCACCAGCATCCCAGCCCCCTGAAGTTCATCTCAGCACCATCCCGGGACTCTCCCCGAGGCTCCCTGCCAGTGGCCAGAGCAGCCCCTGCCCCTCCCCATGCCCCTCTGTCCTCTGGGTTCTTTCTGTGTAATCTATTTTTTAAGAAGAGTTTGTATTATTTTTTCATACGGCTGCAGCAGCAGCAGCTGCTGGGGGCTTGGGGTTTTATTTTTTTGGCGGGCGGGGGTGGGGGGGCCATTTTGTCACTTTGCCTCAGTTGAGCATCTAGAAGTATTAAGACTGTGAAGCCTTCTCAGTGCACTTTGAACCTGGAAAGCAATTGAAACAGGCCCATGGGACTATGACTCAGGGAGGTGGGACACAGTCACCTCCATCTAGGAATCACGATGTCTAAGGAACAAAACCCAGACTCAGAATAATAAAATAAATTCTGTACTCCCCACCAGATCCCGCTTTGTGACATGTGTCTGGGGGCCCTGAGGAAACAGGAGGAGAGAGGAACTTTTTGGATTAGAAGCCTTGTGGGAAGACAGGAATGGAGGTGTGGGAATGGAGGTGTGGACGGAGGGCCTAGAGGGTGGGGATGGAGGTGGTGGCCCAGCTGGGACAAGTGAGGACTTTCCAAAGCTGGGTTTGGTGGTGGGGGGAGGATTGGGGAAGAGTGGGAGAGACTAGGGAATGGATTGCTCTTATATCATGCTTGCTTTTTTTCTAAAATGTAAAGGGTCCAATCAGGAAAGCAGAAACCACGCTAGTTATTTCAAATATAGGTCATTTAATCCAGGGAATTGTTTATACAGGTGGCGAAAACACAGTGGAAGGGCGAAAAGTGGATACTGAGATAACCATTTCTGAGGAACTGCAGGAAGCAGCTGCTACCCCTTGGCTGGGGCACTTAAGGAAAGAGGAGGTTAGTTTAGTTATCTGGTGTCGGGTAACACTTCATCCCTTAAATTTGGTGGCTTGAAATAACAGTGATCACTCATGGATCACAACCGCTCTGTCAAGGATATGGGAGCAGCTTGGGTGGGTGGTTCTGGTCTGGGTTCTCTCCTAGGGTTGTGTTGGTGTTTGGGGTCTGGGGTCTCTCCTAAGTTTGTGGTCAGATACTGCCTGGGGCTACAGACATTTGAGGGCTCGAGTGGGACCAGAGGGTCCACTTCCAGGGGCCCTCTGTATGTGGCTCACACCCGTGGCCGCAAATTGATGCTGGCTGTTGATGAGAAGCCTCAGTCCCTGTCAGGAGCCTCGCCATAGGGCTCCTTGAATGTCCCTACAGCATCCTCTAGGCGTGAGTATCCCCTAGGGTGAGCGCCAAGAGACGAAAGCAGAGGCTTCACTGCCTTTTAGGACCTGCTCTCAGAAGCCACACAGGGTCACTTCCACCGTACTTCACTGGTCACACAGACCAACCCTGATTCAACGTGGGAAGTGTCTACACAAGGCCACAAGTAACGGTCCAGGAGATACCACTGGGGTCTTCTTGGACACTGGCTAGAGACGTGGAGGGTGGAGCCCCAGGAGACCAGTGCTTGGATTTTTGATTTTATGGGGGAAAGGGTTGGATTCCAGTTGGTGCTGGAACTTCTAAGAAGGTAGATGCAGAAATAGTGCTAGAGCTAAACATTTGCTCCTGCTGGACTGGAGGGCATTAGAAAGTCCCTCCTCCACATTCCAGTCTCCCTCAGCTGGTCCCTATTAGCAGGCCCACCGCAACAGGAATCCAGTTGCAAGGGAGCCTGGGAAATGTAGTTTTCAGTGGTCCAGCAACTGTTTCACAGAACAGAAAGTGGACTGGGCTTGAGGCTGAGATACCACAAGCAAGCAGCACAACCCACCCCTTTGGCTACTCATCACCCACGCACATCTTTCTACCATATTTGATATCCCTACAACTCTAACAGCTTCATGCCTCCACCTAACAAGACGCAAGTATCCTTTGTGCACAGATGTGTCATTCTCTTCCTAATACTGAAATCAGAAATAGTACAAGAAGAGGAAAATCACACACCATTATCATTCTAGAAATATCTAAAAAGAATAATATACTATGACCAAGTAGGGTTTATCCCAGGAATGTAATAGTGTTTCAGTATTTCAAAAGTAAATCCGTGGAAAACCACAGTGAGATACCACTTAACACCCACAAGGATGGCAGTAATTTTTTTTTAATTTTATTTATTTATTTATTTTTGGCTGCATTGGGTCTTTGTTGCTGTGCGTGGGCTTTCTCTAGTTGCAGAGAGCGGGGGCTACTCTTTGTTGCAGTGTGCGGGGCTTCTCATTACGGTGGCTTCTCGTTGTGGAGCACAGGCTATGGGCGTGCAGGCTCTAGAGCACAGGCTCAGTAGTTGTGGCGCACAGGCTTAGTTGCTCCGCAGCATGTGGGCTCTTCCCAGACCAGGGATTGAACCCGTGTCTCCTGCATTGGCAGGCGGATTCTCAACCACTGTGCCACCAGGGAAGTCCCCATAATTTGTAAAAAGAAAGAAAAAATGTGTTGGTGAGGATGTGGAGAAATTGGAAACTTCATTCTCTGCTAACGGGAATATAAAATGGTGCAGCTGCTGTGCAAAACAGTCTGGCAGTTCCTCAAAATGTTAAACAGAGTTCTGACCCAGCCATTCCACTCTCAGGTATATAAACAGGAGGAATGGAAACGTACACACAGAAACTTGTACATGAAGGTGCATAGCAACATCATTCATAACAGCCCAAAAGTGGGAATGACCCAAATGTCCACCACCTGCTGAATGGATAAACAAAATCTGGTCTGTATGCACAATGGAATATTACTCAGCCCTGAAAAGGAATGGAATACTGATACGTGCTACAACATGGATGAACCTTGAAAACATTATGCTAAGAGAAAGAAGCCAGACAGAAAAGGTCACATGTTGATGATTCTGTGTACATGAAATGTCCAGAATAAGCAAATTCATAGAGACAGAAAGGAGATTCGTTGGGCGGAAGAAGGGTGCATAGGGAGTGATTGCTAATGGGTATGGAGTTTATTTGGGAGATGAAGAAAATGTTCTGGAATTGGGCAGTGGTGATGGTTGCACAACTCTGTGAGCATGTTAAAAACCACTGAATTGTACATTTTAAAATGGTGAATTTTAAGGTATGTGAATTACCTCAATTTTTAATCCATCAATGAAATCCATCATATGACCAGATCATATCACATGATGTTGATAGTGTCTGACAAAAATTCAACATCCATTCCTGGTTTAAAAAAAAAAAAATCTCAGCAAACTAAAAATAGAAGGTAACTTCCTTAAGCTGAGTGAAGGCAGCTACAAAAAAAAAAAAAACAACCAAAAAAACCCCACAGCTCACACTATACTTAATGGTAAAATAATGCACGCTTTCTTCCTAAGATCAGGAAAAAAGGCAAGGAGGTGTAGCCTCACCACTCCTATTCACCATTGAACTGAAGTCCTGGTCACTGCAGGAAGAGAAGGAAACAGACAAGAAGTAAGATGTGTACAGATTGGGAAGGAAGAAATAAAACTGTTCCTATTTCAGAAGACATGATTGTCTAGGTAGACAATACTAACAAATCTACCAAAACAAACAAACAAACACCCTCCTAAGAACTAACTTCAGCAAAGTCAGAAAATAAAAAGGTCAAAGTCAGCGTGAAAAATCAGTCTACATACTACCAATGCACAATTGGAAACCAAATTTTTTTTTTTCATTTATTTTGGGCCATGCCACGTGGCTTGCGGAATCTTAGTTCCCCAACCAGGGATCGAACCTGTGCCCTCTGCAATGGAAGCGTGGAGTCCTAACCACTGGACCGCCAGGGAATTCCAAAATATTTTTAAAGCACCATTCACAATAGTCCCTCCCAAAAGGAAATAGATCTAACAAAATCTAAAAGTTACAGATCTAACAAAATATGTGTAAGATCTGTATGCTGAAAACTGTAAAATGCTGAAGAAAGAACTCAAAGAAGACCTAAATAAATAGACATAGTGCTCATGAACTGGATTACTCAATACAATTAAGATGTTAATTCTCCCCAAATTGATCTGTTGATTTCACACAATTCCAATAAAAATCCCAAGAACATTTTTTTGTAGAAATAGACAAGCTGAGTCTAAAATTTATATGCAATAGCAAAAGGACTAGAAAAGTTAAAGTACTTTTGAAAAAAGAAAAAGTTGAAAGACACACACTACCCAATTTCATGACCTGTAGGAACTATAGTAATCATGACAGGTTTGGTGAAGAGATAGACGTGTGCACCAATGGAACAGAAGAGAGTCCAGAAATAGACCCACGTGTATATAGCCAATTGCTTTTTTTTTTAATTAATTAATTTCTTTACTTTTGGCTGTGTTGGGTCTTCGTTGCTGCGTGCAGGCTTTCTCTAGTTGTGGCGAGCGGGGGCTACTCTTCATTGTGGTAGGCAGGCTTCTCATCGCAGTGGCTTCTCTTGTTGCAGACCACGGGCTCTAGGCATGTGGGCTTCAGTAGTTGTGGCACATGGACTTAGTTGCTCTGCGGCATGTGGGATCTTCCCGGACCAGGGATCGAACCCGTGTCCCCTGCACTGGCAGGCGGATTCTCAACCACTACACCACCAGGGAAGTCCAGTTGCTTTTGACAAAGATGCAAAGGCAATTCAGTGAAGGAAGGCTAGTCTTTCTAACAAATGGTGTTGGAAAAGTTAGACATCCATAATATCCTAAGTAAATAAAGATCCCAACCTAAACCTCAAACTCTATAGAAAAATTAACTCAAAATGGATCATAGAGGGACTTCCCTGGTGGTCCAGTGGCTAAGACTCTGCACTCCCAATGCCGGGGGCCCAGGGTTCGATCCCTGGTCAGGGAACTAGATCCCACATGCCACAGCTAAGAGTTCACATGCCGCAACTAAAGATCCCGCATTGCCGCAATGAAGATCCCGCATGCAGCAATGAAGATCCCACTGAGACCCAGCACAGCCAAATAAATAAATAAATATATTTTAAAAATGGATCATAGATCTAAATGTAAAATGTGAAAGTATAAAATGTTTATACGAAAACGAAGAAGAAAATCTGCGTGACTTGGGTTAAACAAAGATTTCTTAGACGTGACACCAAAAGCACAATCAAAAAAAAAAAAGGTTGATAAATTAGACTTCATCAAAATTAAAACACTTCCTCTGTAAAATACAATGATTGTGGTGGTGGTTATATGTATCTATAAATGTGTTAAAACACCTAGAACTGTCAGTGGAAAAAGAAGGTAATTTTACTCTGTGTACATTTTTAAAATAATTTTAAAAAATCATACCAAAGCAGATGGCAAGCCAGAAGAAATATTTGCAACATACAGAAAATATTTGCAAACCATGTAATAGTCAAAGAATTCTATAATATATTGAATATAAAGTGTTCCTACAAAAGAAAAAAAAGATTGTCAGATGGGATTCAAAAAATAATTTATATGCTGCTTACAAGAAACCAACCTGAGGGCTTCCCTGGTGGCGCAGTGGTTGAGAGTCCGCCTGCCGATGCAGGGGACACGGGTTCATGCCCCGGTCTGGGAAAATCCCACATGCCGTGGAGCGGCTGGGCCCGTGAGCCATGGCCACTGAGCCTGCGCTTCCGGAGCCTGTGCTCCGCAATGGGAGAGACCACAACAGTGAGAGGCCCGCGTACCGCAAAAAAAAAAAAAAAGAAAGAAACCAACCTGAAATGTAATTATATAGATAAAGTAAAAGGATGAAACGATACACCACACAAACACTAGTTTTTTTTTAAAGCTGGACTGGCTATATTTAGATTAGATGAGATAGATTAGATTAATATCAATCAAAGTAGACTTCAGAACTGGGAAGATGATTAGGGATAAAGAGAATTACATGATAATAAGAGAATCAACTAGCCAAGAAGACACAAAATGTGTATGCATCTAAAAACATTGTTTTGAAATACATAAAGCAAAAATTCCTAGAACTGAAAGGAAAAATAGATATTATAGAAGTACCACCTTTACAGCCATGTGAAGTAGTACCTTTGAAGTGGATTCACCAGCCCTAGATTGGTGACTGTGGTCCCAGTCAATATCTTGACTGCAACCTTATCAGAGACGCTGAGCCAGAACTGTCCGGATAAGTCACTCCTGAATTCCAGACCATCAGAAACTGATAAGTGTTTATTAATATTTTAAGACACTAACTTCTAGATGAATTTGTTACACAGCAATAGATACCTAATAAAGCCACCATAAAACCTCTCTGGTTCTTTGACCATGACTTAAGCTGAGAATTAAAGCCCTAAGCTAGTCCCTTTCTTCCTGTAACTCTGCAGTGCAGTCAGAAATAGCCAGCCCACCTCACCATTCTTATAGTTTTCCGTAGCTATTTGTTTTCACGTGGCACTGGGCACTTCTCAAGCAACCACGAGTGGTAATCAGTTTATCTGAGATGTCTCTTTATGCCAGGGGACATGAGAATCCCATTTACATTGGCAAGGTGCTCAGCACTGAGTTCAAGGTCGGGGGCGTAACCAAATCAGTTTCATGGTCCCACCTTTTAAAGTCTACTTCTCTTGCCAGCTGGCTTCCTTCTAACTTCTGACAACGGGAATCACTAAAGGGACCTTGGAAGATGGACAAAGGGGAAAAAGGACTCCTTCCAGCTTTCCGGGAATTGTCTGTATTTCTCAAGCAACAGCAAACACTTGACTTCTGCCCCCAACTACTTGCAGCAGGCATAGCCCAGGCTGCCCATAGCTCTCTCTTCACAGGTCTGAGTACCAGCCACATGACACAGCCTCCGCAGTAGTCTGGGTACCACCCAAGGGCTCCCTTTCCTCAGGGTTCTGAACACCAGCTACATGGAGATACAATGTAGAGCTCCTAGGTCTTGGTAAATTATAAGGTTTGGTTCCCATTATCCTGACTAGTCCCTGATTGATATAGTACTTGGTACTGGAGTGGGGTTGAAATATTTGCTGGATAGGGCTTCCCTGGTGGCGCAGTGGTTGAGAGTCCACCTGCCGATGCAGGGGACACGGGTTCGTGCCCCGGTCCGGGAAGATCCCACATGCCACGGAGCGGCTGGGCCCGTGAGCCATGGCCGCTGAGCCTGCGCATCCGGAGCCTGTGCTCCGCAACGGGAGAGGCCACAACAGTGAGAGGCCCGCGTACCGCAAAAAAAAAAAAAAGAAATATTTGCTGGATAAATGAACAGAATAATGAATAATTGAGCTTGTAAGATCTAGGACTCCCAGCTGCCATCTTACTCTCAGGAGGAGCAACTAAATTATTCCTTCAGTAATTAAATCATTCAACATCTGCTCTTTGTCTATGTTAACCTCTTTACCACTCCATCAAATGAGTCCATCAACGCCTTTCTGCTTCCACCTCTTGGCCCGATAAATTTATTTTTTTTAATTTATTTTACTGAAGTAGAGTTGATTTACAACGTGTTGATTTCTGCTGTAGAGCAAAGTGAGTCAGTTATACATGTATATGCATTCTTTTTCATATTATTTTCCATTGTGGTTTATCAGAGGATATTGAATATAGCTCCCTGTGCTATACAGTAGGACCTTGTTGTTTAATCCGTTCTATATATAATAGTTTGCATCTGCTAATCCCAAGCTCCCACTCCATCCCTCAACTACCCCCCTCCCCCTTGGCAACCACAAGTCTGTTCTCTATGTCTGTGAGTCTGTTCCTGTTTCATAGATATGTTCATTTGTGTTGTATTTTAGGTTCCACATATAAGTGATATCATATGGTATTTGTCTTTCTCTGTCTGGCTTACTTCACTTAGTATGATAATCTCTAGGTTCATCCATGTTGCTGCAAATGGCATTTTTTCATTCTTTTTTATGGCTGAGTAGTATTCCACTGTATATATGTACCACATCTTCTTTATCCATTCATCTGTCGATGAACATTTAGGTTGTTTCCATGTCTTGGCTATTGTGAATACTGCTGCTATGAATATAGAGATGCAGGTATCTTTTTGAAGTATAGTTTTGTCCATATATATGCCCAGGAGTGGGATTGCTGGATCATATGGCAACTCCATTTTTAGTTTTTTGAGGAACATCCATACTGTTTCCATAGTGGCTGCATCAATTTACATTCCCACCAACAATATAGGAAGGTTCCCTTTTTTCCACACCCTCTCCAGCATTTGTTATTGGTAAATTTTTTAAAAGATGGCCATTCTGACCAGTGTGAGGTAGTACCTCATTGTACTTTTGATTTGCATTTCTCTAACAGTTAGTGATGTTGAGCATCTTTTCATGTGCCTGTTGGCCATCTGTATGTCTTCTTTGGAGAAATGTCTATTTAAGTCTTCTGCCCATTTTTTTTTTTCTTTTTTTTTTTTGCGGTATGCGGGCCTCTCACTGCTGTGGCCTCTCCCGTTGCGGAGCACAGGCTCCGGACACACAGGCTCAGCGGCCATGGCTCACGGGCCCAGCCGCTCCACGGCATGTGGGATCTTCCCGGCCTGGGGCACAAACCCGTGTGCCCTGCATCGGCAGGCGGACTCTCGACCACTGCGCCACCAGGGAAGCCCTTCTGCCCATTTTTTGATTGGGTTGTTTGTTTTTTGTTGTTGTTGAGTTGTATGAGCTGTTGTTGTATATTTTGGAAATTAAGCCCTTGTCGGTCACATCATTTGCAAATATTTGCTCCCAGTCTGTAGGTTGTCTTTTTGTTTTATTTATGGTTTCCTTTGCTATACAAGAACTTGCAAGTTTGATTAGGTCCCATTTGTTTATTTTTGCTTTATCTCTGTTGCTTTGGGAGATTGACCTAAAAAAACATTGGTACAATTTATGTCAGAGAATGTTTTGCCTATGTTCTCTTCTAGGAGTTTCATGATGTCATGTCTTATATTTAAGTCGTTAAGCCATTTTGAATTTATTTTTGTGTGTGGCATAAGGGAGTGTTCTAACTTCACTGATTTACATGAGGCTGTCCAGCTTTCCCAACACCACTTGCTGAAGTGACTGCCTTTTTTCCATAGTATATTGTCGGCTCCTTTGTTGAAGATTAATTGACCACAGGTGAGTCGGTTTATTTCTGGTTAGCCCAATAAATTTAAATAAGACTCAGACTCTGCAACCCTCTGTTTGAATAAGAAATCCAATAGGTTTGGAGTTTTATTAAATTTTTGCAGGTAGGGAAAGGAAAAAATTGCCAATGATCCTTTCTTGACTTAATAAAAAGATTAATTATGTATATCTTTCAGAAAGCATATATACATCAAATTAAACACTATTATAAGCGCAACAAATTATTAAATGAGATAACCAGAGGACTTTCCTGGTGGCGCAGTGGTTGAGAGTCCGCCTGCCGATGCAGGGGATGCGGGTTCGAGCCCTGCTCCAGGAAGATCCCACATTCAATGGAGCAGCTAAGCCTGTGCACCACAGCTACTGAGCCTGCGCTCTAGAGCCCACGAGCCACAACTACTGAGCCCACGTGCCACAACTACTGAAGCCCCCGCACCTAGAACCTGTGCTTCGCAACAAGAAATGCCACCGTAATGAGAAGCCTGTGCACCACAATGAAGAGTAGCCCCCCCTTGCTGCAACTAGAGAAAGCTGGTGTGCAGCAATGAAGACCCAATGCAGCCAAAAATTAATTAATTAATTATTTTAAAAAGGTAACCAGAATGTAGACTTTCAGGGATTATTGGTTACAGTTCACACAATATAGTGAAAGACCCTGAAGTCTGAGTGTCTTAAAAGACTCATTTGGGACTTCCCTGGTGGCACAGTGGTTAAGAATCCACCTGCCAATGCAGGGGGACATGGGTTCGAACCCTGGTCTGGGAAGATCCCATATGCTGTGGGGCAACTAAGCCCATGCACCACAACTACTGAGCCCACATGCCACAACTACTGAAGCCCGCGTGCCTAGAGCCTGTGCCCCACAACAAGAGGAGCCACCGCAATGAGAAGCCCGCGCACCACAACAAAGAGTAGCTCCCACTCGCTGCAACTAGAGAAAGCCCGTGCACAGCAGTGAAGACCAAACACAGGCAAAAATAATAAATAAATTTAAAAAGTAAAAAAAACTCATTTGAACAAATACCATTTCTAGAAGAAGATTATACATTTGCAAACTGTCACATCAGATAGGAGTGCAGAACTGATACTTTGGTGAATGCTCTATCAGAAATAGCTTTATGATCCTCAGTGATGGTCTGCATCTCTGCAGCTGTAGGACAAGGCAACATATACTTCTCTTACATTTTCTTTACTAGCAGCATTTTCAAACGTACTCCCCAGAATTCCATTAATTAGCACCGAAAAACAGAAGAGACCTAATAAACCTAAAACATAAAGTAGGGAAAAGAACTGCCGAGATAATTTTTAGATAAAATCTACACACAAGGGCTTCCCTGGTGTCGCAGTGGTTGAGAGTCCGCCTGCCGATGCAGGGGACACGGGTTCGTGCCCCAGTCCGGGAAGATCCCACATGCCGCGGAGCGGCTGGGCCCGCGAGCCATGGCCACTGAGCCTGCGCGTCCGGAGCCTGTGCTCCGCAACGGGAGAGGCCACAACAGTGAGAGGCCCGCGTACCGCAAAAAAAAAAAAAAAAAATCAACACAGGGTTATATAAAAGAATCTAGAGGGGCTTCCCTGGTGGCGCAGGGGTTAAGAATCCGCCTGCCAAAAAAAAAAAAAAAAAAAAAGAATCCGCCTGCCAATGCAGGGGACACAGGTTCGAGCCCTGGTCCGGGAAGATCCCACATGCCACGGAGCAACTAAGCCCGTGAGCCACAATTACTGAGCCTGTGCTCTAGAGTCTGCAAGCCACAACTACGGAAGCCCACACGCCCAGAGCCCGTGCTCCGCAACAAGAGAAGCCACCACAATTAGAAGGCCATGCACTGCAACGAAGAGTAGCCCCCGCTCGCCTCAATTAGAGAAAGCCCGCACCCAGTAACAAAGACCCAACACAGCCAAAAGTAAATAAATAAGAATCTAGAATCTCTTCAACATAATATTCACAAGGTTCAGGATAAAATCCAAAATCTTTAATATAAAACCAGTAGGAAAATGTGACCAATCTCGACAGAAAAGAAAGTCAATCATCCAAGGCCAATCCCCAAATAATCCAAATGTCGACATTAGCACTATGGAATTTTATTTTAAAGTAGCTATTATAATTATGCCAATGAAGTAAAGGAAAATTTTTTCATGATGAATTAGGAAATCTTAGTGGAGAAATAGAAACTATGAAAAAGAAGCAAATTGAAATTCTAGAACTTAAAATATCTAACATAAAAAATTTGGGAATTCCCGGGTGGTCCAGCAGTTAGGACTCCGCGCTTCCACTGCAGGGAGGCTGGGTTCAGTCCCTGGTCGGGGAACAGAGATCCTGCAAGCCATGCAGTGAGGCCAAAAAAAGGGGAAAAAAGGAATTGAATTCAGAAGGAGTTGCATTGTAGCCTTGGTTACTTTGGCTTCACTTTTTTTTTTTTTTTTTTTTTTTTTTTTTTTGCGGTACGCGGGCCTCTCACTGTTGTGGTCTCTCCGGTTGCGGAGCACAGGCTCCGGACGCGCAGGTTCAGCGGCCACGGCTCACGGGCCCAGCCGCTCCGCGGCATGTGGGATCTTCCCAGACCGAGGCACGAACCCGTGACCCCTGCATCGGCAGGTGGACTCTCAACCACTGCGCCACCAGGGAAGCCCTGGCTTCACTTTTATATTTAACTCTAGTAGTGTCCTAGAATCTAAGCACCACGAGACTGTGCCACCTCTCTCTGCTTTGTAGCCTCAATCCCATCACCCCATACCCAGCAAATTCCCCGAGAAAGTAGGGGCTGTAGGCTTGTCAGGTTGTTCAACCTATTTATCTGTTTTTAAGAAATGTATAATCATTAGAACATAACACTTTTTCAGGAACAAATCTACCTTACACATATTCTACACACCAACTTGTTTCCAAATATAAATAGTTACCCACATTTTGTTTAGTTAAAATGTTGTTTTGGGGACTTCCCTGGCGGTCCAGTGGTTAGGACTCCGTGCTTCCATTGCAGGGGGCACGGGTTCCATCCCTGGTCGGGGAACTAAGATCACACATGCCGCGAGGTGTGGCCAAAAATTAAAAAAAAAAAAGTTGTTTTGGTTGTAAAACCAATCTTCTGTTTCCAGAAATAATCAAATACTTCATGTGTCTGAACTGCTTTTACAAATGGACTAATAAACCTTAAGCTAAACAAGATTTTATACATGTATTTTCATTAAGATATAATTCACATAAAATTCATTCTTCTACAGATAATCAAGCATTTTTTTAAGTGAATCATGTTTTTTAAAAATTCCATCGGTATTTTTATTTGTTTGGTTGTTTATTTATTTATTTTTGGCTGTGCTGGGTCTTTGCTGCGCGCAGGTTTTCTCTAGTTGCGGCGAGCGGGGGCTACTCTTCCTTGTGGTGTGCAGGCTTCTCATTGCGGTGGCTTCTCTTGTTGCAGAGCACGGGCTCTAGGCGCACAGGCTTCAGTAGTTGTGGCATGTGGACTCAGTAGTTGTGGCTCGCGGGCTTAGTTGCTCCGCAGCATGTGGGATCTTCCCAGACCAGGGCTTGAACCCGTGTCCCCTGCATTGGCAGGCGGATTCTTAACCACTGTGCCACCAGAGAAGTCCCTCAAGCAGTTTTTAATGTATTTACAAAGTTATATTTACAACCATCAGCACGATCAAATCACAGAACATTTCATCACCCCTAAAAGAAATCCCATCCGCACTAGTAGACACTCCCCATTCCCCTGCTCCACAGCCTCTGAAAACCACGAATCTACTTTCCGTTTCTGTGGATTTTCCTATTCTGGACATTCCAGAATCATACAGTGTGTGGACTTTTGTGTCTGGCTTCTTCCATTTAGAATAATGTTTTCAAGTTTCATCCATCTTGTAGCATGATTCATCCATTCCTCTTTAGGGCTGAATAATGTTCCATTGTATTCATGTACTGCATTTTGTTTATCCATTCATGAGCTGATGGACATTTGGATTGTTTCCACCTTTTGACTATTATAATACTGCTATGGACATCTGTTTGAACATGCATTTTCAGTTCTCTTCAGCATATACCTAAGAGTGGATTGCTGGCAGATATGGCAACTCTATGTTTAACTTTTTGAAGAACTGCCAAACTGTTTTTCAAAGTGCCAAGAGTTTTCTAGTTTCAGATCTTACATTTAGACCTGTGATTTGAGTTAATTTTTGTATATGACATGAGGTAGGGGTCCAGCTTCATTCTTTTGCATGTGGATAGTGAGTTGTCCCACTACCATTTGTTGAAGAGACTATTCTTCCCCCATTGAATGATCTTGGCACTCTTGTCAAAAATCGATTGACCATATTCGTATGGGTTTATTTCTGAACTTTCCATTCTATTCTATTGATTAATATGTTTATCTTTATGCCAGTATCAACAGTCTTGATCTCTGCTAATTTGTAGTAACCTTTGGCATCAGGAAAGGTGAACCCTCCAACTTTGTTCTTCTTTTTCAAGATTGTTTCCATATGAATTTTAGGAACAGCTTGTCTGTTTCTGGGGCAAAAAAAAAAAACCCAGCTAGGGTTTTTTTGTTTTGGTTTTTCGGTCTGTTTTGCGGGGGGGGGGGGTTGTTTTTTGTTTGGGGGTTTTTGTTGTTGTTTTTTGGGGGTTTTCTGTTTGTGTTTTTTTGGCTGCTTTGGGTCTTCATTGCTGTGCGCAGGCTTTCTTTAGTTGCGGCGAGCGGGGGCTACTCTTGGTCGCAGTGCGTGGGCTTCTCATTGCAGTGGCTTCTCTTGTTGTGGAGCACAGGCTCTGGGCACGCGGGCTTCAGTAGTTGTGGCACTTGGGTTCAGTAGTTGTGGCTCCTCGGCTGTAGAGCACAGGCTCAGTAGTTGTGGCTCGAGGGCTTAGTTGCTCCGTGGCACGTGGGATCTTCCCGGACCAGGGCTTGAACATGTGTCCCCTGCATTGGCAGGTGGATTCTTAACCACTGTGCCACCGGAGAAGTCCCCTAGCTAGGGTTTTTGATAGAGATTGCTTTGAATCTGTAGATCAATTGAGGAGTATTGGAGTATTGATATCTTAACAATATTGTCTCTTCTAATCCGTGAACATGTCTTTCCGTTTATTTGAGTCTTAAATTTCTTTCAATGACGTTTTGAAGTTTTCATTGTATAAGTTGTGCACTTCTTTTGTTACATTTATTCCTAAGCACTTTGTTCTTTTAATGAGATTGTTCATTTTGGCGGGGGGTGTTGTTCATTGCTAGTGAATGCAAATACAATTGATTTTTGTATATTAATCTTGTTTCCTTGCTGAACTCTTTTATTAGCTCTACTAATTTTTTGTGGATTTCTCAGGATTTTCTATATACAAGATCATGTCATCTGCAAATAAAGATAGTTTTTATTTTTCCCTTCCAGTCTGAATGCCTTTATCTGCCTTTCTTCCCTAATTGCCCTGACTAGAACCTCCAGTACAATGTTGAACAGATGTGGCAAGGGAAGACACCCTTGTCTTGTTCCTAATCTTAGAAACCTTTCAGTCTTTCACCATTACATATGATGTTAAGCTGTGGGTTTATGCCGTTTATCAGGCTGAGGAAGTTTCTTGCTGTTCTTAGTTTGTTGAGTGCTATCATGACAGGGTGTTGAATTTTGTCAAATGCTTCTTCTGCATCTATTGAGATGATCACGTGGGTTTTGTAACCAATATTCTAAGTAGAAAGAACTCTATTTTTCAAATAAGTTAGTATCTGTTTCTGTGGTTTACATGCATACATTAACTTTCTCTTTTATAAGAAACTTTAAGTTGATCACTTACATTAAGCATTATAAAATAAAGGCAAAGTGGGCTTCCCTGGCAGCACAGTGGATAAGAATCTGCCTGCCAATGCAGGAGACACAGATTAGATCCCTGGTCCGGGAAGATCCCACATGCTGCAGAGCAACTAAGCCCGTGCATCACAACTACTGAGCCTGCGCTCTAAGAGCCTGTGAGCCATAACTACTGAAGTCCGTATGCTTAGAGCCCGTGCACCGCCATGAAAAGAAGCCCCCACTCGCCACAACTAGAAAAAGCCCGCGCGCAGCAGCTAAGACCCAACGCAGCCAAAAATAAATAAATTTATAAATTTAAAAAAAATTTTTTTAAACTTTTAATTAAAAAAAACTATTAAAAATATAAATAAATAAAGGCAAAGCTAATTGCCTATTAGCAAACTACTCTGTATGCAACAACTGCCAATATCAGAAATACTATTTAGTGGTTGTCAATTACATGCCCTGAAATAGGAAACAAAATTCACTTACTGTATTGTTTTTCAGATAGCCCCTGGCCTTCAGAATCAGAAATTGGGACTTGCCTGTCCGTCCAGGGGTTAAGACTCCGCACTTCCACTGCAGGGGTCAGGTTCGATCCCTGATTGGGGAACTAAGATCCCACATGCCACATGGTGCAGCAAAAAAATATATATATATATATATATATACATACATATATATATACATATATATATGTATACACACACACACATACATACAGAATCAGAAATAAGGATTTCCCATAAATAAGAACCACTGCAGTGCATCTAATGGTTAAGTCAGTTGTTGTTTTCCCAGCTGTGGCACCACATTATTAAAAGCGTTATGCACCTAGGAATTATGCTGCAGTTAGTTGATAAGTCAAATAATGCCTGTCTCCTTTTAAAAAGAGTGTTCTGTGTTCACAATTACTTCAAAATGTGATTACATTCAAATAATTGATATATCATGCTCTAGCAATTACAGAAGTGTGATTTTTGACACACGGCAATTTTATAAATTAGGCAAATGTAAAATGCTAAAAGATGTGAACAGCTGTTCTGTTTAAAACTTAGAGTGCTTCGAAATGTAGGTAATAGATTTCAGTTAACATAATCAGCCTATAATACAGCCTTCTAAATCATAAAGACTTTTGGAAATACAAATATAAACAAGGGAATTACTTTTCCAAGTTACAAAATTTTGGCAAATCAATACACTACTTTGTAATACAGTAAAACTGTGTTGTATTTGTTGGAATCATATATCACTTTAACAGTAATTCCCACCACAAAAATACTATTTAAGTATGAAATCAAATTACTAAGTCTTTTTATCAGAGTTTATAGCAGAACCAGCTGTTTTATATAGATTAATATGGCTTTTAAAATTATATACTTTCCTTCTTTTAGAGTGCATTCCTTCTTGTAAGCTGCTGAGTTAATACAGCAAAGCAATCACATGTATGTAAAATGGGCTCTGTTTCCTTCTGAGGTTGGCCCCAAACCATTCATGAAAAGGTTTAAAATTCTACTTTAAGAAGCTCAAACATGCCAATAACTAATTTTGCAAATATTGTTAATTCTTCCATAAATAGGAAAACCCTCAATGATAGATGATCACATATATAGTTTTTTTTTTTTTAATTGTGAACCAACATGACCTATTTCAAGCCCAATATCCTTAGATTATTTTTCTGGTTTCGATGTACTGGCTAGTACCACCTATACAGTGTTGAACAGAAGTGGATATTGGACAAGCTTTTCTTGTTCCTAATTTTAAAAGGATACTTTCAATATTTCTCTTTTGAAAATTATTTTTATTATAGGATTTTGGTAAATACTCTGTATCCAGTTAAAGAAGTTCCCTGCTTTCATTGTTTGCTAAGAGGTTGTAACATGAATAGATTTTGAAAAGTATGAAATATTTCCTATTCATCTATTGGGGTGCTTATGGTTTTTCTTTCTAAAACTGACAATGTGATAACTTACATTAATTTTTTAAGATTATTTTATTTTATTTTATTTTGGCCACACCACGCGGCATGCAGGATCTTAGTTCCCCGACCAGAGATCGAACCCACGCCCCCTGCAGTGGAAGCACAGAGGCTTAACCACCGGACTGCCAGAGAAGTCCCTACATTAATTTTTTTAAATGTTAAAAACTTTGCATTCTTGGAACGAACCCAATTTTGCTATAATGTGTTCAGTTTTGTACATACTGTTGGATTTTATTGGCTAAGATTTTTTTATGATACTTACACCCATAATTCAGAGGAAGATGGTCCTCTAGCTTTCCATTCCCCTGTTATCCTTTTTTTGTTTTGGCATTGAGCTTATACTAGCCTCATATAATATTTGGGTACTATTCTTTTTGTTTTTTCTTTTTCTATTCTCTAGAAGACTATGTATTACGCTCTTGTGGAATTCCTTGAATGTTTGGCAGAAGTCACCTATAAGGCTGCTGTGAATGTTGTCATTTTTTAAAGACTTAACATACCGTTCAATTTCTTTCATTGACTGAAAGAAAAGCACACAACGTTAAGAGCTGTGAGTTGAGTTTTATTCAGTGTTTTGCTAAGGACTATAGCCCAGGAGACAGCCTCTCAGACAGCTCTGAGAAACTGCTCTGAAGATGTGGGGGGAGAAGCCAGTATATATATAATTTTGGCTAAGGAGCACATGCAATCAGGCATACATCTCAGTAGGAAGTTACTGCTAGTCACAAGGAACAGATATCCCAGTTAATGATTCTAGTGCTTTTCTAAGTATGGGAAGATGCAAGAATCTGGGTTCATAAAAATGTTTCCCGAAGTATAGCTAAGTATCTAAGGGCCTGTTTTCCCAGAGTACAAAGTGCCTCGTCCTGTTCTTGGTCTTGAATTCCTTTCAGGCTGCGCTGTAGGTCAGCGACTGCAGTGGCTAATGACTTGATTCTTGGAAAACTGTATGGTATGCAACATTTTTGTTTTACACTTTGATGATTTTCTACGTCATCTTGAGTCAGTTTTGATAATTTGCATTTTTCTAGAAAACTCACCATTCGACTTAAGATTTTAAATTATTGTTAGAAAATGATAGTTTAAATCTCTCTGTCCTCTTTATCATTTCTGAAAATGTTAATTTGTGCCTCTTTTTCTTCTTGAAAATTTTCCCACAGGTTTCTTTTTATAGATCTTCTTTATTATTTATTTGTTTGATGGTTCATTAATTTTTGCTCTTATTTAGGTTCCTTCCTTCCTTCTGATTTCATTTGCTCCATTTTTCTTTTTCTACATTTCTGAGATTATTTGCTCTTTCTTATTTTATATATAATTTATTTTTAAATAGAGGTATTTATGGTTGTACATTGAACTCCTATAGCCACATCCTGCAGTTTTTTTTAATATTAATTAATTAATTTATTTGGCTGCGCTGGGTCTTAGTTGTGGCATGCGGGATCTTTTAGTTGCAGCATGTGGGATCTAGTTCCCTGACCAGGGATCGAACCTGGGCCCCCTGCATTGGGAGTGCAGCGTCTTAACCACTGGACCACCAGGGAAGTCCCTACAGATATTTAGTGTTTGTATTAGTTTCCTATGGCTGCTATAACAAATTGCCACAAACTTGGTGGCTTAAAACAACAGAAATATTTTCTCTCACTGTTTTGGAAATCTGAAAATCAGTGTCACTGGGCCAAAATCAGGGTGTCAGCAGGTTTCCGTATAACACTTACAGGTCCCACAAGTATCTCCAAGCCTGTAAGTGCACAACATTAAATAGCAAATTAAAAACACCATGAAAAGTCAACACATTTTCATGGAATAAAGAAAAAGTCCTCACATTTTCATTTTGCACTGGGATCCACACATTACATAGCTGGCCCTGCTTCTGGGACTCCCGTTACATGTATGTTGATATACTCGATAGCGTTCCACTCAACAATTTTTCTTTATTTTCTGTCTAGTCTTCAGACTGGATCATCCGTATGGACCTATGTATCTTCAAATTTGCTAATGCCTTCTTCTGTCCACTCAAATCTGTTGTTGAGTCTCTCTAGTGAATTTTTTATTTCAGTTACTGTACTTTTCAACTCCAGAATTCCTATCTGGTTCTTTTTAAGCCATTTCCATTTCTTTATTGATGTTCTTTATTTGATAATTGTCATACTTTCCTTTAATTCAATAAACATGTATTCTTTAGTTCTTTGAACATATTTATAATAGCTGATTTAAAGTCTTTGTCTACTAAGTCCAGTGTCTGGGCCCCTTCAGACAGTTTCTTATTACTTCTTTTCCCCCTGTGTTTGGGCAATACTTTCCTGTTCCTTTGCATGTCAGTCAGACCAAAATTTGTGTGTCAGTGCAGCCGTGTCCTAGCTGTGTGAAATTTGTGTGTCGGTGCAGCCGTGTCCTAGCTGTGTGATTTGGAGCAAGCTACTTTATCAGTCTGAGCCTCATTTTCCACAAATGTAAGTTAGAAATAGCTCTGTTGGGAGGATTAAATGAGATCTGCCTCATAATTTTTTACTGAAAACTGAACATTTTAGAGAATATATTGTAACTCTGGATCCTGATCTCCCAGGGACTGTTGTTGTTGATTCTATCGTTGTTGTTGTTTGCTGCTTGGCCGGTTGGTTGACTTAGTGACTTGTCTGGACTAATTCTTTATAGTTTGTCTTCCCCACAGTGTGCAGCCACCGAAGTCTCTGTTCAGTTTTATTCTGGTGTGGTGTTTTGTTGTTGTTGTTGTTGTTTTTGCATCTTGTTTTTACTTTTAAGCTTGACTTCCTAGGTATCACCCCTGGGTCAGCATAGCTTAGTGGCCAGCCAGTGGTTGGTCAGAAGTTTTTCTTAAACACCTTGAGCCCGTGCCTTCCGCCCTTTGCCAAGTGGGTCTGTGTGTGGACTGGGGCACACAAAGTTCAGGCAGGTTACAAGTCTGCCTTGGTTTTTACTTTCTGCTTTTGCACAAGGCCTGATGTTCAGCCAGGGATCTGGAGTGGGGGTCCTCAACTGCACGCACATGTGTGTGCACACCTCTAGATCCCCAGGAATATGTCAGAGCTTCTCGAAGCCCCCTGTGGCTATCTGGTGCCCTACATCTCCTTTTCAAACTTTTGACTGCTCTCTTGCTTGCCCCAGGCAGCACTGTAGCCTTAGGCAAATGTGACGGTGGCCTTTCCCAATTGTTTGCCACCAATCGGTATTATTTTCAACATCACCCCTCACCATGAGCTTTTTTGCAGAGCTCCAAATCAGGTCAGCTCCTCCAGCAGCAGAAGTGAGGCTGCCAGTTTTCATGGCTACCATGTCTTGGCATTGTGGGTGGGGGAGGGGAAATGGAAGCAGCCTGGAGATAAAATGCCACAGACCCACTGTTATTACCGAGGTTCAATTTTTCTTGAATAAATGCCTTTCAATTTGCTGTATGCCTTTAGTTATCTTCCAGAGCACCGAAATAGTTGTATTGGATAATTTTGCCAGTTTTATCATTGCTTTTTCTGAGGAGAGGATTTGCCAAGGTCACTTCCCTCTGTCACTTCCCCTCCTCATTCTTCACTGCTTCTTATAATGCTCTAAGTAGAAATTTCTTCTTCCTGAAGTACATCCATTAGGAATTCTTTCAGAAAGGATCTGTGAGAAATAAAATCTTTTTTCTTTTTAACCTTTATCTGCTTTTTATTACCATGGGAATCTATTTGGACCTAGTTTAAATTATATTTAGTGTTCATAGTGTTTCTTCATTCTTGAGAATCGTGTCTCAACAATTCTGGAAAATTCTTAGTCATTATATCTTCAGATATCTCTACTTCATTCTTTTCATACTCTTTCTGGAATCTCTATTAGACATATGTTGAATATTCTGATTCTATTATCTGTGTCTCCTAACTTCTTTTTCACCATTTCAGTTCTCTATGCTTCTTCAACTCTCTTTTCCAGTTCATTAATCCTCTCTTCTACTGTGTTCAATCTGCTGTTAAATCTACCCCTTGAGGGCTTTATTGTGCTGTTTGTTCCAGTGACTACATTTTCTGTTTTTAGAAACTGTTTCTTTGTCAAATTCTGGGGGTTTTATTGTTCGTTTTCTTAGAGTTTGGATTTCTAACATTGAATTTTATGTTCTCTTCCATGCTGTTGTTGTATAATCTCAAGATCTAGGGGCTCTGATTGTCCTAATTGTCATTTTTAGTCTCATATGTGACAAATTGTGTCAGGGCTTTGACATTAATTGTAATAATGGGTACAATTTCCATTGTAGGTGGGTCCAACTGCCATACTTAGCCCCCCCCCAAAAAATATATATATGCTTGTTTATACATATATATTTTATATTTTATATATATATACACACACACACACACATAATACAGGATGCCTATATACATGTATATATATATGTACATATATATAGGCATCCTGTATTGTTCTGTATTTTTTTTCTTGTAACCCTAGTGCAGGGCCTCATCTCCTGTCACTCCTGGTTATTGACCCTCACTGACACTTAAGGGAAGACACATTATCAACTCATCGACTGTCATCTATGCTGTTTAGTCCCCTCTTTGTTTCTGGACTCCTGAGTTTTCTCTTTCTTCCATGGGAACTCAGCTGTGCATCTAAAATCATTTTTAATTTAATCAAACATTTCAAACAATTTTGCTAGTAGAGTTTTCTGGTTATCCTAGCTGACAAATCAGAAACATATGGGGAGATTTTTCAGAACATGTTTCACAGTCCTTCTTCCCCTGCCAAAATTCTGATACCACCTCCTAGAGAGTCTGCCAAAATCTGGGTGGAGCTGGGACCAGAAATGGGGTGGCGGTGGGGATCATTCCTGTATAATTTGAAAAACAACACAACTCACTTCCTTAGTGTTCTGATTCAGTTCCTGGTGTCTTAGACTTCTGTGCCTAATGCAGTTTCACGGCCCACAGGAGATACGGGGTAAAGATATGCTGAATACATGAATGCATGACTGATTACTGACTGATACTTGTGCAGGTCCGACATGTGATTAAACTAGATAGTAACTGCTCGATAAAGATCATTTTCCCTTCCCCTAAAACAGGAAAGAGGAGCTTACCAGCACCCCATGGGCGTGGCAGGCTCAGGTTAGACTACTCTTAAGGTGGACAGCCTGCATTCCAGCCTTGGTCCAGGTCTCTGAGGACTGTGATGGAGGGCACGAGGGAAGCACGTGAGTTGGCCTGGATTCCATTCTGTGGATTTTCACCCTCATGCACTGGATGAATGGGCCAATCAGCCTGGAGGACAGGCCCTAGGGGGTGCCTCACAGGTCTGTATTAGGCCCTACCTATTTATCTGTTTGGGGGGTGACACAGAGTTGAGAAGGATCAGGACACCTTAGGTGACAGTCAGGACCCTGGATCCCCTCTTTTGCCCCTTAAAGCCTCAGCTTTCCTTCTCCATCCCCTCCCTACTCTTCCAATCTGTCCCCAGCCCTTTCCTGACTCTGTCTCTCTGCAGACGACTCCTCCTTCAGCAGGGCTGCCCACACCAGCGCCTCCAGCTCATCTCTCCAGGTCACCAACCCATTGCAGGAAGACCCAAAGGCTCTTCAAAGGCCAAGTGCACAGACACAGACTCCCCTTTCCCCCAGCATCCTGCCCTCCTTCTGTGATCCCAACTCCAGGGTGTCATCCAACCCACGCAGGCACCTGTGAGTCACCCTGGACTCCGTCCTCCTCTTTCCAAATCTGTTTAGACCAAGTCTCCTGGATGGAATCCACTTCTGGGTATGTCTGCAATCAGGCCTCTGCCTTCCACCTTCCCTCCGCACCATCACCTGAGGTCAGCCACCAGCATGGCCCTCGGGATCATCACACCTCCTAACTCACCTGCAGCCTCTAGTCCGGGGTTGGTGGCCCCTGAGCCTGATCAGGGCCTCAGACTTGTTTTGTCTGCCTCCAACTGTGGTTTGCTTTGCTTCTGCTTTTAAATGAGCTAACACTATCAACTAGAAGATCTCACATACAAGGAAAGAATTCTGGCTGCTCTTGAGTAATTTGCGGGGCCCAAATGCGTGCTGTCCCCTTGGAGGGGCTGTTAGCTGTCCCCAAGTGGCAGCTGTTCCCTGATGATCACAGACCCCTAACCAGTCTGCCTTGCCCCTCAGGGCACTTGAGATTAAGGCTTTTCTCCGGTCTGTAATCATCCTCACTGCTCCCAGCTAAAACTCAAAGTTGACGCTGTCATTCAGCAGTTTGTCCAACGTCCTGCAGAGGAAATCAGCCTCTTTAACCTGGCATTCGAGTCCCTTCCCCAGTCCACCCAGGCCAACCCTCCAGCCTCACCCCAGTCCTTCTCCCCTGGAGAAGCACAGCTTACCCATCTCACAATTCCCATACACATCCCGCTTTCCCAAACCTTTCTGCCTGTAATTGGGCTTTTGTTCCTACTTAGTTTACTTAAGAATGATTGTACTGGACCATATACACAAAAGTGAGTACACTGAGTATAAAACACTGTCTCAGTGAATGAGAGCTGTCTTGGAGGAAAGGCTCTTTTTTTTTTTGCAAACTTTTCATCAGGATAAATTTCAAATACTAAGAAATAATAAGTTAATGAGTCCCTTCTGCCCACTACCTATATTCAACAATTATTAACATTTGTTGATGTATGTATAGGGTTAGCTAGTTGGTTGGTTGGTTTTGCTGAACTATTTGAAATCAGTTTGCAAATATCATTACATTTCACTTCCTGAATATATCAAATACCTAAGCATGCATCTCCTAAAAGCACATTTTCTTCAAAACCACAAAACCATTATTAGACTCAAGAAAATTAACAATAATTCCCAGTATTATCTAACATCTAGTCCATAGTCAGTTTCCCCAGTTTTCTCAGCTAAGCATTTCTCAGCTGTGTTGTCACTGTTGTTTTGTTGGTCACATCAGGATTCAGTTGAGGCTTTAGGGCAACTTTGCATGTTGTGTCTCTTTGTTCTTGTGCCCCCACCAATCCTTTTGTCCCTGACATTTTTTTGTCCCAGGCCAATCATCTTGTATAAATCCTACCTTCTGGATTTGTCATGTTTCCTTGAGGTGTCATTTAACCTTGTTCCTCTATCCCCTTTACTTCCTGTAAATGGGGAGGGAGGTTAAATATAAAGGCTTGACTGGGCTTAGTTAAACATTTTGACAGGAACATCTCATGGGTGATGCGGTGTAAATAGGGGAAAGGAGTTTGATTTAGTCTCCATGGTTTTCTGCTGTTGTTGTTGTTTTTGTGGCAGTGGCGCACAGCATGTGGGACCTTAGTTCCCCAACCAGGGTCCAAACCCATGCCCCCTTCCATGGAAGCACAGAGTCTTAACCACTGGACTGCCAGGGAAGTCCCAAGTCTCCATGTTTAGACTGATGTCTGGAACTGGTGGACATTACAGGGAAAAAGGGAGCTGTGTACAAACATCAGAGCTGCTGAATGTGGCATGGGCTGCCTTGTGAGGTGGTGAGCCCTCATCACCAGGCGCATCCCAGCAGGCGCTGGTGGACCATCAAGTACATTGGTGAGGAGTCTGCTGTTTTGGTTAGAGTGCCAGACCCCCTCACCCGCTGGATACTTTAAGGGGTGCTTTTGCTCGTCACAATGACTGCAAATGTTGTTGATAGACAGTGGACGCTGAGAGCCTTGCAACTTGTGGGACAGTCCCATAAAAAGAGCTGTGTACCCAAGATGCTGTTGAGAACCCTGGGCAAGGGCTTGGTTAGAAAAGGGGCTTTCGAACCACTTTTAGCGATGGAGCTATTTTTCAAACAATAGCTTCACAGAACTGAGTATACAGAATAGAATCACGGTGCTTAAGGCTGGGGTGGCTGCGCTGTGGCCCTTCTCCAGAACCCTAAGGCACCAGAGAACACATGTGAAAACCACAGAGCTGGGTAACCTGAGATCCAGATGCTTCTGAAATTCTCTATCACAGGAGTGGGGTGGTCCATTCCAGGCCCCACGGCCACCATCACTCACGCTGTGGGTACCTGCAGGCAAGTGCTGGCCCTCTCAGGCTCAGGTGAGGGGACAGCAGTGCCCACTTGCCCTTACAAGGACTGCAGGAAGCGTGGTCCAGCCAATGCCTGGCTTGTGGCGGGGGCTCCATAATGTTTGTTAAAGCTTAATCTGAAACTCATTTGTTTTCTTGAATAAGAAATACATTCACATGGTAGGAAATTCAGAAGGCACACACAATTATACTGTGGCTTCCCCAGCGGACGAAGGTTAATGCTCTTCCCAGCACACACTTCTTTTTAATGGGCGTGTACTCCTCTGTGTTTTTCTTTCCATCTCAGAATCTCAGAGATCATTTCATTCCAGTTACATGGAAAGGTTTCTCATTCCTTTTCTGTAACTTCTTTTTTTAAGTATAATATACATATATAAAAGTGAACGTAAGGGAAAAAGCTCAATGAATTTTCACACACCCAAGAGACCAGCGCCCAGATGAAGAGGCAGATTCCAGCCTCCCAATGCCAGCATGTGCTACCCCAAAAGTAACCGCTATCCTGACTTCTAACACTGGAGTTTCGTTTTGCCTGCTTTTGGACTTTTATTATAGAAATAGACTCAGTATGTTCTCTTTTGTGTCTGGCTTCTTTCATTCAACATTACGTCTGTGAAATTCATCCACACCGTGTGTAGTTGTAGCTGATTCATTCTCACATTTGTGAGCTACTCTGTTGAATGACGTGACTATTTATTCATCTATTCTACTGTTGCTGGGCTTCTGGGTGTGTTCCAAGGTTTTGTTGTACCTAATAGTGCTGTTTGTGGATCAGGCACTGCCCAGGAACAAATCCAGCTCCCACCCTTGGTGCCCTGGGGAAGCTGGTGGGTGCATTTTGCAGTTGCACTGTCATTCATTCCTGTGGCAGGGGTCCATGAGTTTGAGTTTCGGCCCAGACCCCTCATTACAGCTCCTTTATATTCCCTCTTACTATCCCTGTCCTCAGGCGGCCGTGGTTTACCCAAGCCTCAAATCTTTCTGTAGTTCCCAGAGAGCTTGCAGAGAACAAGATTATCCTGCCCTCCAGGCACTCCCTGTGAAACCCACATAGCCCTTGAGGAAGGGCGTTCACAGCCTGAGGCACAGCAGTTGTCTTTGGGAAGGGGAATTGGGCGGCCTGAAGCCCAGAGTGCCCGGATGGGGAGGACAGACCTCTCACCTTAAACCCCTGGATGAATTTTAAATATTGTGTGTCATGCATATAAAACTTACTCTTTTTTTTTTTTTTTTTTGTGGTACACGGGCCTCTCACCGCTGTGGCCTCTCCCATTGCGGAGCACAGGCTCCGACGTGCAGGCTCAGCGGCCATGGCTCACGGGCCCAGCAGCTCCGCGGCATGTGGGATCCTCCCGGACCGGGGCACGAACCCGCGTCCCCTGCATCGGCAGGCGGACTCCCAACCACTGCGCCACCAGGGAAGTCCTATAAAGCTTACTCTTAAAAACAAATGTTATACATGTGTGTACATATACACATAGAATACATATATTAGAGTGTTTGGGGAACATAGACGGCGGGCTTTCTAGGGGAGGTGACATTTGAGATTTTGGCTTTTAAAGAAAATGAGCCCATCAGGAAAGCGGGTTGGGGGTGATAGAGAGGGCCTGCGAGGAAGAGGGAATGGCTAGCGTGGGCAAAGGCCTTCAGGCTTGGGAAAGCGGGAAGAGTTTGGGGAATCCCAAGATGCGTGAGGCTGTAACGGAGGCACCCAGCGGAGCTGGAGCCCCTGGAGGAAGAGCTCTCCAGGGAGAGTCTGGGGTCAGGAAAGGGCTGAGGACAGAATGGAGGAGTGGGGAGGGGATGGAGAAGGAAAGCTGAAATTTTTAAGGGGCAAAAGAGGTCATCCAGGGTCCTGTCACCTAAGGTGTCCCTGATCCTTCTCAACTTTGTGTCACCCCTCAAATAGATAAATAGACGGGGCCTAATACAGACCCCTGAGGCACCCCCTAGGGCCTGTCCTCCAGGCTGACTGGCTCTTTCCTCAAGCACGTATGGGTCCAAATTCACAGAATGGAATCCAGGCCAACCCACATGCTTCCCATGTGACCTCCATCAGGGTCCTCAGAGACCTGGACCAAGGCTGGAATGCAGGTTGTCCATGCCCTAGGATTAGTCTGACCTGAGCCTGGGGAGGTGGTGAGCTCCTGCTTCCTTTCCAAGGCTGCACTGTCCAATATGGGAGCCACCAGCCACATCTGGCTATTTAAATCTCAACGTCCACTGGTTAAAATTAAATAAAAATCAGTTCCACAGCCACACGAGCTGCCTTTCAAATGCTCAATACCTCCTCAAGGTGTACAGAACAGAAATTATATCAAATGCTCAGCTGAGGTCCCAGGAAAGAAAGAGAAATCCCAAATGCCAGAAACAAGAGGGGACTGACCCCAACAGACGACAGCTAATGAGCTCACCCTGCTTCTGGGGTGAGGATGGGGTGAGAAGCAGGGGCTTGTGCTTAAGCGCATGTGGGGACAGAAGACAGCCTTGGGAGCACACTTAAGGTCAGGGCAGATCCTGAGATCTCTGTATAAGGCTGGACCCTTGAAAAGCTGCACTCTGGGCAAAAGGGCGAACTTGAGAAAAAACGCCCATCTACAAGGAGGTGACAAGCAAGCCTGTCTGTTTCAGCCTGAGAATCCAAAGCTCCCAACTCAGCATCGCACGGTTTGGGATGTCAATTTACTGGACAGGAATGGTCCAGAAACTCCCAACTCTAAGCAATGACATAAACACTGAACATAGTCTGGTGATACTTCTGGGAGATAAGCAAAAAGGGAAAAGCTTTGAAGCCATGCTCCCAAGACCCAGGCTGCAACAGGCTCTATTGGAGGAAAAAAATAAAAGAACCCACCACCCTAAGGGTGAGCTCATAGCAAGAAATGTCACAATCCCTGGGGGAACATTCCATGAGGATTGAAAGTCAGAAGACACAACAAATACAAGATAACAGGCCCACGGTCTCCAGAACACACAAGGGTCTGACAGAGAACACAAAGTAAGTCTGTTAGAGATGAGTGGTTGCCTTTGGGGGGAAGGAGTGGGCATGAGAGAGGCTTCTGGGGGTACTGAATGTTCTGTGTCCCGACCCAAGTGCTGGTTACATGCGTTTGTTCAGTTTTGAAAATTTACTGAGGTACATACCTATGATTTGTGTACTTTTTCGGATGTATGTTATAATTCAATAAAGTGACATAATAAATAATTAAAGGAAAAATATTAGGAATCAGAATTCTAAAGAATAAGACATTATGGGGGTGGAAACAGAGGAGGCAGGTTTTAAGAAGAATCAAATAGAACTTTTAAAGATGAAAAATGGGGACTTCCCTGGTGGCGCAGTGGTTAAGAATCCGCCTGCCAATGCAGGGGACACGGGTTCGAGCCCTGGTCCAGGAAGATCCCACATGCCGCGGAGCAACTAAGCCTGTGCGCCACAACTACTGAGCCTGCTCTCTAGAGCCCGCAAGCCACAACTACTGAGCCCATGCGCTACAACTACTGAAGCCCGCGCAGCTAGAGCCCGTGCTCCGCAATGAGAGAAGCCACTGCAATGAGAAGCCTGTGCATCGCAACAAAGAGTAGCCCCCACTCGCCGCAACTAGAGAAAGCCCACGCACAGCAATGAAAACCCAACACTGCCAAAAATAAGTAAATATTAAAATAAATAAATTTTAAAAATAAAGATGAAAAATGCACTCAATGAAACAAATTTTTATAAGGGAAATGAGTTATGTAACAGGTTAAATGTACCTGAAATGAAAATTACTGACCTGGGAGACATATCTGAGGAACAGATTAAATGTGCCCAGAAAGCACAGAAAGCCAAAATGGTGGAAAATATAAAAGAAAAGTTAGGGGACATAGAAAAGAGAATAACAAATTCGACACAGGTCTAATAGGTTCTATAAGGAGAAAGAAAGAATGTGGGGAAGACAATATTTAAAGAGAGAATGATTACTAATTTTCCAGAGTTGATCAAAGACACAATTTTAAAGATTCAAGAAGCAGAAACTCTACCCCTGCTCAGAAACAATAAGTCCACATTAATTTTAATAAGTATTTTATTTATTTAGCCGCTCCTTGCAGCTTTCGGGAACTTAACTCCCCAACCAGGGATTGAACCCAGGCCACAGCAGTGAAAGCACCAAGTCCTAACCACTGGACCACCAGGGAATTCCCAATAAGTCCACATTTAGAACCATCATAGTGAAAAGGCAGAACAAAGGCCAAAAGAAAAACTGTTTAAAGCTACCAGAGGGGAAAATGCTGATAATCTGACAGTGAGATTGACAGCAAAACAACAGCAACATCAGAAGACAAAAAGGGCAAATGGAACATCATCATTAGATTCTACAGGAAAATAATTCCCAACCGTGGAATCGATACCCACCTTAGTCATCATTCAATATTGAAAGTAAAATAAAATTTTTTTCAGAAACGACTCAGAGAATTCTCTCTCATAAATCCTTTCTGAGAGTATTATAAAGGATGTACTCCAGGAAGAAAGAACTAGAATTCAGAACAAAGTGGTCAGTTGCAAGAAGTGATGAGAACAAAGACATGATTAGTACACATGTGGACAAATCTAAACAAGCCTGGACTTTTAAGAAGACTAATTTTGGTGTTGAAAATAAAATACTGGAAATTGATAACTTTTGAGATGTTGTATTTGTTTTTTTATAAATTTATTTATTTATTTATTTTTGGCTGAGTTGTGTCTTTGTTGCTGTGCACTGGCTTTCTCTTGTTGCAGTGAGCGGGGGCTACTCTTCATTGCAGTGGCTTCTCTTGTTGCAGAGAATGGGCTGTAAGCGCATGGGCATCAGTAGTTGTGGCACACAGGCTCAGTAGTTGTGGCTCATGGGCTCTAGAGCGCAGGCTCCGTAGTTGTGGCACACGGGCTTAGTTGCTCCGCGGCATATGGGATCTTCCCGGACCAAGGATCGAACCCCTCTCCCCTGCATTGGCAGGTGGATTCTCAGCCACTGCGCCACCAGGGAAGCCCCTGTATTTGTTTTTTTAGGTGTGCCCTAACCTAGGTGCCACGAACTGGGTGGCCTAAAACAACAGAAGTTTATTATCTTGCAGTTCTGGAGGCCAGAAATCAAGGTGTCAGCAGGGTTGATTCCTTCTGGAGGTTCTGAGGGAGAATCCACTTCACACCTCTCTCCTGGCTTCTGGTAGCTGTTGGCATTCCTTGGCGTTCCTTGGCTTGTAGCTGCATCACTCCAGTCTCTGCCTCCATCCTTACATGGCCTTCCCCTCTGTTCTTTTTTTTTTTAATATTTATTTATTTTATTTATTTATTTTCTTTATTTTTTTGGCTGCACTGGGTCTTAGTTGCAGCATGTGGGATCTTTCATTGCGGCACGGGCTCTTCATTGTGGCGCACCAGGGTTCTCTCTAGTTGTGGTGTGCGGATTTTCTCTCTCTAGTTGTGGTACAGGGGCTCCAGGGCGTGTGGGCTCCAGAGCACGTGGGCTCAGTAGTTGTGGCACATGGGCTTAGTTGACCTGCGGCATGTGGGATCTCAGTTCCCCAACCAGGGATAGAACCTGTGTTGGAAGGAAGATTCTTTTTTTTTATCAATTATTTATTACTATTATTATTTTTTTATTTTTATTTTTTAAATTTTTGGCTGCACTGGGTCTTCATTGCTGCGCGGGCTTTCTCTAGTTGCAGCGAGCGGGGGCTACTCTTTGTTGCGGTGTACGGGCCTCTCATTGCAGTGGCTTCTCTTGTTGCAGAGCACAGGCTCTAGGTGCACAGGCTTCAGTAGCTGTGGCACATGGACTCAGTAGTTGTGGTGCACGGTCTTAGTTGCTCCACAGCATGTGGGATCTTCCCAGACCACGGCTCGAATGTCCCCTGCATTGGCAGGCGGATTCTTAACCACTGCGCCACCAGGGACTCCCTGGAAGGCAGATCCTTTACCACTGGACCACCAGGGAATTCCCTCCTCTGTGTTTCTATCTCACATCTCCCTCTGCCTTTCTCTTCTAAGAATCCCTGTCATTGGATTTAGGGCTCGCCCTAAACCCAGGATGATCTCATCTCTAGATCCTTAACTTAACTACATCTACAAACACCCTTTTTCCTAACAAGATCACATTCACTTGGTTCAGAGGATTAAGACTTGTTTTGGGGGACTACTATTCAACTTACTACAGATGGCTAGAGAGTTATTAAAGAGTTGTAGGGTCCTTGTTTTGTTTTGGATTGATTTTAGACTTTGTGAAATCAAATATGTGTGCTGGAAACTAAATGACAATTTCCCAAATATCTGAAATAAAATTATTATAAGTTGGGAAGGAATAAAAAATTTTGACCGATTTAATAGAAGATAGAACCAAAGAAAGGCAAAGAAAAAGCACAGTATATAGAAAGCACGAAATAGGATGACATAAATAATCCAAATATAGCAGGACTCACAATAAATGAAAATGCACTAACTCACCAATTAACAGGTAGACATTACCTGGTTACATGCTGTTCATACTGTTTAACCATATACTATTTATGAGGCCCACCTCAAAATATAAAGATTCAGAAAGGCTAAATATAAAGGGATGAAAGAAAATGTGCTAAGCAAAGAAAGCTGGTGTGCTTCTGTGTGTCCTACACATTAGTAAAGACATTTAAATAGACTTTGAGCCCTCCCCACCCCCCAAAAAAAATTAGGAATAGAGAGAAGGCTCACTACATAATGTTAAAGGATTAGCAGACCAAGAAGATAAGATTATTTAAACTCGTATGCAATAGCAACAAAGAGTCTCCAAATATACAGTGCCAAAATTACAGAGAATAAATTGACAAGTCCACAACCACAGTGTGGAGATTTTAATATACGTCTCCCATTAGTTGAGAGCTAGCTCAAGCGGACAAAAATTAGTGAGGACACAGAAGAGTTAACCTACCTTCACAAAACTCCATATTCAACAATTAGAGACTACACATGGAACACTTTCAAAAACTGACCACATGATAAGTCAGAAATAAGCCTTAGGGACTTTCCTGGTGGCACAGTGGTTAAGAATCCGCCTGCCAATGCAGGAGCCATGGGTTCGAGCCCTGATCCGGCAAGATCCCATATGCCGCGGAGCAACTAAGCCCATGTGCCACAACTACTGAGCCTGTGCCCTACAGCCCGCGAGCCACAACTACTGAGCCCACATGCCGCAACTACTGAAGCCCGCGCGCCTAGAGCCCATGCTCCACAACAAGAGAAGCCACCACAATGAGAAGCCCACGCACCGCAATGAAGAGTAGCGCACGCTTGCTGCAACTAGAGAAAGCCCACACAGAGCAACGAAGACCCAACGCAGCCAAAAAATTAATAAATAAATAAATTTTAAAAAAAAGAAATAAGCCTTAATAAATGCCAAAAATTTAATACCATACATACCATCTTCTCTGGTGATAATAAAATGAGGAATCAGTAAGAGAAAACATACGCAAGTCCATGCACATTTGAAATTTTAAAATACACTTCTGAGTATTTTACCGATCAAAGAAATGAAAATACCATGTAACAAAACTGGTAGGATGTGGCTATAAAAATATATACTAATACTTAGGGGAAATTTTTTAACCTTAAATGTATATGTTAGAAATAAAGACCAAAAGTCAGTGAGCTGGGCATCCAAGTCAAGAAGTTAGAGGGAAAAAAACAAAATAGAAAAACCCCAAAGGAAAAAAAAAGGAAACAATAAAATTGAGAACAAAGAAACAAGATAGAAAACCCATAAACCCAAAACTGGTTCTTTTAAAAGTCTAATAAATCCCCTGATGAAAGAAAGAGAGAGAGAGGGAGGAGAAAAACTATTGGAAAGAAAAAGGCCATATTATAGATACAGCAGAGACTGTACTGTGAACCACTTTATAACATTAAATTTGAAATTTTAGATGGAATAGATAATTTATCTTAAAAATATAACTTACCAAAATGTATTCAAAAATGTATTGAAGAAGAAATAGAAACCCCTAATAAACCTATAACCTTTTTTTTTTTTTTTTTTTTTTTTTTTTTTGCGGTACGCAGGCCTCTCACTGATGTGGCCTCTCCCGTTGCGGAGCACAGGCTCCAGACGCACAGGCTCAGCGGCCATGGCTCACGGGCCCAGCCGCTCCGCGGCATGTGGGATCTTCCTGGACCAGGGCACAAACCCGTGTCCCCTGCGTCGGCAGGCGGACTCTAAACCACTGCGCCACCAGGGAAGCCCCCTATAACCATTTTTTAAATGGGTCGTTTAATACCCAACCACCAATTGGTCCTAATAGGAAAATAAATAAATAGAGGTTCAGGCACATAATGGAATACCATAGAGGCGCTAAAAAGAATGAACTAGTTTCACAAACGTCCACACGAATACAAGTAAGAAACAATTTGGAATGGAATCATGTGCAAAAGGAATTGTAAAGTCTGATGACATTTCATAAAATGGTAAAATACAAACAATAATCATATCTATTCCTTAGAGATGAAGGGATTGACTGTTAAGTCAATGGCAAGTGGTGAGAGTCTGCAGGCCAGGAGGACTTGGGGGCCCAGCTGGCCTGGTGGGGGTCCATACTCAGCTCCAGTGCCTGGTACCATGGAGAAATGAAGGCCCGGGGTCACCAGATCTTCCCAGTTTTTGAAAGTGAACAAGAAATCAAGGCATTTATGTGAATTATGTTCCAATTCTTTGAAAGGCTGAACTTGGGGAGGGGAGATCCTCCATAGGAGGATCACATTTGGTCTGTGGCCCCCCCAGTTTCTGGCTTTTGGCCCAGGCCACAAGAAGTTGGGTCTGGGTTTGAACAGGAGCTCTGGGGAGAACAGGCTAGATCAGCCACCCCGGAAGCAGCCTAGATTCTGCCCAATGAAAGCTCCCTGGCTTAGGCAACAGGCTCTTAGATATGACATTTAAAGCATAAACAACTAAAGAAAAAAAATAAATTGGACATCATTAAAATTTTAATGTTTCAAACACCACCATAATGAAAGTGGAAAAAAAACACCCCACAAAACTGGAGAACATTTTTGCAAATCATATCTGATAAGGGTCTTGTATCTAGAATAAAGAATTCTTACAGCTCAATAATAACAAGACCAATAATTCAATTTAAAAACAACGGCTCTGATTACACATTTCTCCAAATAAGATATACAAATGACCAATAAGCACATGAAAAGATGTTCATAGCCATCAGGAAAATGCAGATCAAAACAACAACGAGCTCCCACTTCATAACCACAAGATGGTCATAATCAAAAAGATAAGTGTTGGGGAGGAAGGGGAGACATCGGAACCCTTATATACTGCTGGTAAGAATGTGAAATGGTGCAGCCACTTTGGAAAACAGTCCACAAGTTCCTCAAATAGTTAAACGTAGAGTTAACCATATGATCCACCATTTTCACTTCCAGGCCTATACCCAAGAGAAGGGAAGACACACAAAATCTTGTACACAATATTCATAGCAGCATTATTCATACTGACCCCAAATGGAAACAATGCAAATGTCCATTAGCTGATGAATGGATAAATAAAATACGGCATACCCACACAATGGAATTTTATTTCACAATAACAAAGAATGAAGTACTGCATGGATGTACTACATGATACAGCATGGATGAACCTTGAAAATATTATGCTAAATGAAAGAAGCCAGTCACAAAGGATCACATATTGAATGATTCCACTTACATGGAATGTCCAGAATGGACAACTCTATAGACAGTAGATTAGTTGGTCTCTGACTCTGGGAGAGCATATGGGGGTTGGGGAGTTAGGCTAAGGGGAGCAGAGTTTCTTCTGGGTATTGAAAATGTTCTGAATTGATAGTGTTGATGGTTGCACAATTCTGTGACTATCCTACAAACCACTGAATTATACACTAAATGGGTGAATGGCATGGTATGTGAATTATATCTCAATAAAACTATTAAAAATAGTACTAATGAAGCACATGAATGGTGCCATTGTTGAATCACAGGGTCTTTTTGTCCACAGAGCACCAGTGGCTGCGGAAGCTCTTTGCAATGCTACCCAAGTTGAGGCATGGGAGGAAATGGGATGATGAAGAAAGGGTTTTAATCAAACTCCAAATATTTTCATCTGATTCCCAGTTTTCATAGAAGCAACCAGTATTTATTGAACTTCCTCTATGAGACAGTCCCTGCTTTAGGTGCCAAGACTTCATCAGCCAGCAAAACAAATTCCCTGCTCTCGGGGAAGATGGACTTTAAATAAGAAAACAATAAATAGATTAGAAGTCAGGTGCGACAAGTGCTGGGAGAAAGAACCACCAGGGCAGGAAAGAGAAAACTGGAGGCTGTTGCTATTTCGAACAGAGCAGTTAGGAAGGCTCCTTTAAGCAGAAGCCCAAAGGAAGCAAAGGTGCATGCCATGTGGGTGTCAGGGGGACAGGCAAAGCAAAGGCTTGAAGTGGTGAAGTGATCAGGGTGCTAGAGGAAGAGGAAAGCAAACAGGGTGGCTGGGCAGACAAGTGATGGGAAAGACAGGGAGGAGGGGCTGGGAGGGGACAGAATAGGGCCTTTAGGCCATAGTAAGGGCACTGGCTCCTACCCAGGAAGATGGGAGGGTTGGAGCAGAGAAAATGACATGCCCTGATTTAGGGTTTAGAAAAAACACTATGACTGCTTTGTGAAAAATGGACCAAGGGGGCAGAGTTGAAGCATCCTTCTTCTCCAAATAGTTTCACCGCTTATTTGATATATTTGAGATCTTTTTAAACAGTTTTTTGAGTTACTTCACAAAGTCTGCACAGTTTTAGTGCTAGTAAGCTATAGTTTTGGTTACAAAGAAAGCATATTCAGTACTCTTTTTCTTCTTTATTTTCATCATGTATAGATAGAGATTTCATTTTTAATTTTTCTCATATTCACATTCACTTGTTTGGAAAGCCTTTGACCTAGAGTAACACGTGCTTGTAACAGAAGCTTTGCAGTAGCTCAATACAGATGCTTACTGAGATTCACGCAGGGCCAGATCTGCGTAGATTTGTAGAGTATCAGTATGTCTTTTCACATAAATTGACTAAGTCATTGATCTTAATCTCAACATAAAAGTGATTCATATTTGAGGTTATTTTAGATAGGTTAACAGCATTTCACCAACAAAACATCGTTTCGAAACTTAAAAACAGCTGAATACTGAAAACTGTTATCACAAGGACTATCGTTCTTTTATAGGCAAAGAATTGATAGATTAAACAATTTGAGGTCACACAGCTAGCAGTTAAGTGGGTTGGCCAGGATTTAAACACAGGCAGTTTGAAATGCAACCCACAAGCTTCACTACACTATAGGTATCTCAAAGAAAGTGGCATCTGAGATGGGTCCTCTAGCAGGTTACACCCCCAACTCCCAGGATTAAAGAGAACTGGTAAAGGCTGGGATATCCACTCTTGGGAAGGAGTTAGGGAACAAATTAGGATCAAAGCTCATGAGGACAATCTCAGGAGAGGTTGGGCATCTAGCTTTGCCATGGAGGCAGTCAGCACATTTATGGAACTTTCTAGGGTTGGTCTCAATCCTCTGGATCCTGTGTGGGACACAGGTTGTGTGCTAGAGACCAACAGAAGGGGAAAGGGCCTATGGATAGTAAAGCTTAAGAGTGTGGCCTGAGACTGGCCCCGGGTGTTGCCCAAGTAGAGAAAAGGCCATTAAGCCTGGTGGGAGGGGATGGCCCCTGGATGGGCCTGGTGCTGGGAAAGCCCCAGACATACACCTTCCTATTAGTCTTCCCTCCTTTTACTTCATTCATGATAAATCACTCTCTTCTCCCTCACGCAGGGCCCTGTAGGATGACAGACCTCTCTCAACACAGGTTCCTATCCTCCAGAATCTCACCTTGGGGTGACTTTGGACTGGGAGACTTTGCTTCTTATTTAATCTTTACAATCTGAGGAGGTGGGTGATATCCTCCTCTTATGATAAAATGATAAAATTGAGACATTAAGGAGGTTAAGTAACTTGCTTGAGGTCACACAACTAGTAAGAGGCAGGGCCCAGATTACTTTGGGTCTATTGGATAGTAAAGTGGTTTTATTATCAATACTTAACAAAGATAGAGACAGAAAAGCAAACACCGAGTTAACAGCTGCCCTGTGAATGCCAGCACTGGGATAAAGTAGCAGAAGTGCTTAAATATAACAGTACTGGGCATACGTTGCAAAAATTCTGAGGTTCTTCTAAACTCTTCCTAGACACGGAAGGGTTTGGAGGATCCAATATTACCACAATCTCAATCACAAACTGGAGAAATTACCAGTGTAATGAATTCTCATTGCACATCCATTCTTTGCGATTGCTAGATGGACTTCACGTCAGGATAGAATTTTCTTCCAAAAGCAAGATGCACCAACTCGCTCGCAGGTTCAACGACAAGCTATACTCCAATCTCAACACCCCTTCCCCACCACCAATACCCAGGCGGCAAGTAGATCCTTGAAGGCAGGATTCAATAAGGGCATCCCCATTGCCTCGCACGCTCAGATGCTGACCCCAATCTCACCCTTCCCGGCCTTTCGCCCCCTGTGCATTCTCAACAAATGCTCAGCTCTGCGGGGTCTCCGTCCTGGGGGAGGTAGACCTTTCTTTGGTGTTAGCAAGCGAGGCCCTGGCCGTGTAGGTGTCGGAGTGGGACCTCCCCGCCCCCACCGTGTAAGTGTCGGAGTGGGACCTCCCCGCCACCTCCCCACCCCCCACCCCCCCACCAAGCGGAGGAGACCTCTGGCGTCCCTGCCAGGTCTGGAGTTCGGAAGCTAGGCGACAGAAAACACCGCGAGCCCGGCGCAGATTCCAAGGCCAGCCCGGGGCGAGGCCTTCGCAGCGCGCGGAGGGAGCCACAGGAGGTTCGGCTGGTAGGGCAAGGCTCACGTCCAAGGGTGGGGCGGGGCGGGGCAGGGGCAGGAGGCGGCCGCGGGTGAAGCCTCAGAGCTAGCACACAATGGGCCGGAGCGCCAGGGCAGGAGCCGAGCCAACGCGCCGCCGCACCACGTGGGCCGCAAAACGCGCCGGGCTGCCAAAGGCCAGCCAGCCCAGACCCGGCGCGGCGTACGTGCGCGCACGCGAGCGTGCGTGCGTGCGATTTGCGATCAGGCGGTGCGGCGGACAGCCCCGGCGGCGGGGCGGGGGGAGTTATATTGCGGGGTCCTTCCTCGCTCACCCTGGTTCCTCTCGGAGCGGAGACGGCAAATGGCGGACTTCGATACCTACGACGATCGGGCCTACAGCAGCTTCGGCGGCGGCAGAGGGTGAGGCGGGCGTGCGCGGGCCCCGGCCGGGCGCGAGAGGCGGGCGGAGTCAGGGGCCCCTGGCCCGCGGCCTTCTCGCGCGCACAGCAAGGGGCGGCGAGCGGTAGGGGCCCGGCTGGGCCGACTGAGGCCTCGTAGAGGCGCCGGGAGGAGTGGGGTCTGGAAATGGCGCGCTCGGGGAGGGTGCGGCGGCGGTTAGGCTACCCGGGTTTTGCTCGCGGGACAGATCCCTCTCTGTGCCACCCCTCCCCCGCCGCCTACGATGTGTCTTTCCTCTGCCTCGGTCGCAGGGCCAGGCCGCAGCGGCGCTGAGTGCCCGGTAGGACGAGCTCCCGCTTCCAGCCCCATCCCCCAGTACGGCGGGGCCGGCGCGGGGCTGTGCTGCAGCGCGGGGGTGGGGGCCGCGGCCTGCCCCGCTCCAGTCCCGGTCCCGGCCGCGGCTTCCTGTTGTCAGCCTGCGCTGCAGGCCCCCTGGCCCCTTTCACCAGGAGACCAGCGGGCTTGGTATGATCGGAAGGCCGAGAGAGGGGCGATTCCCATCCCTTTACGGGTGTGAGGCTGGGATTTGGCAGCTGGAGCCCTGGAATAGTTCGATTCACCCCGGGGTCGGGGGAGACCAACCAGAACATACACATCATAGCATTGTATTTATCCTTTCTTAGATCAGAGTGCCTTGTTGACAAGTGCTACGTGCCTACTGGCAGAAGATGTTATTCTCCCTGGTTTCTCCAGACCTGGAGAAGGAATCGCATTTAGCTTCGTTCTGATTCTGGTCATACACAGGCTATATGTAATTGAGGCACCTTGTTTAAAAGAAAGATCCCTGACTAGTGAAGGAAAAGCTTATGGTGTTCAATTCCAGGAACCCGCCCTAGATTATTTCTTTTTAGCCACAAGTTACCTCATACAGAATTTAGAAGATAGGCTGTAAACATCTTGTTGTTTGTCAAGGGCACACTTGGCCTTTGTGTGATTCACAGAAAGGATTACTTTCCCAGGATAACACCACAATAGTACCTACTGAGGTGTCCAGTCTCCTGGGTTTCAATCCTAAAAGTACCTTTGTTTGGTGAAGAATGATCTTTTAATACCTTGGTTTGGGAATGGCTCAAATAAAAGCTTGTTTGGGTGCGGGAGTGTACCCAGTATCATTCATGAAAGTTGGGGACATGGAAGTTGGGGGAGGTGGAGCCACCTGTTACTTCAAAGAATACTTTATTTACTAATAAAAAAGAAATAGATGTTGGATTACATGTAAAGTTAATGCTTTTGGGGGTAGGTTTCTAGACATCAAATTTGTACTTCAGTCATCTTGAAATTTAATAACTAGGATTTTTTTTTCCTTCCTAGTTTCAAAAAGCATTTGGAAGTACCCAGGAAAACTCTTAAACAGAGTAGTTCAGATTAAGGCAGTTCCAAGGAATTTTAGTTGGTTTGGAACTACAGTGTTAGTCATATTATACAGAGCCTGGGGATTTTTTTTATTATTATTTTTTAATTCTGCCTTTTGACAAATTTACCAGCTGTTCTGGTGACTAGAGGTGTTCGAGTTAGACTTTCGGTGGATATCAAATTTTGACAGTTGGAGTACCTTGAACAATAGAAGTTGATCAAAAGTAAAATTCTCTTTTAAGATGCCATTTATTTATCAGAATATCAAAAGACGAGGACACTGTTAGCCATTTACCCAGATGTACTCCAAAAACTTGTATAAGAGAATAGTAGCTGGCATGATACATCTCCTAAGCTTCCTCATAAAAAGTCCTTTTACTATTAAGCACCTTCTACATCTTACCTTCTCAGAATTTTCCACTTCATCTTCATGTAAAAGTACATAGGAAATACTGCTCAGATTGCCAAAAAGTAGTTTTTAGAACCTGTCGGTGAATTTGTGTGTTCTTTGAGGCGGTGTCACAGGTGAGTCAGGAAACTTCACAGAGGACTAGACATGTAGTGGTGTGATCTGTGCCAAAGCTTTCCTATTCCAGATAGTTAATATTATTTTAACTTCATCAGGTCGAAAGTTATCAGTTATTGGAATCTTTGAAATTTAGCAAGGTGATAGGATAGTTGACCAGATATTCTTCAATGATAATTTTGAGTTTTGAATTATGTTCACATCAGTACGTGTCTCAGTGCTGTTTGTTTATGTTCAGATAGAAGCTTAAGCATTATAGACGATTACCACCTATGGAAAGCTGGTCTTGTATTGCTTTGTTTGGTGCTTTTTGTTTTTTAATTTATTTATTTATTTTTGGTTGCATTGGGTCTTCGTTGCTGCGCGCGGGCTTTCTGTGGTTGCGGCGAGTGAGGGCTGCTCTTCATTGCAGTGCGTGGGCTCCTCACTGCGGTGGCTTCTCTTGTTGCAGAGCACGGGCTCTAGGCACGTGGGCTTCAGTAGTTGTGGCACACAGGCTCAGTAGTTGTGGCTCTAGGGCTCTAGAGTGCAGGCTCCGTAGTTGTGGCGCACGGGCTTAGTTGCTCTGTGGCATGTGGGATCTTCCCGGCCCAGGGCTCGAACCCGTGTCCCCTGCATTGGCAGGTGGATTCTTAACCACCGCGCCACCAGGGAAGTCCCTGTTTGGTACTTTTGTAAGGCAACTTCTCACTAGTCTAAAACACCTTAGCTAGATAAGATGTCTCAGCTCTAAGCAACTTGGGTCACAGGTGAAAGGAATGGCAGGTTTGAAATATAGAGTCAAGGGGCTTCCCTGCAGTGGTTAAGAATCCACCTGCCAATGCAGGGGACATGGGTTCAAGCCCTGGCCTGGGAAGATCCCACATGCCGCGGAGCAACTAAGTCCTTGGGCCACAACTACTGAGCCTGCACTCTAGAGCCTGCGAGCCATAACTACTGAAGCCCACGCGCCTAGAGCCTGTGCTCCACAACAAGAGAAGCCACCGCAATGAGAAGCCTGCACACTGCAAGGAAGGTAGCCCCTGCTCACTGCAACTAGAGAAAGCCCGTGTGCAGAAACAAAGACCCAACGCAGCCAAAAATAAAATAAATAAAAATAAATTAATTAAAAAAAAGAAGGGTCTTCTCATTTAATTAAAAAAAAACCAAGAACTTGGGTTTTAATAATTATACATTCCCCGTAAGTTTATTTTGTAGTTGTGTGTAATAACCAGTACGGTTGTCAGGAAGCAATACTGAACAACTGCTTTATTTCCCCAGCCTATAGAGGCATGTCGCCTGCAGCAGAGGAGAGAACCAGGGACTGCATTGTTGCTCAGAAAGCAAGTCAAAACAAAATTCCAAATTATCAGGAGTTGATTGTACCATATCTTGAATGTATTTGGTTTTTCACTTTGCTAAATTATCTTTGTGGGGTTCCAGTTTTTCATTTGCTATTGACAGTAAAGTGGAGAGTAACACTGATTTTATATTTTTAACTGCAAAAGGCCTTTTGAGTGCTTAACCTAAAAGTAGCATCAATCCTGAGAATTAGATTGGAACTTGGAATTAGCAAGAATTGATATTACTGAAATGGTACCTGCTAAAAATTGATTAAGCTACAAAATTAAATATTCTTTATTAGGTTCCAGTTAGGGGATTTAGAATTCTAATCTTCGAGTCTTATAGGATTTAAGCTTGGCATCTCTGTCTAAATTTCTAAGGATATTTTAAGCCTTAAAATGGGGAAGAAAGTGTATAAAAGCTAGCTAGTTTCACTTATAACAGGATCTGTAAAGATGTTGAAAGGCATATTCTAAAATCCTGTTTACCTATCAGATGGCAAGTTGTTTGGGTTTACTGTCATCCTTCTCTCCACTCAGTCTCCCAGTGCTTGATTCCAAGTCATTGTCCTCTTTGCGAAGTGTTGTTACCACAAATACTTGGTTTTACCAAGAGATCTCTGAGATGTCAGATGTTCAGGCAGAAGCCCTGGCTTTAGAATCAGGCAGACCAGAGCTTAAATGTCCTCTTGGCTGTGTATGAGCAGTATGATCTGGACAAGTTTCTTTACCTCTCTGAGCCTCACTTTCCCTGCATATAAGATAGAAACTTCTCTATAGGGCTGTTGGGGAGTATTAAATGAGATGTTAAACTGTGCAGCACAGTATTTGGTCCATTAAAAATGCTTAATATTTGATAGCTGTTGATTTATAATTTTTAAAAATTTATTTATTTTTGGCTGCGTTGGGTCTTCATTGCTGCGCACGGGCTTTCTCTAGTTGCGGCGAGAGGGGGCTACTCTTTTGTTGCGGTGCGTGGGCTTCTCTTGTGGAGCACAGGCTCTAGGCGTGCGGGTTTAGTAGTTGTGGCACATGGGCTCTGTAGTTGTGGCTTGCAGGCTCTAGAGCACAGACTTAGTAGTTGTGGCCCACGGGCTTAGTTGCTCTGCGGCATGTGGGATCTTCCCAGACCAGGGCTCAAACCTGTGTCCCCTGCATTGGCAGGCAGATTCTTAACCACTGCACCACGAGGGAAGTCCAATTTATAATTTTTTAATTCTTAAAATAATTCCTTTGGAGTTAGAGTGGGAAAATTTCTGTTGAGGGTTAGATGGAGTGAGTTTTTATTTTCCTGTCTATATTTCTAAAGCCAATAAAGGGAAAGCTGTTCAGTTTATAGGCATAAAGCATTTATAATGTAATACCATAAGTATGGTAAATTAGTACCAAGTAATTCATTCTTTTTATTCATTTATTTATTGGCTGCTTTGGCTCTTAGTTGCTGAGCACAGGCTTTCTCTTTCATTGCAGTGCGCGGGCTTCTCATTGCGGTAGCTTGTTGCGGAGCATGGGCTCTAGGCGCATGGGCTTCAGTAGTTGTGGCACTCCGGCTCAATAGTTGTGGCTCGAGGGCTCTAGACTGCAGGTGCACGGGCTTAGTTGCTCCATGGCTTGTGGGATCTTCCCGGACCAGGGCTCAAACGCGTGTCTTCTGCATTGGCAAGCAGATTCTTAACCACTGTGCCACCAGGGAAGTCCCACCAAGTAATTCATTCTTTTTTTTTTTTTTTTTTTTTTTTTTTTTGCAGTACGCGGGCCTCTCACTGCTGTGGCCTCTCCCGTTGCGGAGCACAGGCTCCGGACGCGCGGGCTCAGCGGCCATGGCTTACGGGCCCAGCCGCTCCCCGGCATGTGGGATCTTCCCGGACTGGGGCACGAACCTGTGTCCCCTGCATTGGCAGGTGGACTCTCAACCACTGCGCCACCAGGGAAGCCCAAGTAATTCATCCTTGTACATTATTGGTTTGTAACAGAACTCATGCTTGGAATATTTAAATGCTTCTGAGATTTCTAAAAAAAAAATTTTTTTCGCATACTTTCAAAATTTATATTTCTGTTTGAAATTAACCTTAGTGTTCTGGAAAGACTTTACACAAATTCAAGAAGTCTTCCCAGAAACTTGGAACATACAAAGCAGAATGTTTGGCTGGGGGTGTGGGGGGGCATGGTCAGTCCTAGATCAGATCCACCTTCCAGTTTCCAGCTTCTGCTAGAAATGGAAGAGTGTTGGGCAAAAGACCATGCCATGCATCTTTACCTTTTCATCATTTGTGCAGCTGGTTAGACCTGCACACTCGGCACGAAGTAAGTGACCACTTGATTTTGATTGCACTTAGCAGCTGTAATGTCTAGGTTGTCTTTTTAAATAATTGAACATCCTATTTTTTTTAAGTTTGCCAACCATATGATGGTTTTTAAAATGTTCTTGATAGGACCCTCTGGATGTGCTTCAGTATGTTGATACTCTACTGAAAACATAGTACCTTCATTGCACTCCAGTATAGGATAGATGTAGCTGGTGATCTCCCTCGCTCTGCACACTGTTCTCTAATTGAAATAATCAGTTGCATTTTTGGAGCCACCCACCCACCCCCTTTTTTTTTTTTTGGCCGCACCGCGGGGCTTCTGGTATCTTAGTTCCCCTGACTATGAATTGAACCTGGGCCCTTGGCAGTGAAAGCAAGGAGTCCTAACAACTGGACCGCCAGGGAATTCCCTGGAGCCTTTTGAATATCTGGCTGAGTAGAAGACAGCTCGTTTCTCAGAGCTGCTTCTGTATTCACTCTTGAGGTAGGTTGTTTGGTTGACATATATGAAGAAAATCCAGCCTTACATAGGTAAGTAGTTGGAAGTGGGAGGACTTTTTAATAGCCTTTTCAGATAATTGTAGATACTCTTGTGACTGTACCAAAACTTGACAGGTGGTAATTTCCATAAAAGTTAGTTGTAACAATAAACTTTTAAAATCCATAGATCTATCTTATATTTTGAGTGGATCTTTTACTGTGCTTTTTTTTTTTTTTTTTTTTTTTTTGGCTGTATTGGGTCTTTGTTGCTGTGCGCAAGCTTTCTCTAGTTGCGATGAGCAGGGGCTACTCTTCGTTGTGGTGCGTGAGCTTCTCATTGTCGTGGCTTCTCTTGTTGTGGAGCGTGGGCTTCAGTAGTTGGGGCACACGGGCTTAGTTGCTCCGTGGCATGTGGGATCTTCCCCGGCCAGGGCTCAAACCTGTGTCCCTTGCATTGGCAGGCAGATTCTTAACCACTGCGCCACCAGGGAAGCCCAGCTGTACATTGGTTTTTTTTTTTTTTTTTTTGGTAACATGATACTTTGGTCATTTGGAAAATACCAGTTCACTGAGTTATGTAGCTCTTCCAAATGTTGAAGCATTTCACTATACAGTATCAAAAATCATGTTCATTAATGTCACCATCAGTTTCATCAGAAAATTTTCAGGTATTGGGAGACTGTCAAGCTTATATTGATAGATAAAAGTTTTCTAAAATTCTGGTTTTTGCTTGAAAGCCTGCGTTTTGTCATTCGCAGCAGACAATACTGTTGTTTTCCTTGAAGTGACAGGCTCACTTCATTTACAAGAAAATGTCTATGTAGCATCCGAGTCTGAACCATAGTTAGTCAGTTCTTTCAGGTAAAAATGGTGTTCCATGAAAAGAATAGCTAGTTCAGCTTGTAACTCACTTGCAGGAGTGCCTTTCCTGGAGATAACCATGTACTTCTGTAAGCAGCAGAAGTGCTTCATTCCCATTTTGTAACGGAATATTTTAAAAGTGGGTCAGTATTTAATAAAATTAATCATTTTTACCACTTTATCAAAAACATTCTTTGCAGAAGGTGGCTTTTTTTTTTTTTGGCTGCGCCATGAGGCTTGTCGGATCTTTGTTCCTCCACCAGGGATTGAACCTGGGTGAAAGCGTGGACTGCTAACCACTGGACCATTAGGGAATCCACCACCCCCCCTTTTTTTTTAATACTGCAAATGCATGAGTAATAGTGCAGTTTGGTGCCCCGGCCTGATTCATGCGAAGGCCAATGGCAGGATCGGTGTATGTGTTTGCTCTCTTTGACTTAACAGGGATACTACAGCCAGAAAGGTTTGGCTCTGCGGGGGCAGAGCCAGAACCAAAGGAAGTACATTTTGGTGCTTTTAGAGGCCGTCTGAAAATGCAAAGAATTGTTACTTTAACTGATTTTCTGTTAACGGAGGAACCTCAGTATGGTCTAGATTGGAATTTACCAGTTGCTCATTTTACCTAATAGTTAAAGATTTTTAAAATAAATGTATTTATTATTTTTTATATTTTTATTTTTGGTTGCATTGGGTCTTCGTTGCTGCGCACAGGTTTTCTCTAGTTGCGGTGAGCGGAGGTGACTCTTGCGGTGCGCGGGCTTCTCATTGCAGTGGCTTCTCATGATGCGGAGCATGGGCTCAGTAGTTGTGGCATGCGGGCTCTAGAGCGCACGCTCAGTAGTTGTGGCACACGGGCTTAGTTGCTCTGTGGCATGTGGGATCTTCCCGGACCAGGGCTCGAACCCATGTCCCCTGCATTGGCAGGCAGATTCTCAACCAATGCGCCACCAGGGAAGTCCAAATCTGGAACTTTTGGATTGAGTAACCTTTTTCACCCATATGAAGTTATTAAATTACTAAGCGCATTTCTTTCCTTTCATGTTAGGAGTCCAGAATTTTAGTTCATTATGATAAGTACCTTTTCCCAGTAAGAAAAGTTCCCTAAAAGACTCTGTAAACCAGAAGTCCCTTTCGTGTTCACTATTCATCTAAAACAAGGCTTTCAAACTGCCTGTTGTGTCCTGTTGGGAGATGATGAAATCAACTTAGTGTGGGTCCTGGTAAGCATCTTTTAAGGTGAAATAGAATAGACAATAGTGTGCATTATACTATGAGTTAGTACTGTTGGCAAGCTTTTTAAAATTAATTTGTGTAGTTAACATGCAGGAATGTATGCATGTATTAAGTTGTGATGTAAAATGTATTTCTTGTTGTTGTACACAGCCTGAAAATTTTTTGAAAAATACTTAAATACAGGGCTTCCCTGGTGGCGCAGTGGTTGAGAGTCTGCCTGCCGATGCAGGGGACGCGGGTTTGTGCCCCAGTCCAGGAGGATCCCACATACCGCGGAGTGGCTGGGCCTGTGAGCCATGGCCGCTGAGCCTGCGCTTCCGGAGCCTGTGCTCCGCAATGGGAGAAGCCACAGCGGTGAGAGGCCCCCATACCGCAAAAAAAAAAAAAAAAAAAAAAAAAAAAACTTAAGTACATAATTGGGGATGTCTTCTGAATACATGTAACCCTCTCTTATAATCTAAATTTTTTTCCAAATAAGCGTACCCACATTGGTGAAGAAGTTACTGGCAACCCTAAAGTAGTTGGTAGGCCTGTGGCTTCATTCCTTCCACCCTCAGTCTCAGATATTGTAATAGTTTTGGAGATAAAGCAGTGAACAAGACAGGAGCTCCTGCCTCAGAACAACTTTGCATTTCTCTGCATTGCTTTTTATATCTTACCGATGTGATTGAATTATTAAGTTCCCATTCACAGCAGAAAAGAGCTCCTTGAAATAGGGCTCATTGAAGAATTCACCATAGACACTGCTCCCTCCCCACCCCCAGTGTTTACCAGAAACTTTCAGAGGCTTTCATGCACATCCTGTAGGAATGACAGTTGTCAAGATAAAGGGATTTAATTTTGAGTGCTAATTGAAGGCCTTGGAAAATACATACACTTAGAGGAAGATCTGCTTGGAACTGAAGGGTCTTTAATCCAAGTTCATTGGACTAGTTTTTTAAAACCTAAGTTACAACTAAAATGTAATGTGGCATCTTGGATGGGATCATCTGAATAAACTGAACTAGTTAGTAATGAATTAGTTGGTAATGTATTGATGTTGGTTCTGTGATTGTAACCAGTGTATCTTCCTAATGTAAGATGTTAATAGGTAGTGTAAAAGGGTGTTTATGAAATAAGGGCTTGGCTTTTGAGAGCCTAACCTTTTTTGATTATTGTCTAGAAACCAAGTAGGTTACACATTTTGATCTTTCTTTCTTTCTGCATGCTCAGAGGATTTTGTCTTTGTTGCTTACTTGGATTTTATTCTCATAAAGGTAGTCTTACTGTGATTTTATGTAGGATCTAGGATAGTGCCTCAGGCCATGTGATATATGCTAATAAGCTCTAGGTGGCGCATGAAAGACCAAAGTTGTTGATCAGCCCCAATGAAACGAACTCAGTTATCACCTAGAAGTAATAGAGGGAAAGCACCTAATGTTCCAAATACCAAAGAGAGGTTAATACTCTATAGTCATGGTATCTTGGCACTGGTCTTAAAGTTTTAAGAATAACAGCAACAGTACTTAAATTCTGTATAGTTTCTAATGCACCGAGGAATCTTCGTAAAATTCTTGTCCAGAAATAATAGCATGTGGCCTTCATTTTTTATTATCTTTTACACTTTGGAAGCAAGTCTTGAGCACTTAATTTTGTTTCATCCACTTACTGACTCTAATCCCAGCCCTAATAATCTCTTCTCTTCTTTTTTCTTATAGTTGCCATTCCTCCAGTTTCCTCTCACTCCTATATATCTTTGCTTATTCACACATTATCATCTTAAGAGTTCAGTGTTTTGTCTGCTGCCTGGAAAATAGAGTCCAAGTGCCTTTTGCTCCACCCTGCAGAGACAGTGCTTGTTGCTGTCTCCTGAATTTTCTGCAGTCTTTTACTTGGGATGTGATTTCTCCTTTCTAGATGCCTGGACCCCCTTAGCTGAATTATAAGCTCCTTGAGGGTAGGAACAAGTCTTAGGTTTGTGCCCTCAATATGGTGCTCTGTATTTAATAGACATTCAGATACTTTGTTGATTTGAGTGAAGAAACGTGATTTGTCTGTAGCTCCAGGTGTGATTTTGGTCACACCTGGAGTTGAAAGTTGGATTTCCTAAATGACTGAGGATGTGATTATTACTTTAAAACTTTCGTATTTTTTTTTTAAATCAATAGACTGTCCCTTTGTGCAGCAGTAATGAGCGGGCAAGCCCATTGCTCAGTGGGAGCGATATGGCCTGGGAGTTTGCAGCACAGCCCTTCAGGTCTCTATTCTGAATTGCAGGGTGGTGGGGAGGTGGGGGTGTGTGCCCAGGCCTGCAGCTTTGCCTCATCTGTTGCCTGCTTTACATCCATGGCTTGTTAGTCAGCCTCCTTCTGTATAAGCAGTGTATCCTGTAGCGTGTTTAATTTACCCATAACACTTTAGAATTATTAAACTTTTGTAAAGCAATCAGTCTCTGTGAAGTGTTTTTATGGTCAATTTCAAACTCCTTTATAACATAGAAATTTGAAATATTTATAAAGTAACAGGTGAGAAAACCGAGGTACAGAGGTGATTTGAAAGAGGTCCTACACCAAGCTAAGTAAGGTGCCAGGTGTGTCTTCTGTGTTTTTAACCTGTTTTAGAAAGTGCTTTCATGTAACATAGCTTATTTAGATAATAGTCCCCTCTAAACTTAAATTAGTGTCAGAAGTATCTCATAAGAATTTTAGCTCAAAGAATTTCTGACATTTGACATTTTTATTTGATTGATGACAGAATGTATCCTTTTATTACGTCCATATGCATTCTCTGGGGTTTGTCTTCTTCACCCTTGTCTCTCAAGTTGCTGGCACACTGCAGACTCTTCATAGAGTGAATAAATTGAAATCTACCAGGCTGGCCCCAGTCCCACTGCATTGTAATGTCTTCAGTGAACTACTCAAGGAAAAGCTAAAAACCACTCAAGTCCTGTAGAACTGACCAGATCAGGTAGGGCAGTATTGAGGACTGCATCGGTTAGTCTTGAAAAAATCTAGAGTGTTAAGCCACTGGCAGTTTTGTGAGGCTAGGGTGAAATGAGCAAGTTGATGGGCTTGGGTTAGCTCTTTCCACATCTCCAGCTCTTAAAGTACTGCTTGCCTGAAGCAGGATTTTTCTATCTTTGCAAAGACAGATCTGGCTTCTGATCCTGCTGCATTCTTGCTAGTGCCCCCCCCTCAGTAGCATTCACCTGGGCAGCGGTCCTTATCAAGGCTTGCTTACATGGCTTTCTGTACTCAGTCAGAGGTCGATTGACCCTATCTTTTCAGTCCTCTGTCCAGCACCCCACAGAAGTTCTCATGTGCCCTTTTAGCAAGACTTCCTACCTCCATTTTCTTGCTTCATCAAACAGACACCTGCCAAATTTATCATTTCTTCATCCTCACCTTCATGTTGAATTTTTAAAAAATCATTGTAGCCTTTGCTTTTTTACATGTCTATGTAAATGTATACACAAACATGCATGTATGCATTTACAGTTATTTATGTTTTATATGTGCTACTCAGGTGTAAGCTATTCCAGGACAAGGGGCTGTTTTCCACCAGATGTTTAATGTTGAGTAGATGAATTTAAAGTGTTTTTAATTATAGTTGGTCCCCTGTTTTGACAGTTTTCCAAGTGTTTATACTGTATTTTATATGTTCAGTACCCAGCCCCAAAGAGTATCTTACTGAGAATATTTTAGGTTTTATGGGGTTTTTTTGTTGTTGGTGGGTTTTTTTGTTTGTTTGGCTGCATTGGGTCTTCGTTGCTGCGCGTGGGCTTTCTCTAGTTGCGGCGAGCGGGGGCTACTCTTCATTGCAGTGGTTTCTCTTGTTGCAGAGCACAGGCTCTAGGCGTGTGGGCTTCAGTAGTTGTGGCACGCAGGCTCGGTAGTTGTGGCGCACGGCTTAGTTGCTCCGCGGCATGTGGGATCTTCCCCAGCTAGGGCTCGAGCCCTAGTTCCCTGCACTGGCAAGAGGATTCTTAACCACTGCGCCACCAGGGAAGTCCCAGTTTTATGGTTATTGAAATGCAAAATAAGTCACATTCACTTGTAAGCCTATTTTTCTGGTATTAGGACAGAATGCAGGATTTTTCTGTTGGGAAGCAGCAGTTCTGAGGTAATTAAACTTAAAATTTTTAGCCATCTAATAATTACTTCATAGCCTGGTTCTTCTGCTTAAAAAAAAAAAAAAGAAAGCGTTGTCTTAAAGACTGGTATTTATTATCAAATATTTGAGATATCTGGAATTTGTGTCAGGCAAGATGTGGAATCTCTTTCATGATATTTCTAGCAATATATGAATTTTAAAAATCAAGTTACTTTCGAAGACCTGGTATTAATATATATTCTGCCAAAAGAAAGGAAGGTTGACTTTAAGCAGATTTTTGACTGATGTGAGGAGACTCTTTTGCTTTAAATGTCTCTTAAAGAAAAACAACACCTCCCCCTTTTAAATTTGTTTTCTCCTGTGTTCTGCAAACATTTTATTTTGAAATTTTTCAAGTCTTCAGTAAAGTTGAAAGAATGCAATACGATGGACACTGGTAGATGTCACAAGTTTCACACTTGCTTTATCTTTATATATTCGTGCATGCACACATGGCTTTATGCTGAACCCTTTGAAAATAAATGGCTGTCCTGACACTTCACTCCTAAGTACTTTGTCTCTCCTGAGAACAGAGGCATCCTACTAACTTCAGTACCAATTAATCACTCCTAAGAAATTTAATGCTCACAATAATATTTATACTCATCAGATTCAGATTTCTCCATCTGCTTTTTCTTTTATGGCTGTGTGTTCCAGGATCCAAAGATCACATGTAGCATTGGTTATCATTTCGTTAGTTCCCCTGCCTTTTTTGTCTTTCATGACTTTTACATATTTGAAGAATCTGTGCCAAAATAGAAGGCACATTTAAATTTCTCCCATCATTAGTGATACTAAGTTCAGTTACCTGGTTGCAGTAGTGACTGGCAGATTCATTTTATCAGTGTTTTGGCATCCTTTGAGCCTTGCCTGAATCAGTCACTACTACATTGGTGGTTGCAGAGTAGAGGTTTTCTAATTACATGATTCCTCCTACATTTTTTAGCTGACAGCCTTATTGATGTAAAGAAGAGCTCCCTTCCCATTAATTTAGTAGACCATCTATTAGAGCAATGTAGGTTCAGAGCAGAATTGATCAGAAAGTATAGAGTTCCCATATGCCCTCTGCCCTCACAAATGCACAGGGGCACAGCTTCCCCTGCTGCCAACATCTGCACCAGAGTAGTACATTTGTTCCAATCAATGAATCTGCATTGACAATGTCATTATCACCCAATGTCCATAGTTAACATTAGGGTTCACTCTTGGTGTTGTCCATTCTGTGCTATGGGTTTTGACAAATGTATAATGGCCCCATTTATTTTTTTGTTTGTTTTTAAAATATTTATTTGGCTGCAGTTGGTCTTAGTTGAGGCACGCAGGATCCTCAGTTGCGTCATGCAGGCTCTTAGTTGCATTATGTGGGATCTAGTTCCCTGACCAGGGATCAAACCTGGGCCCCCTGCGTTGGGAGCGTGGAGTCTTAACCACTGGACCACCAGGGGGAAGTCCCGTGGCCCTATTTATTTATTTGTTTGTTTGCTTTTTGTGGTTTTTTTTTTTTTGGCTGAGTTGGGTCTTCGTTGCTGCGCATGGGCCTCCTCTAGTTGCGGCGAGCGGGGGCTACTGTTTGCTGCGGTACGCGGGCTTGTCATTGCAGTGGCTTCTCTTGTTGCGGAGCACAGGCTCTAGGCGTGTGGGCTCAGTAGTTGCGGCACGTGGGCTCAGTAGTTGTGACTCGCAGGCTCTAGAGTGCAGGCTCAGCAGTTGTGGCACACGGGCTTAGTTGTTCCACGGCATGTGGGATCTTCCCAGACCAGGGCTCGAACCCATGTCCCCTGAATTGGCAGGCGGATTCCCAACCGCTGCGCCACCAGGGAAGCTGGTCCCATTTATTTTTAAATTATCTATAAAACATTGTAAACCTCAGGTGTTAGACGGCAGTTACTATGGTCATTGTTACTCTACACATGTGAACTATGTGACAGGCAGTGTATGACGCACCATATGTTATTTCTCAATAATTCAAGGTCTCTCTTAGTATTAACCCAGTTTTCCAAATAAGGCTTAGAGAAATTGAGTAACTCCTCAAGATTATATGGTGGAGTAAGTATGTGGTAGAGCTCGGATTTAAACCAGTGCGTACGCAGATTAGCCATGATATGGTGGAGTCAGGGTCCTGCCACTTTTAAGCTCTGTAACCATAGACAAGCTAAACACCTCTTGACTTAGCTGAGGAAATGACATTGACGTTTAAATGAATTAGTAATATGCACCTTGTGTTTGAGGATCCAGTGAGGTAGTGCATGGGGGAGTGGAGAGTAATATGTACAATACATAGTACTTGCTGCACAAAATCTAAAATTTTTATTAGAGCATATTATCTATAATCAGCAAGAAACAATTGTATTGTGAATGAGTTAAACTTCAGCTTCAGGGTAATAAGTGGACACTCCATTTCTGTGTGTGTTAGTGTTATCGGGTGTGAAGGAGGGCATTGGCTTAGGTTCTTTTCTCCTATTCTTAGTGGATAGGAGAGAACCACTTGTCTGTAGGAGGATGTTAATGTTTGGATTCGATTCTCCGGGGAAATGTACGTTCACAGAGATTCTGTGTTTCTGTGGACATTTCTGTCATCCAGAAATAAGCATGTTTTTCATAAATATTTTGGAATACTCTATTATTTCAAGGAGATGTTACTGTACACATTATATAGGATTATTTTGCCTGAGTGGTGTGGCTGAGTGGGAGACATTTTCCTTGGCCCTCTGGGGCAAGTACACAGGGGCAGAGTTGAATCCTGTCTGTTTCCCCTCCTAGGTCCCGTGGCAGTGCTGGTGGCCATGGTTCCCGTAGCCAGAAGGAGCTGCCCACAGAGCCCCCCTACACAGCATATGTAGGAAATCTACCTTTTAATACGGTGCAGGGCGACATAGACGCTATCTTTAAGGATCTCAGCATAAGGAGTGTACGGCTAGTCAGAGACAAAGACACAGACAAATTTAAAGGTGAGTTTGGGGGATTTTTACTGTGCATTATTGTAAGGGGAGGAGGGTCTAAACCAGAGGGCTCTAATTATGAAAGTGTTTCAATGAAAGTGTTCCGAACGTTTGCCCACTCCACGCAGTTGAAATAAACATTTATTAGCGCTTTAACGCATAGGCCTTCAGTTCTATTTGGGGGGGAAAGTGTTATACATAATCTAGTTTGTAGAAATATGTGGCATATGCCCAAGTAAATCTGGCGTTTTCCTGAGCTATATAGCAATCCTGTCTCTGCCAGAAAAGGAGTTACCAGAAAAGAAATGAACAGATAAAACTCAGGACTTTTCAGGTGCATATCACCTTGGCCGACTCCTGCATTTTTAGGGGGTAGTTTTTCTGTAATCTAGTTTATTATGAAATCCAAAAGGTAACCTAGTACTTGTCACTGTACATTTGTGATTTCAGAGCATGTGTTTAGGGAAATGATTGGCTCAAATTTCAGATAAAGTTAGTGTCTGTAGGTTAGTCTTTCAGGTTCTTGAGCAGAGGAGTAAGAATGAGGAACCAGATGGGCATTATCCAACTTCCAAGGCTTCCTAAAGGGAAATGTGCCCTGTATTTAAGTGCGTGATGCCAGATACAAGGGCATTTGGTTTGCTTTATTTACCCAGAAGTACATCCATGAAAGGCACACAGGCTGTGGGGCTGTAGAAGAAGCAGGGGTGCTGCTCAGCAGAGCGGTTCCATAGTTTTGTTGTTCTGAAAGCCTTCTGACTTAAGAACCTGGAGCCTTGTTATAGTAAGTGATCAAACAGTGAAAAAGAATGTATCAGTTAAGCTTGGAGCAGTAAGTCCTGCTGCTAGGAAGCGTTAGGAATGCAAATTTAAGGTAAAAATGTGTGGGTGAAGCCAGCCTTTGGGCTGAGTCAGCAGCAGCAGAGATTGTCTCATAGAAGGGCATCTTTAGTTTCAGCAGCTCTGGAGTGTGAGATGAGTGGGAGCTCTGGAGTGACTAGGCTCTTGTTGCCTCTTTGAACTTGCAAGTAGTTTTCTCAGTTCTTCTAAGCATTGAATCCACTTAGGGGAAAAGGCATGGATGGGGAGGTGGAGTATGGTTGGGGGTGGAGGACGGGGAACTCTACAGCCAAGCAGTACATTCTTTGTGTAAGCAAATGGCGAACAGGAAAAGTTTGGACCCAGGCTTTAGAAGCACTTGCAGTCTAGTGGGCTTTGAAGGTGAAGTGTAATCGTCATACAGGATGGGGATCGGGAGGGTGGTGATACAGGGTGCAGTGTGAGCATACGGGGCAGGGGGAGTGCTTAACCCAGATTTAACCGAGAGGGCATGGACAAGAGTGTTGCAGCTAGAAGGAAAAGCTTATTCAGAGGTTGGAGGTGAGAGAGAGGGTGTGGTTTCTTCTGCCTGGAGTGTCCTCTGCTTACAGGCCTGTGTCAGAATCTAGCGTTAGAGACTCAAGTTGTCAATAAAGCATGCTGCACCAAGGCCATCTGTCTTTAATTAATTAGCATCCTGAGGAGGATGTGCTTGTGGCCGAGGGTATGTTTTTTAGCTTTGTAAAACAAGTTTTATACCAGCTACCTGAGTAGTAAGTAATGGCGCCCCCAGCCTGTTCCATCAAAGCATGTTTGGTATCGAATTTGAAGTCTGTGTCTTAAAGCCCCTGTTAGGTTATATGAAAGTCGTTCAGAAGTCAGAACTAACAGCTCTTCAGTGACCCAAGAAGGTTTTAATATTATGGTTAAAACATAAAGCTTTATAAAAACACAGCTACTATTTCAGTACCTATTTGATTAGCACTTTCTGTTAGAATATAATTAAGAGGGGAAAAAATATAATTAAGAGGGAGGAATACCAGTCACGTTCTATTTATTAGAAAGTAAAATATGCTCTTTCAGGTTCTGCAAGTCTGCTACCATCTCGATGCAACAGAAGTGGTAGTTATGATGTAGGGAAATGGTACAGACAGGGATCCCACCTTATCTTTAACCCGGAATTCCTTGAGGAAATCGGGGGTTTGTTTTCTCTTACAGGATTCTGCTATGTAGAATTTGATGAAGTGGATTCCCTTAAGGAAGCCTTGACATACGATGGTGCAGTAAGTATATTCAGGTTTTCTCTGTGGTGGTAGTAGTTGAGATTTTTTTCTTGCCAGTACTTACAGTGTTTTCCACTTATTAGCTCTTGGGTGACCGGTCACTTCGTGTGGACATTGCAGAAGGCAGAAAGCAAGATAAAGGCGGCTTTGGATTCAGGAAAGGTGGACCAGATGACAGAGGTGATTGGTTCTTCTACAACTGAGCATAAAACTTGCTGTATGCCCACTGATTACAGCTCTTGAAGGTTACCAGAAGAACTCTTATCTTGTAGGTCTGATAGGTGTTTATGAGCTTTTAAAAATGTGTAAAATCTTAGAAAGAATGGATGATGCTTCTGCAAGCCTGGGTTTTTTTCTTCCTGTTGGCAGCAAAAACTCTTATAATTTCATTGAACTTCCCATCACATGAGTTGTACGTCTTCCCAATGAATTTTTCCATGTTTGTGCAGCAAGGTAATGATACGACCTCAACTTTATCTTTTTTGTGTATCCTCAGGAATGGGTGGCTCTCAAGAATCTAGAGGTGGATGGGATTCCCGGGATGACTGCAATTCCGGTATCAGTATTTAAAGTATCACCACTTACCCTTTTCAGTGGCCTTGCTGCTATTGTACATTTCTTGTGAGTAGCCCGCCTGGCCGGACTACTTTAGTTCCTTTCACAAATGAAACTTTCCGAAAAGGTACCCAGGCATGCAATAAGCCTCTGTTAGAACCTCAGTGTTTGGGGTAGGACTTGAAAGCTTCCACATCGTGGGCAAGTTGGACTGATCCGCCTTATTTTGTTACCTTTTCTTAGTCTGCTGTTCTTATATGTGCCTGTGTCTCATGCTGAGTCTTTCTCAGGGTTTGGCCCAGGGGAGCCCCTTGATGATGCTTGTGTGTATGGCATGAATAGAAGTACTATTATTTCTAGAAGTCTGAAGGTTCTAGAAGCTTACAGAAAGCCTCATACTAATGGTTCCTGGTGGCTCCCTCTTAGATGGTAATAGGTAGTCCTGATGACCTCTTTGTCTCTTAAAGGGCGTGGAGCACCTGTCCCTTAAGTGGACATAATCCACTTTATCATTGCTTTTCTTAACTCATCAAAGCATACCAGTGGGTGCCTCCTTGTGTCAACTCAAGAGGTCAGTTTGCATGCCAGGCTTTGAAGGGTTGATCTCCTAAACATCTCTTCATCTCTTTACTTGTTTTTTTTTTAATTATCAAGGTAAATCATATGGTAAAAATGTCCATTGTAACCATGAGGTAGAGAATGAAAAACAAGTCTGTTTTCTTTCCTACAAACTTGAGGTTGTCTCTGCATTTGCCACCACATAAGATGAGATCATTAGTGCCCGCCCCCCATCACCCCCCCCAGTCAAAACAAAAATCAGTAGAAAGTAACTGGTAAGTATGGGAGGAACTTGTCTTGTGAGTCGAAATTTTTTAAAAGTTCATTCCAGTACTGTGTTAGCTAAACAGATTACTGCTTATATCTGTTGAATAATTTAATTCCTAAAAGTCCTATAGCCAATCAGAAATGAGCTTATTCATAAAAGTACAGTATAATCCAGTAAACCTGTAATTTTATGTATAAGCTAGTCTCTGATTGAAAAATGCAACAGATGTCATCTCAAAGCCACCTCAGGTGTAGTAGTTAGTGACTTGATGAGTGATGGTCTCCAATCTGCCAGTTTTGCCTTTCCTAGTACTGTAGAAATAGTACAGTGAGCTCACAGCTTTGGAGGTTACCAAAGGAACTGATGTCTTTCTACTGCTGGCTTAGCTTGGGCTTTTTTACTCTGAAGCAAGACATATAGTGAACATAGCCAGAGAAGCTACCTTGCCACCAACCAGTGTAAACTACAGTATTCTGGTAATAATCTAAAACCAGCAGTGCGCACATGGTGGGGTACGGCCTATATACATTATTTGTATAGGTAGACCATTTTTACTGTTTAGAATAATGCCTTTTTTTAAAGGACATACTCTCATTGTAAAAAAAATTTTTTTAAGCAGTAAAAAAAAATATATAAAGAAGAAAACAAATAAGAAAGTCCCTGTCAACCAGAAATAGGCAGTGTGCTTTTATTTATTTTTTATCTTTTTTTTTTTTTGGCCGTGCCATGCAGCATGCAGGATCTTAGTTTCCCACTAGGGATCGAACCCGCGCCCCCTGCAGTGGAAGTGCGGAGTCTTAACCACTGGACCACCAGGGAAGTCCCTAGGCGGTGTGTTAAACTAAACTTCGTGAAGAAAGCTCAGAAGATTTTCATGAATACTGTGCCTCCTAGAAATCTGTCATCAAACTTGATGAAAAGATAATTGTTAGTGTCAAACCTTGGTTTCCGCCCCCCCCATAATCTTCCCATCGCTCATATCGTAAGAGTTTTGAAATGAGGTGGTCACTTGATGTTAATGTACACTAGGTTTTGGGGTTTTTCCCCACTATACTTTGTCTCATGGACCTGGACAAAGTAGCAGTTGTGTTTATGTGCCTTGTCAGTGTGGGTGTGAGCTAATTTGTTTTATGCTAAACACTGGTAGCAAAAATTAATCTCATTAAGAGGGAAGTAACTTTACTTTCATAATCAGTGTGGAAAGATACACACAGTTTAGTTTGGGGGAAATGTCAGGTTAAATGTTTGAATACTAATTAAGCTTGTTTAATGAATGGTGTATCCTCTCTGTTTGATAGAAAAGATTTTGTAAAGAAACTTATACTTGATGATATGCTTCCAAAATGGGTTTTCCCCCAAAGCAGTGCTCCTGTTGGTCTGAACCTTCTTAGAATTGTTTTCATTACTTGTTTTGTTAAAATTGAAATTGTTCGATTTAGTCTCTGAACTGAGTTTCAGATAACTTGATCAATTTAAAAATTCCTTGCTACCCTTAAAGAACAAAAGAACCCCACCATTGCAGATAGTTAATTCTCCATATTCACAGTAGTTAGGTTCTTTAAAACCACTGCAAACAGCAAATTGGCGGATACGGAGCCATCGCGCATAGAGGAAATACACAGGCTCCTGTGAGCCTCTGGTCATATTTTTGTCAGCCATTCAATACATAACCTTGCTTTATGTGTTTGTGTTTAAAGACGCCTTGTTTAATATATATAGTTGATTGATTAACAATGAACTCACGGCCAGCAGCACTGTAACTCATGCCTGCGTGAGGCTTCTCTAACAAGGCACATCCCAGCCTTGCACTTAGGAGTACTAGACAGCACTTCAGCATGACGTTTGGGTGCTGTTTTATTTTAACAGCAAAATCACTAACAAAAAGCACAAAAGAGCAGAAAGCCTGGCACTAAATAGATTGTGAAAAGGACACTTGTTTACTGTTTGAGCTGAGACAAGGCAGAGTGTTGGCTCATTCAACCCTCAGCTGGGAATGTATGTGTCAGGTGACAGACGTTTCACTGCTCTGTGCATGTCTGAATGACAGCGAAAGGCCCCAAGTATTGATTTCAGGGTTACAAATAAATTTTAGTGAGTAGACAAATTTGCAAACGTGAAATCTATGAATAATGGGAATCAACTATTTAGTAGAAGAATATTTCTCAAGCTCAGGATCCTTCTTCAAGGATAAGTTCCTGCAAAGCTTTGAGCAATCGCACTGTCCTTGGAGTGAGTAAAAATAGTCACCTTCAGGAGCTTAAACAGAGGGGGCAAGCTCATTTGTTTAATTATAGTCTTATTGCTTACATTTTTACTGAAAGTTAAGTTGGTTATACTGTTAAAAGGTTAATTATCTTAACCTCCCCCTATGACTTTCAGTTAAATGCAAAACTAAATAAGGCTTAAGGTTCTTAAAGTCCATTGAGAAGATATTCTTCACACTGATGAGAATTGTAACTTTTTTAATATAAATTTACTTATTTATTTATTTTTCGCTGCGTTGGGTCTTTGTTGCTGTGCATGGGTTTTCTCTAGTTGTGGTGAGCAGGGGCTTCTCTTCGTTGCGGTGCGTGGGCTTCTCGTTGCGGTGGCTTCTCTTGTTGCGGAGCACAGGCTCTAGGCGCGTGGGCGTCAGTAGTTGTGGCTCGTGGGCTCTTGAGCTCAGGCTCAGTAGTTGTGGCGCATGGGCTTAGGTGCTCCGCGGCATGTGGGATCTTCCCAGACCAGGGCTCGAACCCGTGTCTCCTGCATTGGCAGGAGGATTCTTAACTACTGCGCCACCAGGGAAGTCCAAATTGCAACTTACTTTTTAATTCTAAATGAGATGCAGTTTACTTCTGTTGGTAATTATTTTAGCGGTGCACAAATGAATGGGGTGTGGGAACCCTTTGCAGCCAGAGGAGGTGTGGGTTGGGTCTGCGGTTCCTGCTCTCTGGCGCCCTCTCTGGGAAGGGAGTGGGCCTGATCACAGCTTTGTTTACACACAGGTGCTTTGCTTTTAGAATGATCCACACCCGAATCGCAGCAGAAACAGAAAAATGGGGGATGTCACCCAGAGGTGACTTTGTATTTTTATTTTGTCTTCATATCTAGCTTTTTCCTTTTGATTTTGTGTTCTAAATTATAACTTCTAAATTTCAGGTTTATCTTTTTTAATAACTGTATAGATTGTATTAGAAAACAATAAAACGTGCTTTGAGCATTTTTGTGTTAAGCCATATTAGAATATTATGGACTTTTCCTGCAAGCTAAGAATTTACAGCTCGTTTTATTTTTCTCTCCTAAGATTCTTTTTTTATTTTAGAAGTCTGTTAGCATTGAAATTACCCAACAGATTCACGTTTGGACTCATTTTGTATGCACTTTTGATGCTGGACAAACTAAAGAATTTAAAATTAAACTTAATTCACACAAGCTATGTTATCAGCTTTGAGACAGTAGTTTAAAAGATAATTCAATGTCATCTTCCTCCTTCAGGCTTCAGGGATGACTTCTTAGGAGGCAGGGGAGGGAGTCGCCCAGGTGACCGGCGAACAGGCCCCCCAATGGGAAGTCGTTTCAGAGATGGCCCTCCCCTTCGAGGGCCCAATATGGATTTCAGAGAACCAACAGAAGGTATGACGATAACGTGAACGTGTAAATGGAGCTCTGAAGGGTGTCTTTTCGTGACACATTTGTAAGCCATGTTGTGTTTCCCTCCCCCAGAGGAAAGAGCACAGAGACCACGGCTCCAGCTTAAACCTCGAACAGTTGCAACGCCCCTCAATCAAGTAGCCAACCCCAACTCTGCTATCTTCGGGGGAGCCAGGCCCAGAGAGGAAGTCGTTCACAAGGAGCAAGAATGAGCTTGCGGTTGGGAGGGAATGGGATGTGGGGGGGGGGTTCGAGCGAGAGCACAGCCTGGCTGCCCCCCAGACCGGCAGTCCTGCAGTTACCATTCCTGCGCCTGACCTTTGTCCTCCTTTCTTACAATGGAAACACAGAGCTTGTGAGTGCATGTCAGCAGTTAACAAGTGGTTTTTAGTACATTCTTGGCTTTGCTGAATCTACCTAGTGCCTGTTTTGTGCTTTTTTTTTTTTTTCTTTTTTTCCTTCCTGCCACTCCTTTCCTATTTTCCTTCTGTCCTTTTTCCTTCTCGCTCCTTGTTTCTTTCCAGCACATGAGTTTCTCTAGAGGGACAGAGGCAGCTGCCATGCGGGAGTTCTTTATATTGAAATGCTGCTTCATTTCTCTCCTTTGCTTTTCTGTTTTGCCTTTAGCCACACTGGGCGTTTCCTTTGATTTTTCTCAGCAACCTGCATGTTGAGTTCTGTATTGCTGTGGCTTCCAAGAAAAAAAAAACAAGTCACAAATTGGATAGCATCTTGTTTTTATTCAGCTGTTATCAACATACAGAATTTGGGACACATTGCTTTCAAAACAAGGATAAAATATCTGTTGATCTTTGCAAATTCCTTCCTGTAACTATTTATAGATAGTCCTGACTCCATTACTCCCTCCCCAGATGGGAGAATAGGCTTACATTTCAAACAGCAAAACCTAAAAAGATAATGTGAACTGCTGGCAGGGTGCACATAGGAGATAAATTGAATACACTGCTGTGTTCACATGCTTTATTATTGCTCTTTCAATACCGTGTCCAAACTGGTTCCCTTCTTTCACTGGCCGTTTTAGAGGCTCCTCTGTGGCTGGATGTAGCGAACTGCTGTCTGGTTTCCTTTCTGCTGGCTGCAGAGGTGCATTGGGCACTGCAGGTGGTAGCGCGGTGCTGGGCTCACTTCCTAGTGCGGACGCTGCTTCCTCTCAAACCCCTGTTGTCGTGTGTTCTGCATCACTCCCTGTGTTTATCTGTTCCCTGATACAAGTAATAGTGAGATACTGCGCTTCCCACCTTCTCTTAATTTTAGAGTGAAAGAATGGGCCTAGAATGACTCTCTTTCACTTGATGAATTGAGAATTTGACTATGCAGAGCTGTCAGGTAACTGGTAGGTGGCTTGAGGTCACTAGTTCTCAGCTTCAGGACGTTCACTGCCACGTACAGTGTTCAGCACTCACCCAGGCTAGGCAGCAGCTTTTGAGCTTGAACACCTCTGTGTGAACAAATTCTTGAGCGCCCGAGTCCCACTTCATCCAATTGGGAGCAGTTCAGGGTCAGCTAGAGCCCCGGAAAAGAGAGACCCTCACCAGCATGACTGGAGGGCCGGGGGCAGGCTGGCCCACGCAGTGTGCTTAGAAAGTAGCTCCTCACTAGCTGCCATCCTCGGCCCCTCTTACTTTGTCTTTGTCACCAGGTCTCAGCAATTTACAGAACTCTCCCTCCTTTCCTTCCTTCCACCTGTCATGTTTGCTTCTGAAATAAGAACCATTTGTGTAACACCAATACTTACCTTAAGAAAGACATGCATTATGTGGTTGTAATCAAACCTGATGCTTTCAGATGACCTACTTACATCTTCAGTGTGGAAAAGATTAAGAACAAAACAAATTCATCTAAACTTCTGGGCAATCCAGTTGACTTTTAAATGTAAGAATGGAATTCCAAACACTTAACACATTCAGCTATATGACAGAAAGTAAATCTATGGATATGGTATTTTGTGAATGATCTTTTAAATAAAAGAAAACCTTACGTAATATTTAATGCTTGTCTTTATTTTTGGGTTGTTTTTTAGCTGCTTGTGAAGTTAATTTTAAATTTGGAAAGTAGTGTCCAAATTTAGTGGAATGTACTGCGGAGTGAGCAAAGCGTCTTGCTTTCGGAAGTTACAAGATTTGTGAAATTATTTTAGAAGCTGGTGATGATCAGAGATGGGATGCCAACTTTCTTCCTGTTTTTTTTTTCCCCAAAAAACTAATTTCTCTTTTTTTGAGGGGGGGGGTTAAATTTATTTTTGGCTGCGTTGGGTCTTCATTGCTGCGCACGGGCTTTCTCTAGTTGGGGCGAGCGGGGGCTACTCTTTGTTGCAGTGTGTGGGCTTTTCATTGCAGTGGCTTCTCTTGTTGTGGAGCATGGGCTCTAGGCGCGCGGGCTTCAGCAGTTGTGGCATGTGGACTCGGTAGTTGTGGCTCGCAGGCTCTAGAGCACAGGCTCAGTAGTTGTGGCACACGGGCTTAGCTGCTCCGCAGTATGTGGGATCTTCCCAGACCAGGGCTTGAACCTACGTCCCCTGCATTGGCAGGCGGATTCTTAGCCACTGTGCCACCAGGGAAGTCCCCAAACTAATTTTTCTAACAAATGTTACATGGTGCGGTCATAGTTTTTGGTTGGGTAAAGGAACTTTTAAAAATAACTGCTTGTTTGAGAAGAAATCCTAGGTGCTCCTCGTGTGCATGATGGGTGCTACTTCATGGCAAGCAGATTGTGTGTTTGAGGAGGCACTGCTGTGTAGTTGAGTGATTTTATGACCCAGTGGGGCAAGGGGCAGGGCTTTGAGCTACGTGTGGGAGAGGCCAGGCTGGTGGGGAGGGTGCAGAAGTTGCTTACCTTGCGGTCAGAGCCTGACTGCAGCTTAATCTGGAGAAACAAGGCGGGGAGGATGGGTGCTGTTCCGGCCAAGTGCGTGAGGGACTGATGACTGCAGCTGCTTCTCGGCCGCGGGCTTGGAGGAGAGGACTTGATGCCGACGGGTGTTTCCTTAAAAGAGTGGGAGCATTCCTGAGGCTGGAAACCCTCTGCCCAAAGTTAAGGCGTTGGAACTTGGTCTCCTGGAGGGTTTTCCTGGGACTGGTGGCCAGAGGCTTGAAATCCAACTCCATGAGCCTTTTTTCCAAAGGTTCTTTGGATTCCGTCTTAAAGGGCCTGTGGAATGTTCAGACCCTTGGAAGGATCATCTATGTCTCCCAGTAATTCAGAGGTTTCTTATGATTGAAATGAGACTGCAGCTGTCTTTCTGCCTCCCCCAGATGTTGCTGTTACTATGCAGTGGTTGCTTCTCACAAGCACCTCTTCCCTTGGCCTGTAATACTTTCGTAATATTAAGACATCACAGTGTTTTAGTACCTGTGTCTCATCCATAAGTAACTGAATTGAGACGGGAAGGTACGTCTTTCTCCAAATAAGCACCTAAATAAACAGGGTCATTTTCATAAAAGTGTGTACCACCTATGTGAGTGTTCCAGAGATAGGTTTAGACAGATAGTTGACATCTGGTTTCTCTCTGCTATTCTTGAACTGGTTTCAGAGAAACATTTTAGTGGAGTGCCAAGTGAGGCCCTTTTAATAAGGGGTTCAGGTTTCTAAGAATGTTCTTTCCTCGGAGTCCATTTTGTCCAAAGCCAGATTGTTTCTCCAGGTCCCGGAAGAGGACAGGTTTCCACAGCAGGCTTCCAGAAGCCTGGGTTTCCCCTCATGACTCAAATGTCTTGTTTCTTCAGGGAGGTCTTGGTGAGCTCGAGGCAGAAAGGGGGCAGTAGTCAGGAGGGGCGTACGTGCGGGTGAGGAAGGAAGGTGTTGCCATTGTTACCTAGCATCCCCTTTCCATTCGTCATTGCTTAGGGGTAGCCTGCTTTTCTCAGTGAAGGAAGTTACTTGGTAGAGATCAAGTCTAGAAGAAGAAAAACTGATTGACTTGAGTTTGTTAAAGCCACTCTGGCTTGAGATGCGTTAGAAACAGCATTGCTTTGCTATGTCTTGAGTTGGTGCAAGGCAGCCTCTAGAGATTCCTGTGCCTGATTTTTTAAACAACCTTATTATAATCTCTCTTCACGAGTTATGCTTCAGATACGCTTTTGCTTCCTCTCAGTCCTCTTCTCAAATTCCAAATGGCTGTTGAGGTCATGCGGGGTCACTAGTACCGCGACAAGGTTCACTCTTTAGAATGACCACCTCAGTAGGACCTGAGGGGGCCCAGTGCTGTCTGTGGGGCTACTTGGTCCCGTGGAGGATGGGGTCAGTGGCCTGTTTGCAGTTCAGCTGCTGCTTGATGTCTGCACAGTGGGATTTCTCCCCACTGTTTCTGTAGGGAAATTGGGAAGGGAGATGGGTCACGTCCTGAACTTTCTGAAGGATCATCTGTACCGGAAGTCTGTGGCGCATGTCACAGATGGCTGTCTCCTGGCTCTCCCCACCCTCCCCAAACAGTTTGTCTGGCATGTAGGGTAGTGAACCATCCTAAAAGGTCCCCCTGAAGGGAGGCTGTGTGGACGGCAGGCTGGGCCCCTTGTGCTTCTTTCCAGGAACAGCTGGCCTGGGCCTGGCCACATCTGCCCTTGTTGGTGAGGAGCTTTGCTCTGTCTTTTGCATTTTCTTGGCCAGTCTTTAACAACATTGAGATGTTTGAGTTACTTTCTCGCTTGGGAGAGGTTCACAGGCTTATAAACACATCTAGTATCTGAGAGTTTTCCTTTTGCAGTTTTTTGTCATGAAAATGAGCCGAAATAATGAAAGTTCTGTACTTAATTATAGCCTCCTACTAATCTCTTCCTCCATCTGTAACCACACTCTAACTGTAGAATATTAAATATACAAACAGAAGCGCACTCCTTTGCAGCGGCAGGCTGTTTGGTTTTCAGTTCAGGCACTTAGAAAAAATCTGTTTCCTGTACCTGTTCTTCCGTTCACTGTGGGAGACAAGGTAAATGGTAATAAAATTACTGGCCTAGAAGCTTATCTTTCCAAACGGGATTGGGAGGGAGGGAGATCAGAGAAGCTTTCCAGGTAGCCCACAGGTTCTGTAAATAGCACCAAGACTCCTCGGAATTGGTAGAAGTCTCTCACATGCGTTATACTCTTGAAAGTAAGGATATGCTCACTAGATTTTTTTTAAAGTAATGTATCAAAATATAGATAAAACGGAGGTATTATATTCTAAAAATACATGAAGGGTATATGATGATTTCCTGCAGATCTGTAAGAGAAAAACAGTAGGAAACTAAGCAACACGTGAACAGGCATTTCACAGGAGAGGAAATATGGCCCCACAATGGTCAGCCTCATTAGCAGTCAAGGAGCTGTAAATCAAGACTACAAAGAAAATACTTTTCTACACCCCTCCACACGGCAAGAAGCCTGACAGACCGGTTGCTGGCAAGTTTGTGGGTCTCTCAACATGTTACAAATGAGACTGTGAGTACAGCCGCTGTGGGAATTCATTGGAAATTAGCATTAACCTGAAAATTGAATGTTCCCACACTCTAGCCCAGCAGTTCCCCTCCCAGATATGTACCCAAGAGAAATAACAGCCACGCAGCATGATAATTTTATATATAAAAGACACTTGAGAAATACACATAGATGACAAAAAAGTCACGTAGGTCGGGGGAGGCAGAAGAATTGGGAGGATATTCTAGGTTCCGTTGGGTAGTGAGGTCATGACCAAAGATAAATCATAAATGGCTGGAGATGAGGGACAGGAATGATGCTTGTCTGTACCTTGAGAGTTGAGGGTGGCAGACAGCTTTATAGACAGGCTCCAGGGGCTTCTAGAATGTTGTATACGCTTCTCAAGGTGCATTTTTCTGAAGAAAATCCCTCCCTTCACGCTAGCCTTTAAGGCATGTATGATGCCGGAATAGTCTGAGCCTTGGAGTTGTTGAGTTCTTAGAACTGCTGCATGACTACCTAGATATCTCGCTTCTGTAACGTGTACATAACTGACACTCAGCTGTGAGCTGAAAAGCCAACTAGCCCTGTTTGGAGTGATGAAAACTTTGAAAATAGACTGGTGACGGTTGTACAACGTGAATAATTAAGGCTGCTGAATTGCACACAAAAGTGGCTAAAGTGGTAACTTTGTTATATATGTTTTGTCACAACTTTTTAAAATGTAATATACCAGCAACCATTGAATTGAAAACAAAAAAACAATAAAAAAACCCCCGGGACTTCCCTTGTGGGCCAGTGGTTAAGACTCCACACTTCCAAGGCAGGGGTTGCAGGTTTGATCCCTGGTCAGGGAACTAGGATTCCACATGCTGCGAGCACAAAGCAAAACCCAAGTGCACTAGCGTTTACACAACCGGACATGAAATATCTAATTTGGGTTTTTGGTTTTTTTTTTTTTTTTGAAAACTGGTCTATAAATGAAATAGAACTTGGAGGAATTTGAGAATTGCCCAAAAGGGGACAGGATCCTCCTTCCACTCAAGTCCAAAAAGGGTTTTTAGGTTGACAGGGCCCTGTTTTTTGTTTTTTGAGTAACTTTATTTATTTAATTTATTTATTTTGTGCTGTGTAGGGTCTTCGTTTCTGTGCGAGGGCTTTCTCTAGTTGTGGCAAGCGGGGGCCACTCTTTATCGCGGTGCGCGGGTCTCTCACTATCGCGGCCTCTTTTGTTGCGGAGCACGGGCTCCAGATGCGCAGGCTCAGTAGTTGTGGCTCGTGGGTGTAGTTGCTCCGCGGCATGTGGGATCTTCCCAGACCAGGGCTCGAACCCTTGTCCCCTGCATTAGCAGGCAGATTCTCAACCACTGCACCACCAGGGAAGCCCAACAGGCCCCTGTTTTTATAGATGGAAAATGGGCTCAGAGAGGGTGCAAGAGGGCTCCTAGGTGCCACTGTAGATGGGCCCTGAGACTTTGCCGGTGGTTGGCGGTCACTTCTCCAGCATCTGCCATCGCTAAGGCCGCGACAGAAGCCAGCATGTAGAACAGAGCGCCATTCCCACTGGACATGTTGGAGCTTCTGTCCGTCTCTGCGGGCAGGAAACCCTGGGCAGGTACCTAGTCCAGGGTTGGATGGAAACCAACACAGGCTTGTCCCAGTGGGTGAGGAGAAGCCAGGCAGGCGGTCCCAGAGAGCACCTGCGCTCAAGGGTGGTGAAAAGACGACAGGCTTTGGAGGCTTTGGAGTATGGGTTCAAATCCAGCTTAGCCTCTGAGCCTCAGTCGGCTCACCTGTATAAGAAAAGTAAGGTCTCCCCCCAAGAGTTGCCGTGGGACTTGAACGTAGCACTGCCCCACGTGGGATGAGGGAGGCAGCAGTGATTCTCAGGCTTGGGAGTCACGTGATGTCGGCTTTAGTCCTGGCGCCACCACTTGCGGGGATGCGGATTGCTGTTGATGCTCAGGGCCCACGGGCTCTCCCATAAGCTCCAGTCCCTGCACCACCCTTCTCCCCCGCGGGGGGGCAGCAGCGGGCGCCCAGCCCTTGCATTTCTCTTTTGGTTGCCGCTGGGCTTCCTGGCGGCACTTCCGCTGTCGCCTGGCTGGGTCTGGGAAGCCTGTGGACCCTGGACTGGGGCTGAAAGAAAAACCTTGTCCCAGCAGAGAGGGGCCCAGAGCTGGGGAGCCCAGGCTCTGGGATGCCAGACAGATGGGGGTTGGGGTGGCCCCTGTGGACTTCCTGGTCTCTAGCTGGTGGGGCGCCACTAAGAGTTCAGCGGCCTTGGGCAAGTTATTTAATGGCCAGTAACGGGAGGCACTGGGGAACATTTTTGCTGCGTGCGTGCGGCGCACCCGTCTCTCTAGCGCCATCCTCACCTCTGAGGGAAGGGCCCAGGCACCAGGGCAGCAGGTGGAGGGAGTGGGGGCTGAGCTCTAGCCGCCCTGGCTGGCTCCACGCCTCTGTGAGCCTCATCTGGAAAATGGGTGTGTGGAGGCTCCCAGGCCTGGCAGAGGAGTCATGGTTGTCCTTCCTTCTGTCCTTCAGCTTGGTCCCTTCCTCTGCTGCCAGGGACTGTCCACTCCTTTGTCCATCTGTCTTTGTCTCTGCCCATTCGTTTGTGATGTCTGCCCTGATATATGTCCGTCTGTGCCCATCCACCCACATCCGATGTTGTGTGTGTGTGTGTGTGTGTATGTGTGTTTCTCATTCTCTCCCTGCACGTATATCTGTGTGTGTGTGTTTTTTCATTGTGGATGTGTATTTCTATGTGTGTGTGTGTGTGTTTTCAGTGTGTCTCTCCGTGTCTTCCTACTCTCTCGCTGCCTGTGCGTGTCTGTGTGCGCTCCCCCATTTCGTTCCCTTTGTCCCTGTCCCGCAGTGTGTGTCACTTCCTCTTTGTGAGACATGTGTTTGTGTGTGTGTATTTAGTGTGAATTTTGTGTGTGTTTGTGTGTCCATGTCTTTCTTTTCTCTCTGTGCCTGTTTGTGTGTGTCTCTCTGTCTCTCTGTCTCTGTCTGTTTGTCTGTCTCTCTGCCTCTGTCTGTTAAGAGCAGAGCCTGTCCGGCAGAGCAGCGGATGTATGAGGGATGATTCAGTGGCTGACAGGAAGCTCGCCGCCTTGCATCCTGCCTGCCAGTGTCTGTGGCACTGACATCGGATCAGGCAGGTGTGTGGGCTCAGGATGAGGTGGCCGCAGTGAGGAGACCCCCGCTCTCAGGTAAGCCTTTTCCAGGGGTGCCTGGAGCCTGGCCCCCAAGGCAGGGGTCCTGAGGCTGTCCCCCCGACACCCCACGGGGTTGGGAGTGGCCCTGCTGGCCCAGCAGGAGCGCTTGGCTGCCCGGCGGGTGGGCTGGAAAGAAGCCGGGATGCCCGGCACCCCCTCCCTTGGCCCCAGCCCTGTCCTGGCGCCCCCAGCTAGCAAGCCCTCGCCCCAGACCCTGTGGCACTAGAGGGGCAGCTGATTCTGGGGCTCTGGCCCCTCTCCCGCCCCGCCTTCCCCGGCCTAGCCTGCACAGCCCTGGGAAGCCCCCCAGGGCGGGTTCCATCACTTCCAGAGTCGGGTGAGGGTCGAGGACAGCAGCTCCGCAGGCCCAGACCCGTGAGCCTTGGTTTCTTCATCTGTAGAATGGGGCTGTAACAACCCTGCCCCAGGGCTGTGGGAGGATGGGAGAGATGCTACAGATAAGCAGAGCCAGGTCCTGCCCCTGGCCTGGAGGAAGAAGCTGTCCCGGCCACCCCGCCCAGCCCCCAGGCTGGCCACCAGCTCTCTGCTGGGGGGCTGAGAAACTGTAGGCCCTGGGGTGCTCTTTGTTTGTTTTTTTAAATTCTATTTTATTTATTTTTTTATACAGCAGTTTCTTATTAGTTATCCATTTTATCCACATCAGTGTATACATGTCAATCCCAATCTCCCAATTCATCCCACCACCACCACCACCACCGCTTTCCCCCCTCGGTGTCCATACGTTTGTTCTCTACATCTGTGTCTCTATTTCTACCCTGCAGACCGGTTCACCTGTACCATTTTTCTAGGTTCTGCATATATGCGTTAATATACGATATTTGTTTTTCTCTTTCTGACTTACTTCGCTCTGTGTGACAGTCTCCAGATGCATCCACATCTCTACAAATGACCTGGGGTGCTCTTGGCACCCTGCTCTGCCTACGGGTGGCCCTGGCCTTCACCATCCCGCACCCGTGCCCGGAACAAGGGCTGCCCCGGTCCCTACCCCGGCCGCCTGAGCATAAGAGCCTCCATTAGAGACCTCTCGGTCAGCCTCATCTGAAAGCCAAGGTTATTTGGGAAAACGGAGCAGAGCCCAGCGGATAAGCCTTTCCAGGGGTCGGACGGGGACCTCTGGGTCCACCCCTACCCCCGCAGCCTGACCTTCGGCCCTGGTGGGCCTCAGTTTCCCCATGTAATACATGAGGAGGGCTGGGAGGCTGGGCAGCAGGGTTGCCAAGGGCCTTTCAGGGTGAGAGGCTGGGTGCAGAGGGTTGCTCAGCCCAGCCCTGAGAGCTTTTCCGCCGTCAGCTTGTTGCAAAACTTGTTCATATGAAAACTGCCCACTTCCCTTTCTGCTATTTTGGCCTGCAGGCCACGGTCTGTGGCGGCCTCCCCTCCCCTCCCCACCCGACTCAGCCCTGTCTGGCCCCTTGGGGCCCTCCTGGGGCTGCCGGGCCTGCCTGCGCCAGGGGCCCAGCCCCTCTCCCTCCGCCCTCCCCTGCCCCACTTGTTCTCAGGCCTGGTTGGGAAAGCAAGGAGAGAGGACAGATTGATTCAGTCTGGGGGGCAGCCACAGAGTTTTCCTCAAATGAGCCTCTCTTTTAAAAAATATTGCATGATTCTTAAAAATGTAATATAAGCAAATATATATATATATATATATATATATATATATATATAATATAAGAAAGGATTTACGTAAAGGAGTGTAGGCCTTGGAGTCAGCCTGCCCTGGGTGTAGATCTTGGTTCTGTGACTGGTCAGCTGTGTGACCTTGGGCAGAATACTCACCTCTCTGGGCCTCCCTCTCCTCCCTTGGAAGAAAGGAGCTGGCATCTCCAAGGTGATGCTACCCGCGTCTGTGACAACCGAAGGGCTGGGGCAACAGCGCTGCTCTCCTTCAGATCCCAGCCCCTCCCAGGGTCCCACCACGATGCCCTGCGTGGTGCAGTAGAGGGGGGTCTCAGGCCTGCATGTCTGGGGGACCCGGCAGGGAGGGCTTCAGGTAGGGTTGACCCACACTGCTCAGTGCGGGCCGTCCAGCCAGCTCTGGCCCCGACAGGATGCGGCTGTCTCTTCCCATCCCACAGGGACCGTGATGATGGCAAGTCACAGTGGTCACAGGCAACCATGTCCCACCGGCCAGCACTAGCACCTTACAGGCATCCTCTCAATGCTGGGCCTCAGGTGGCAACCTGAGTGTTGAGTGTCATTCTTTCCCTCATTTAACAGAGGGGTGACCGAAGGCTGGTGACACTGGGATTCAACAGCTGGGGCAGAATTTGTGTTCTCATACTCCCCTCCCTTCCCTCACCCGGTGCCAGGTCGGTGGAGATGGACCAGGGCTGGGGGCATCCCGAGCGTCTGCAGGGCCAGGAAGCAAGAGGGCTTTCTGATGGTCGGGGTCCTCTGGGAGGGAGGGCAGCAGAGGTCAGCAGCCCAGGTCCCAGGGCCTTGAATGCCAAGCTGAGAGTGTGGACTTGAACCTAGGGTCTTAAGCAGACCCCGGCGGTGGCCAGTGCTGGACCATTGTCCCATGGGTGCAACTCTCCCATGTGTCTGTGCCTGAACCTCCTCTGGGGCAGAAAGAGTCTCTGTCTTGACCAAAGGACAAAGACGTCAAGGGTGGGAGCCCAAGGGAACTGTCCAGACCAGCCAGCTGGAAATAACACCCTCAGCAAGTTTCTCTTCCGGAAACCCCAACCGTGATCCAGGCTGGACGTGCTTGTCCACCCAACGACTCTTTGAGGAACGGCCTGGGTTGATCCCAGTCTTATAGATGAGAAAACTGACGCCAAGAGACCCCGAGGCACAGGCAAGCTTCCCTGCTTCAAGGCCAGATGCTCCCAACCTCACCAGCCTGAGATGGACTTGGGCCTTGGCTGGAGGCCCGGGAGGGAGGCAGCCCCGGGGCAGAACGAGGTGGGGGGGAGGGCGGAGGGTATGCAGCCTGGGAGGGCAGTGCCCAGGCTCGTAGATCCCCTCGGACAACCTCCTGGGGTGATCAGGTCATCCTCTCTCCTCGTGTGGAGGCCGCTGGGTCATGAGGTTTGGGAATGGTCATGTTTCCGCTGACTCACTTGGAGTTTGGGGGAAGGAGAGGTGACTTCTTCATGACGGGCCCCTGACTGGGGCTCAGCCCTGCACGGAGATTCCTTGTCATCTTTGCCACAGGGAATCAGGAAGCTCAGAGCGGCGAGGGGGACGGCCGGGTGCAGTGCAGGCCTCTGGGGAGCCCGGAGCAGGAGGCGGGCAGCACAGAGCTCAGGTCTCCCCAAGCCTTGCTTTCCCCAGCTGGGAAGCAGGGAGAAGGCTCCTCCCAGGTGGGCCGCGGCAGGAGGAACAGGTGTTCACCGAGGGGACACTCAGTAGCGTGGGCTCCACGTGCCCACCACGGGGCACTGCCCTCTCAGGACCCCTGGTTGCCCTCAGCTCTGTCACTGGCATTTGCAAGGGGGGAGCTGAGTCTCTTTATAGTTGTAATGATTCTCCTTGGAGGGCCCCTCAAGAGGGCTGTACTCACCAGGCCCTCCTGTGTGGGTGCCTGTGGCTTTGCTGAGGCCTGGCAGTCACAGCGGGGCCCCGAGGCTGGGACCGGCCACTGACCAAGAAGCAGCCTTTTAGCCCCACCTCCCAGCACATCCCACCACCAGCCACCAAGGTCCATCTGCCCAGGCGCCCTTCTTCCCCTCCTGGTCTCAGGCCCACCTCCTCCAGGAAGCCTTCCTGACCTCCCTCCTTCCATCACCCAGGGCAGGAGGAATCTGGGCAGATGGGTGTTTTAGGAATGGAAATCCCACCCCCAGCTTCCCCAGAGGCCATGGGTGGGAGCGGAGAACCACCCAAGGGTGGATGGGGGCTGCCAGGGGCTCCCAGGCAGAAGGGGCCATGGACTCTGAGGTTGGGGAATAAAGCTGGGCTGGCAGGAGGCAACAGGATGCAGTGGGCGGAGCCAGCGTTAGGGTCTGGAGGCTGGAGTTCAAATCCTGTTTTTCCCCTTAGCAGCTGTGGGATCTCTGGCTTTTGTTTTTCTGTTTGTGAAATGGCTCGAGCCTCTCCCTCAACGGGCAGTTGGGGGGTAAGCGAAGACGTGTGTGGGAGTGTGCACATACATGTGGTGCTGTCTGGCGGGTCTCCAGAACCTTCCAGCACTTAACCAAGAGTTGATGATGGCCCTGGGAGCCCGGGGTGCAGGTTGGGGGTCAGATGGGGGAACAGGGCTGGTTCTGTCCCTGCCTGGTCCCAGAGCAGGCAGGGGAGGTGATGCTGGGCTCAGCTGTGGGGTTGGCAGGGGACAGTGGGGGCCAGAAACCTGGGGTTCCTGGAGGGGGCGGCCCTGCAGCCTCCACCCCAGCTCACAGTGCCCCCACGTTGCAGCCCTGCAGGAAGAGTGGCCAGGAGTGGACATGAGTGTGGACACGGAGCTGCTGTGGTCGGGGGCGGCCCTACTGCTGCTGCTGCTGGGGGCGGCGGCCGGCCTGTGTGTGCGCTGCTCCCCCCGTGCAGGTAAAGGCTGGGGTCACAGGTGCGAGGGAGGGGCGTGCGGTGTACCCAGCGAGCCACTCAGGCCCAGACCTGGCTGCAGTCGGAAGGGGCAGTCAGATAAGCCTCAGGAGGCAGAAGTGAACCCCAGGGGCCTGGGTTTCTCCTCTGAAGACAATGGGTCTGGCTCGCTGGGGGCTTTGGTTCTGCTGGGTCAAGGGCGTGTGTCTGGGGCCGATGGACTGCGCTGGACAAGCGTGGGGAGGGGGGCTGGGCTGCCTGCGTCCGCCTTCTCCACGCTCCGCGTTCCTAAATAAATGGTGAGCAACCCCTGCCAGTGTCAGGTGGCCCCCAGTGATCGGTGGCTTAGCCCGCACGTCCGGTCTGAGGCCTGCACAGGGCACAGGGGAGACACGATGGTTGGGCCTCAGATCTCAGTTCCCACCTGGCCCCGGGACGCTTGCTAATCTGGTCCTGTTCTTGCAGGTGCAAAGAGGTCCGAGAAAATCTATGAGCAGAGGAGCCTGTGAGTGTCTCAGTGTCCCCAGCACGGTGACACTGTGTGCCCTGGGCATGGGTGTCCATGTGGGCATCCCCTCGGGCACCGCCACGCCCCACCCCTAACCCTTCACTCACACCTCCTCCGTGCCGGGCTCTAGTGGGTTCTAAGCAGTTAGGGGAGGGCGAGGGGGTGCCCAGGGGCTGTTCGGACCTGGCCCCAGCCTGGTCGGGGAGGGCTGGGGATGCCACAGGAGGGGAGGAGGGGATGCCACTCTCCAGCTAGCCCAGGAGCATCTCCAGAAATCCCCGCAGTGACCCCAGCCCTGGGGAGCGTGCTGTGCCGGTGCTGGAGGTCGACAGAGGAATCCCACCCTCCCGGGGCAGTGAGGGGAACAGAGACCGGGCGCTGTGTCCGAGTCTCCCCTGGAAAACACTAAAGGACCTCAGGGGAGGATATGGGTGTGAAACTTGGGGGACCAGGGAAGGCCTCCTGGAGGAGGCGGGAGGGATTTTAAGAGAGAAAGAAGGCGAAAGGGGACATCCAGAGAGAGAGGAAATGGTGTGGGCATTTGCCGATGTCGGGCCGGGGTGGACACTGTCTTGGGGATGAGGTGGTCGCTGTGAGCATGTCTTGAGAGAGATCAGCTGAATGCGGAGAAAGAAGAGTCTTGACTGTGGAGAGAGACCTTGGCCTTTGTCCTAAGGGCCAAAGGGAGCCACGGGAGAGCTGGAAGCAGGGCAGTGGGGGTGAGATGAAACGGGGCCACTGACCCCAGGCAGAGTTGCAGGACCTGGGCAGGAGGGAGTTCCAGGCACCTTGGGGACAGGCTGGCCGTTCTGTGAGCCGTGGGAGGGTCAGCAGTGCTGGGCACTGCAGATCGGGGGGCAACCCAAGAACAACTCGAGGCAGGAGGGCAGCAGCCAGTGGTGTCCTTACAGTGCCTGGTGGAGGGCTCTGAGACCCGCGTGCACACACGTGCACAGGCCTGCATGCCCACTCGCACCCACAGGCTCCCCCAGCACTCGCTCATGCGTGCACTTCTCACACGCACGGCACTCGCTTGCACGCCTGGGCAGGCACTCACATACAAACTCACACACACACCCTCTCTCATTTCCTTTTGCAACTGAAAAACCACAGAGATTTGAAAATAGAATTTTCCCATCCATGCCCACTCCTGGGGCCGGGGCTGGACTTTCCAAGGCTTTTGGGGCCACTTGGTCCTCTGGCTCGCCAGCCCATAACCTCCACCAGGGCTGGGCTGGGCTCCCCTAGTGCCCACCCACACCCCTGCCCCAGGGCAAGTTCCTCAGTATCTTCCCTCTCCCCTCCTCCCTTAGTCCCTGCCCACTCCAGGCCCCTGATTAATCTTAGAACCGAAGATAGTCAGAGGCACAAGTTAAACCTCCTCACGTGGGAGGTGGGAAAACTAGGCCTAAGTGGGAGGAGCTGGGAGGGGAGACTTGGGCTCTCCCCACCTCACTTGGGTTCAGTCCTATCAGCCTGTGTGTGCCAGGCCCAGCTCCTGCTTCATTTCCTCTGGGAAGCCATGCCTGACTCTCTTCTGTGGTTTTAGGGCATCATTCCTAAATCAGATCACTCTGACCCCCAGGCTGGAAGGCTGGGGCAGGTCACCATTCTGGTCCAGGGGAGGAACCCAAAATGGTTTAATGATTAGCTAATCTGATCCACTATCCTTAGCAGTGGCTTTCATTCCCAAGGGCATTTCATGGTCCAAAGTGGCAGCTAGAGCTCCAGCCCTCATCTCTGCCTTCCAGGCAGTAAGTAGTAAGAATGAAGGAAAAGGACAGAAATGGGGCATCCCAGTTAGCAGTGCCTCCTTAAAGGAGTTTTCCTGAAGGCCCAACAACCTTGGCTTTGCATGTCATTAACCAGAATTATATGGTCACACATAAATGCAAGGGAGGCTGGGAAATATAGCCTTTTATTAAAAATTGAGGTAACACTGGTTTATAACATTATATAAGTTTCATGTGTACGACATTATATTTCTACTTCTGTATACCCTACATTGAGCTCACCAACAAAAATTTAGTTTCCATCTATCCCTTCACCCATTTTGCTCTCCCCACCCCTGGTAACCACAGGTAACCACTATTCTGTTCTCTGTATCTATGTGTTTGTTTTTGTTTGGTTTAGTCATTTATTTTGGGCTTTTTTGTTTGTTTCTTTTTTATATTCCACATATGAATGAAATCATACAGAATTTTTCTTTCTCTGTTTGACTTATTTTACTTAGCATAATTCCCTCAAGGTCCATCCATGTTGTCACAAATGGCAAGGTTTCGTCTTTTTTATGGCTGAATCGTATTCCAGTGTGTATATATATACCACATCCTCTTTATCCATTCATCTGTTGATGGGCACCTAGGTTGTTTCCATGTCTTGACTATTGTAAATAGTGCTGCAATGAACATACGGGTGCATATATCTTTTCAAATTAGTTATTTTGTATTCTTTAGATAAATACCCAGGAGTGGGATTGCTGGCTCATATGGTAGCTCTATTCTTAGTTTTTTGAGGAATCTCTATACTGTGTTTATCGTGGCTGCACCAATTTACATTCCCCTCAACAGTGCCCAAGGGTTTCCTTTCCTCCACATCCTCACCAACCCTTGTTATTTCTTCTCTTTTTGATAATGGTCGTCCTAACAGGTGTGAGGTGTTACTTCATCACGGTTCTGATTTGCATTTATTTCCCTCATAATTAGTGATGGTGAGCAGCTTTTCACGTGTCTGTTGGCCATCTGTATGTCTTCTTTGGAAAAGTGTCTATTCAGTTCCTCTGCCCATTTTTTAATCAGGTTGTTTTTTTGTTGTTGAGTTAATTATATATTATGTTATAAGGGGTATTAACCCCGTATTGGATATATCATTTGCAAATACCTTCTCCCAATCGGTACGTTGTCTTTTTGTTCTGTCGATGATTTCCTTTGTTGAGCAGAAGGTTTCTAGTTTGAGGTAGTCCCATTTATTGGGAAGTACAGTCCTTTGGATGGGTATGTGGCTGTCTAAATGAAAATCAGGGTTCTGTTTCAAAGGAAGAAGGTGATGGTTAGATACCTGGCTGTGTCTGCTAAGCCTTGAAGTTGCCTCATCAGGTACTGGGGAGTAAATGGCGTGTGTGAACAACTTAAGAGGACCGTGCTCTCTTAGGAACGTTAAACACTCCTGGGATGGCAGGTGGTGGGAGCAGCCTCTTTGTTGCTCCTGGCTGACGTCACTGCCAGGTCCCTGAGCAGCTGCCCCAGCCCTGCCCACAGACTCTCCTGGGCATCCCCAGGGGTCCTGGGGAGGCTCTGTGGGGGCATATGTCTGGCTGGCAGCTGGCTTCAGCGCAGGGCCATGTGAGAAGTGTGGGCGCGCGGTGGGCAGGCAGGGAAGCACTCTAGAGAAGGGGTGCATCAGGAAGCCCTGGATCTGAGTCCTGGGGGGCTGGCAGCCCCTCCTCACTCTCGCCCTGGTCTGTCCCTCCCTGTCCGTCTGTCCTGCCCCTCTGTCCCTGGGGCTGTGGGAGGCCAGGCCCTGGCTCAGCACAGCTCCATGTGTTTCCAGGCAAGAGAATCAGCAGAACTTTGCAGTGGCCCGGACCTATACCCGTGAGTCCCCAGACAGAAGGGTCCAGGGCTGGGCTTGGGATTGGGAGTGTCCACATCAAAGTCCCTTTCGTCCCCATTGTTCTGAGGCTGTGGCCAGGCCTGATCTAGTGGGGTGATGGGGTGAGGGGGCTGTGCTGGGCAGCTGGCCTGGGGGCCCAGCCAACACCCCGTCAACCTTTGCAGTGGTCAGGGAGCCCTGGCCAGGGCCCCTGGTGGACACGGCCTCCAACGCGGCATCAGCAAGGTAGGAAGGAGCCCCTGTCCCAGCCCCACGGGAGGCAATGAGGTGGGCCCCAGGGTCCCCACCTGGCTGAGCCCAGGCCAAGACCTTGCTCCTTCCTCGGACCTCAGAGCCCCAGTTCTGATTCTGAGGGCCCTACCGGGGGGCTGTGGGACTGTGGCCTCCAGACCCCCAGGAAACCCGGGGCCTTCTCCCAGCCCCTCCTTAGCCTCTGCCCCACTCCCGTGCAGGAAGGACAAGCTGCTGCAGTTCTCCCCCAGCCTCGAGGGTGAGTGCCCTGGGACACAGGGTTGGGGGCAGGGGCGAGGTGGGACGGAGATGGGTGAATACCTGGTGGGACAGGTACTGAGCAGGAAGCCTTCCCAGAGGAGAGACGCTGTGAGCTGGGCTGGGAGGCCCAATGGGGCTGGCCCAGCAGGGGGAGGGGACGGAGAGCAGGTGTGAGGGCGTGAAGATTGGAAACACCTAGGCTTCTTCCTCCCGTGGTCACAGCTGGGAGGAGGCGGGGGCTGGGGAACCAGCATTGAGCCAACCCAACAGGCCTGGCCTTTCTTCCAGAGTCTTCATCCTCCAGGTACCAGAACTTCAGCAAAGGTAGGTGGGCTCCATGGAGGAGGGCGCCGCAGTGGGGCATACAGCCCGCGCTCAGGCCTGATTCTCGCCTCCTCCTGCAGGAAGTAGACGCACATCAGATGCATCCTACATGTGAGCGGGCTTCTCCGGGCCCTGGCCACCCCCTCGCCCCGCCGCCCGCCCTGCCTGCCCTGCCCGCAGCCTCCTTACGTGAGAAAGGCCTCCTGCCCTGGAACCCGCTGGCCCAGGCAGGCTCTCTGTAGCTGTTTCCCTCAGATGACCGTAGCTTTGGGGGGGCTGAGGACAGGGACAGGAAGGAGCCCTGCTCTGTTTGGGGGTGGGGGAGGCCGTTGGGGGACCTCATCCTGCACCACCCGGTCAGAGACGAGTTCCACCGACCCTCAGATAGGAAGGGCCCCCAGGACGTCTCCTCATCTCACGGTTGGGCAAACTGTGGCCCAGGGCAGGAGGTAACTTGCATAAGGCCACACGGTGAGGTGGCTGGAGCCAGGGCAGCTCAGGGGTGCAGGGAAGCAGGGTGGGAGGATCGGGGGAGACCCTGGCAGGGCCCTCCGCAGGCTCTGGGGCAGTGACGGCCGGAGCAGCCCTGGCCTCACTGCCTGCTCAGGAAGCTCCCGGCCCGACCATGGGCCTGCCCAGCAGTTGGTGCTGTGTCTATGTTTTCTTGCCAGACACCCCTTCGCCATGGACTATTTTGATAGTGGGCGGTTCCAGAAGCCCCCGGAAGGTGAGGCAAAGGTCGATGAAGGGGAGAGGGAGGCGGTGGCCTGGGAGCGCAGCTTCAGAAGTCACACCCCCGGGGCGGGGCCAGAGGTGGCGGGAGGATGTAAAGCAGGAGGCCAGGCCCAGGTTTAGGTGGCTGGAGGGGGCTGGGCGGGGGGACCTGGGGGAGGCTGGCCCTGTGGAGGGAAGGAGGGAAGGGATGGGCGGGAAGAGAGGGTAGGGGGGCCAGAAGGGGAGCTGAGGGCAGGCGCAGGGGGCAGGCTGGTCCCCTTGTCATCCAGGCCCCTCTCAAGGCTGGGCACACAGGGGACCTTGAAGAAAGGCCCTGGACCGGTCAGCCTTGTTGACAAACGCTGAGCCCTCCAGGCTCCGAGGATACTGGCACCCTTTGTGAAGAGCAAAGGTGCTCCTAACACCTTTGCTCTACAGAAACTGAGAACTGAGGGTGGGCAGTGCCTGCTGAGAGGTGCACAGGGCTGGGCTCCTGCCTGGGCCGGGCTGGGGTGAGAGGTGGGGGGGTCCTTTTCTCCCCGCTGCGTTTCTAAATTGGGGAGAGGCCCTCACTTCTCAGAGCCTCTTCGACACAGATGGACGCAGGGTGGGGTGGCGTTTAGAGCTCAGCTTCCCCGTTGGGGGGTTGGGGGGGGAATACCGGGGTACCAGGCTCTGATATGCCACAACCAGCCTAGGCCCCCGGACAAAGGACCCTCAGCCCACCCCACTGCCTGAAGGGTTAGGCAGGTTCCTGTCCCCTGGGCCCCCAGCGGCTCTCCCTGCCCCTCTTTGCCCCATAGAGATGGGCCTCCCTTCTCTGACTGTCCCTCGTGGGCCTGACTGCACCCCCCCACACCCCCTAATCTCCCCTCCCCAGGGCATTCAGGGGAAGACAGAGAAGGAGCCCAGGGTGGAGGCTGCTGGAGCCAGGCCAGCACCCATTAAGAAGCTTGTCCAGGAGAATGTTCGAGGCCCCGGGGGACCCAGAGGGCTGGGGGCTTGATGAGACAGAGGGAGAGAGGAAGGGCCAGGCCTGTCGGGCAGGGCCCACCAGCATCCGGCGCCCTCTCCTCTCTCCCTGGCAGATGAAGATGACACCAATTCCTATGAGAACGTGCTCATCTGTGAGCCAAAGAAAACCGAATCAGGTGAGGCTGCCCTCCCCGGAGCAGGGCAGGGAGGCCCTGCTAGGCCAGGCCCGCCTGCCCCGCTGAGCTCTGAAGTCCCCGCTGCACGGTTCACCAATATCAGACCCTGTGTCCGGGAGGAGTCCCCATCAGTCCTGGACTCTCCCTCCCTCCCTCGAGGGGCCTGCCCAGCACGAGGACACAGGCTGCCCCTCGGGAGGGGTGGACGTGGCACCTCTCTGGCCTAAGGGCTGGCCATGGTGGCTGCCCCTCTGCCAGCCCCTCCCCCGGTGTCCTCCCTGCAGGGGACGAGGAGTCTGAGGGTTATCAGAACTCAGCATCCATCCGGCAGTGGCGGGAGTCCAGGAGAGTCGTGGGTATGCGGCCGGAGCCCCGGTGCTTCCAAACGGTCACCTTCAGCAGGCTCAGAGGGGCCAGGCCTGGGACAGACAGTCGAGGGGAGGGGGAGAGAGGGGAGCTTAGGGGATCTGGCTGGGAGGGCAAGGCCGGGTGGGCTCCCCTACGGCCAGTCCAGCTGATTCCACAGCGAAGCTTCTGGCACATCAGCGGCTGCAGAGGCTCGAACTGTGCCAGGACCCCCCTCAGCAACACCATGGCCTCCTGAGGTTGGGTCCTCCTGGCCGGCTGCCCATCCAGCCGCACGCACGGCATCGCACTTGCCCTGCTCCCCGCAGGACGCACCTCTGGCAAATCCCAGAGAGGACGGGACAGACACACCATCCAGTGTAGCCTTTCCTGCGGGCGGTGTGGGGGCGGGAACAGGGCTGGGCATGTGCGTGTGAACCCTCTGACCATCTGCCCGCGGGTCGCAGAGCCGGTCCCGAGGGAAGCACCTCCCTACCCGGTAGGAAGCCCAGACGAGGACGACGGGGAGCCCGATTACGTGAATGGGGACGTGGCAGCCATCAAAGCCTAGAGAAGCCCTGGAGGAAGGTACGGTCCAGGGTGGGGGCTGCACGGGCCTAAGGGGCTGCGCTCCCAGGGAGAAGCAGAGCTGGGGCGGGAGGAGCCACAGCAGGGACCATGGGGCAGCACCCACGGATGCTGAAACGGGGTGGTTCCTCGGGGCGCTGGGACGCCGCCCTGGGTGCTGGGCCTCTCGAGCGGTCCCTGCCCACCCCCCGCTCCTGTGGCTGGTGTGGGGAGGTGACAGACCCACGGTGGACACAAAGTCTCAGGCCCAGGGCGTGTCAGGCAGGGCAGGCTGGTGAGTCATGGGGTGAGAAGGTGGGCTCTGGGTGGGCCTCTGCAACCTTGGGCGAGAGACTTCACCTCCCTCGACCCATTTCCTTGCTTGCAACCTGCAGCTACTGGGACCCGTGTCTTGACAACACGCACAAGGCATAGCACGGAAAACAGGACGAGTTGGACTCAGGGATGGGGCGGGATCGGGAGGAAATGGTGCCAAGTGCTCACACGCACCGTCTCTTGGCGCCCCCAAGGCTCAGAGTGGACAAGCCACCTGCCCGAGGCCCCACTTAGAGCGAGTGGAGGAGGGAACGGTCCCCCAGGCGCTCAGATGTCGGAGCCCAGGCCCTGCCTCACGGGGAGCAGGTCCCGATGTGGGGGACACGGGCAGTCCTCTCAGCGGGCGGCCGGTCTGGGCCGTTTGAGAACGAGCAGCAGGATCGGTGGTAGCAGTTTAAGCCCAGCGGGCAGAGCCCGGGGTTCATTCATTCACCCAGTAGCTAGAGGGCCCCTGCCAGGGGCAAGTCCTGCCTTAGGGGCTGGGGACACAGTGATGAACAGAAGACACACAATCCCTGTCCGATTAGAACTTCCGTTCTGGTGGGAGAGAGAGAACATAACCAGCTGGAAGAGAAGAGGAGAGAAATGCAGCGCGTTAGGACTGCAGGCGTGGGAAGGGGCAGGGAGCAACGTGGGGTGGGGAGAGGTGGTGCCGTGATTCAAGCCGGGAGACAGCGCAGCTTTTCTGAGCTCCACTCCTCGCCCCTCTGGGGACAGGAAGGACACCCAGGCAGAGGGACTGGCAAAGACCCCCGGCAGGAATCTGCGTCTGATAATGTGTGTGGGCAGACAGAGTGATGGGGGAGCATCGGCAGAGGTGGAGGGCGGCGGCGGGAGGTGTGCAGGGCCAGCACCTGGGTTTTCCTGAGATGGGGCAGGCGAAGGTCTGGAACAGAAGAATGACTTGTTTCTAAAGGATCGCTGGCCTCCGCGTAGAGGGGATGCGGTGGAGGCAGGGAGACCGGTGCGCTCAGGCAGGAATCCAGCGACTGTTTGTGGAGCGATGGGGCTCACTGATGCGCGGCGTGTCGGCTGCCCGGTAGAGCGAGGACTTGAGGAGGCCTGCAGGGGTTTGCCTGAGTAATGAGAGGGTATCGCTGCCAGCAACTGAGATCAGGGAGGCTACAGGCGGGGCGGGTTTTGTGGGCAAGGCCGGTTTATTTCTGGGCCTGTTAAATTGGAGATGCCGTGCAGGAGGATGTATGAAATGGGCAGTTAGAGATCTGCGCCTGGATTCAGGGACAGGCAGGAGTGGAGAGGCTGTGCAGGTTCTTCAGACGAAAGAAACTGAGTATGTTGTACGCTGACAAACGATATGGGAGGTTCGAGTCTGGGTCGGCTACGGCTGGCTGGAATTTACACCTGGGACCCCGCACACAGAAGGGACTGAACTCCACGGGCTGGGGCCCACAGCAGCCCGACAGGACTGCAGAGGCCCAATCCCTATATTCTAGCAGGTGGAAGGGCTGCCAGGCAAGGGGAAAGGCGGAGTGGAGTTAGGGCCCAGTACCCCAGTCAGGTCCCTTCTGGGTTCGAGGGGAGAGGACGCAGCTCAATGGTACTGGTCCCAGGACACGTGCGGGGGAAAGCCACCAGCTGCTGTGCAGAGGGTGTTCCTGCACCCAAGGCATGTCAGAATAACTCGGGCCTCGGCCAGAACCGAGCAGTCAGGACTTCAAACAAAAAGCAGACGCTCCTGGAATAAGAAACATGCTTAAGGCTGCTTGACGGCGGGTTCTCTGCTCACTGGACTCTGACCAATGTGCATCCTCCCCGACCCGTGCCGGCTGCTCCGGGGCTGAGGGGACAAAGCGTCAGGCCAGGCAAACCTTTCCCTCTTTAACAAATACTTTTCCTTTTCATTGAAGGAGCCAGGGAACCATATACTGCCTCCCCAGGGTCCCTTCTCCAGAGCTGCTCAACTTCTAGACCCCCTACGGCTACTCCTGGGAGGGGCACCAATGCACCCTGAGGACCAGCCAGCCAGCCACGGGGTACCCAGCCCGGGAAAGGACAGTTACGCATGGAGCCGCCCTCTGACCGGCTCCCACGGGCAAGGCAGGAGCCTGGGGCCGAGGGCAGCTCCCGCTGTGGTCAGATGCCCAGGACTCAGGGCAGTCGCATCCCTTTAACCGCATTTAAAACATCATACTACATGGGTGTTCGTGTCCTTTTTTGCTTTGGATTTTGATCCCAAATTGCTTACTAATGTTGGTTGCTGGGATCCTTGTGCGTGGTGGATAAGCTTGTACAGTTAATTTATATAGGTGGAGTTGTATTTAATATTCTGCGTTTCAGAGTAGAGGTTGTGTCCATCTTGTCTCCTGTAAGCATTACACGTACTTAACTTCAGCAGAGTTACGGGGAGCCTTGGCGCTCCTTTCTTTGGCCCTCCGTTGACCGAATCAGAGATGATGCCACGGCCACCTTCATGACCCTTCAGCAGGAGTGTCTGCTGTGGACGGAGCACGTCACGGTTCTGGGGAAGGGGCAGGCGGAGTGGAGTGGCCTGGAGCCTCAGCTGATTGGGCAGAAACAGGACCGTCTCATGGGAAGGACGGGGTCCAAGGGACCTCCTGAGTCAGAGAAGCCAGAGTCAGGGAAACAAAATGCCTCCTCCAACCGAAACATCTCAATAAACCGTTCCAGTTCAAGGGCAGCGATTCTCCCGTCTGCTTTCCCTGCTTCACGTAGAACCTTCTAAGGCAATGAAAGTCAGGCTTCTTGTTTCATAGAAAGGGACCCTGAGGCCTAGAGAGACAGAAGGCTGGGGACAAGAACTTGGTCCCTGAGTCCAACCCTCTTTCCAGAGGCTGCACCGATTCTATGAGACGAAGTTAATGCTGCAAGTTAGGAAGTTAGAAGAGAAAACATCTAGAACACAGCTGTTGGCCACTTGTCTCTTCACACCCCGCAGTCCTGGCCTCACGACGTGGAGAGGACAGCTTAGGCCTGAGCACAGGTGTGGTGGGGCTGCAGTGAGGCTCCAGCGGGAGGGGGTCCTGCCCCGCTGTCACTGAGTGTGGGAAGCTGGGGTCTCACTTTGCACCATGGGCACGAGCATCCCTTCGCCTCACAAGGGTCCCAAGGCTCCAGACAAAAGATAAGAGTGAGAAGGTAGGGAATTCCCCTGGCGGCCCAGTGGTTAGGACTCGGTGCCTTCACTGCAGGGGCCTGGGTGAGAGCCCTGGTTGGGGAAGTAAGATCCCGCAAGCCGCTTGCCAAAAAACAAAACAAAACAAACAATTGAGACGGTATGCCGAAGTATTTTTGTAAACCTTCACCCTGCAGTTTCTGAGGACCTTAATTTTTTTTCCCCCTCTTAATCAAAACCCTAACCGCAAAGAACCAGTGACCCTGGAGCCTTTCCTGTATCCATTCAACCACATGGTCTGGACACGTGTCTAACCCTGCCTGGGATTTGCTTCAGAACAATCTGGGAGTGGGGTAGGATGCTGGTGCTGGTGTCGGGTACAGAGGAAACAAGACTGGCCACGTGTTGGTAAAACTGCTAAGATGGATGATGAGTATGTGGAAGTTCACTGTATCATTCTCTGTTTTACGTACAATTGATATTTTTCATAATTTTTAAACGTGGAAAAAAATAACACCTTGCCAAAAAGGAAAAAGCGATTCCACAAATTAATGCAAAATTCACTGGGAAATTCTAAAGCGAATGAGTACACCCGTTTGCACAGAAAAGGCGACCTGGTGGGACGGTCCCCTATGCCTGTGATTCTTGCCAAGTCCTTTCTGAAGGGCTCAGGGCCCTGGGCTGTTCTGAGAAGCTGATAAATGACAACAAACCCTGCCTCACCCTGTGGGACTGTCCTCTAGGCCTCTAGAAAGATTGAGATTAGCCTGTCCAGTCTATTATCGAAATCACCTTTCTACCTGTAGGACACTAGGGGCGTAAACACAGAGACGGGAAGCCAGCTTTCCTTGTGGCCTTGCACTGCCACCTTTCTGCTGACAAAGCTGTACGGTTTTATTACTAAAATGCCAACACGTGCACAGATCAGGCACTGGGCCCTGGAGGGTCTCTGGGGCCTTTCCATGCTGTCACCCCACCACGAGTCTGAGGCTGAGGGTAAACACTCCAGGAGCAGGGGAGACGTACTGGAAGGCGACGGCAAGGAAGATGCACTCCAGGGCCATCCAAGGCAGCACTTTTTCCACATCAGAAGGCTATGACTCCTGCCTCTCAGTGACGAGGACTCATAACCCAGCGAACGAGTTCTCTGCTCTAACTGGCCACCGGGGCCATTGTCTTCTGACACAGCCTGGCCAGGAGCCCTGCCATCTGCAGAAGGGAGTTCACACCTTCTGCTATTTTCATATGAGTGTATCCAATTTCCTGAAAAAAAAAAAAAAAATCAAATTTAAATCTGGTTAATAAGTGAGGGAAGAAGTTTAGTTTTTAAAATCTGAACATCTAAACAAATGGTTTGCTCAAAATTGATGCAGTGAACTCAAACTCCAGCTGGAAAATGAACTCTGAGGAGTTCAATTTATTTCCTAAAAGGTTGCTGATATTTCTTTGACAGGTACTGCTAAGAAAATGAAAAAGAAAAAAAAAGCCAGACTGGGAAAAAACATTTGTAACACACATATCTGACAGAGGACTTGTAACCAGAATATACAAAGAACTCTCAAAACGCAATAATAAGAACGCGAACAACCCAATTTAAAAATGGGTAGGGCCTCCCTGGTGGCGCAGTGGCTGAGCGTCTGCCTGCCGATGCAGGGGACACGGGTTCGTGCCCTGGTCCGGGAAGATCCCACATGCCACGGAGCGGCTGGGCCCGTGAGCCATGGCCGCTGAGCCTGCGCGTCCGGAGCCTGTGCTCCACAACGGGAGAGGCCACAACAGTGAAAGGCCTGCGTACCACAAAAAAAAAAAAAAAAAAAAGGGTAGACTTAGACACTTCCTCAAAGAAGATCATGGATGTCAAATGAGCCACATGAAAAAGTACTTGACATCATTAGTTATTAGGAGATGCAAATTAAATCCATAATGAGATACTACTATACACCTATTAGAATGGCTTAAAAAAGACCAACTGAGCATTCCAAGTGCTGACCAGAAGGGGCATTGTCTGGAATGCTCACATATTGCTGACACAAAGGCAAAGTTCTATAGCCACTTTGGAAAAGTTTGGAAGTTTCCTATAAAGTTAACCCTTCGATTACCATTCAACCAAGGAATCTCACTCCTGGGAAGTTACCCAAGAGAAATGAAAACTGGGGTTCATGTTCACACCAGTTCACGTACACAAATGTTTACAGTGGTTCTATTCACTGTCACCAAAATCTGGAAACTCAAGTGTCCTTCAACTGGTGAACAACAGTGGGACGTCCACACAAGGGAACACGACTCAGCAATGAAAAGGAAGGACCCACCGACATAGGCAACAACGTGAACAAATCCAAAATGCATTAAGTGAAGTGAGAGAAGCCAGACGTAAAAGGTTACGTTCTGCTTGATTCCACTTGTATGGCCTTCTGGAACATTCTGTCCCCCAAAGAGAAAAGAGATCGGTGGTTTCCAGGTGCTAGGGGGACAAGCTGACTACAAAGCAGCCCATACATTTGGGGAGATGACACAGCTGTTCATATCTTGACTGTAGTGGTGTTTACAAGACTGAATGCTTTTGTCAACAGAATGCACCCAAGAGGCTGAATTTTACTCTATTTAAATTACACCTCAGTTAATCTCACTTAAACAACAAACAAATAAATACCTCTCTCATAAAGAGAGTCATTCCAAGGAACACTAGGTCACTGCCTGGCAGGACTGACTTAAACAAACCCCCAGCCCCCAGGATGACCGGCCACTGACTGAGCATCTTCCAGGCACCTGGTCTGCGAGTAAAACAAAACCTCAGCGTGGCCCACGTTCTTGACGAGAGAAGCACTGCTCTACTCTCACTGACCTTAATAAACTCCAGTTTCAAGTATTCTGCCATTTGGAAGGTTTTACACACTCGAAAAATGTTGCCAATGATGTCTTCTGGGGAATAGCCAAGATGCCACAGGTGAGCGAGGATCTAGACAAAAGAAAACACACGGAGGCCGCGTAACGGTGTGAACAAGGATGCTGGGGGCAGTGAGGTCAAACCCACACCAGTCTCAGGCCCGTCACACAGCTGGGAGCAGACAGGCCATCTGAGACAGCACGAGTGCTTCTAAGAATCGGCCCAACGCAGCGGCCCTGCTGGTGGGCCGCACCCTTTAGGTCATGTGGGGTGATCGATCTTCCCAGCAGGCAGAGAGATAGTATCGCAAATGTTTTAAACCATACTGCAAGACGGTCTACCACCATACCCTGTAACGTCTTTATCCAAGGCTCTTAAAAAGACTTTTTAATCGTCCCAGTAAGCACCCCAGAGTGTCTGCTACGCTCTCTGAGCTGCCACTCTTATAAATGAACACCCCCGGGACGATTAGGCCTGAACAAATCCTGACCAGGGCAGAGATGACCGCAGTGGTCTCAGCCTCCTGCCTTCTCAACCCCAGGCCCCAGTTCCAACGCTCACCCCACCCCAACTGCAGGGCCTGGAGTCCTTGGCTCCCTGGGGCAAACGCAGGGGGTGGGGTTAGCCCCGTGTCCATAAATCTGACGGCGTCCTTCAGGCCACGTGCCTGGGTCTCCCTGCCTTGCACGCCAGTTTCACGAGAGGTCGAGCTCTGCCCTAAACCCACTCAGCTTGTAGCTTAGTTTGGTGGCAGCATGGGGGAGGGAAACCGGCTGCAATCAGAGCAATGGCCTCAGATCACATCAGTGCCCCCCACGTGGACTTGAGGGTCACCTACACCCCAACGATGCCCACTGGAATCTGCTCATAGGACCAGGCTCTGGGTCCCATGATGCCCATTCCCAGGTTCTTCAGGAAGATAGAGGGGGACAGCTCCCCTCCACAAAGAGAAAGATGGCTTTTCTCTATAAAGCAAGGAATTGGGCTGTTCTTTCCTCATGTCCTAGGAGGACAAATTCCTCTTGCAGAGAATATAATTCGAGTAGAAAGGCATGACTTTGAATTCCAGGTCTATTACTTTCAAGCAGTGTGATTTAGAGCAACGAGTTTAGCCTCTGAGCCAGTTTTCTCACCTGTAGAGGGTACCCAACTCCCAGCATCAGTTAAGAATGAGATGGAGCAAAGTCCCCAGCACAGGGAGCGCCCTCTCTGCCCGGCTCAAGAAGCGAGAGGTTCCCCCCGCGTCAGAAAAGGGGGAGGAGACCCACCTTGTAGGCCTCATCGATACTGGCGCTCACACAGTGCTGGATCATCTCCTTCACCAGCAAGGGGTGGGGCTCGTCACAGACCTGAGCAAACAGAAAAGAGAGGCCGGTCTGGGGCTGAGGGGGGCCATCCGAGGAGGAGCCCTGGCAGACCCACGTCTGGGTAACCTAGATACCCACCGTCTTCACTTGCTGTTTACATTGAATTCTCCAGCAAACAGAACAAGGTTTGGGAATGCCTCTCTCACCACCAGAGTCGTCACCAAATAGAGTTCGGTGTCGACCTAGTGCGGTGAGGGAAAGCCTCTGACATCATCATTACAGATTTCTCACACCAGATGAATTCACAAGAGCCAATAAGGAATGTACACGCAAGGGGCAGCTTCAAAGCCACGAGTCACCTGTCTTACATCACTGGGAAGATGACCTGCCCAGTGGACTCTCTGAACCCACTTAAGAACTGGGAGGTCTTTGGGGGCCAATCTCCCACCTGGAAGAGGAACAGGCTTGCCCTGGACAGGGCCCCCAGCCTCAGCGTGATCTCGGGCCTGTTTCCTCAGCCCCAAAATGATGAGAACATCTGCGGGCAGGGACGTGTGAGGACCAAACAGGACACACGTGGAAGCCCTGGGCCTGCCGCAGCAGCGGGGCTCGTCCACCACCCACACCACGCCACAGCCGAGCCCCTCCCACTCTCCACGGGGGTGAGTCTGTGCCCCTCCTCCCAACGCCGCCCGCCCGCCCTCCTCTGCTGGCCCCGGCAGGTGCACGACGCTCTGTCGACTGTGATGCCCACACCAGCTTTTACCTTGAACACATTCTCACTGTTGATGAAGCCGAATCCCGCGAAAGTGGACTGCAAGTTGTTCAACGCCTGCCGAGGAGCAGAAACAAGGCCAGGGTGATCTTCGGTCTCTGCCCGCCCCATCTCCCCTCTTGGGATCCGAACTTACCCCCCTACTTGCAGGCCTGCTCCCCACTGGCCCGAGGCCCCACCAGTGTATCTGGTCAACGTTCCCCAGTCTGGCTACACTCATCCCCAGGCAGCAGTCGCCCCCCTCTCCCCCCAAACGAGGGGTGCAGCAAGCCCGGGAGGCCGGCGCCCAAGCGGTGGCGCACGCACCTGCCTCATGTCGCCCTGGGCGGTGAAGAGGATGGCTTCCAGGCCGTCGTCCGTGTGCGGCACCTTCTCCTGCTCGATGACGCAAAGCAGCCTGGCAAGAATCTGGGCGTCGGTCAGCTTGGTGTAGCGGAGGACCGCGCACCGGGACTGAATGGGCTCTGCACGGGATAGGAAGGGAGTGAGGCTCCCCAGCAAAGCACGGCGTGACCCCGTCGGTCCTTCAGTTACTCGGAAGCAGCCGCAAGAGCCACGAGGCCCAGCCATGCTGACGCCACAGCCCCTGCCCAGCAGTGCCCAAGAGGGACCCGGCAAACAGGCTCAATTTCAAAATACCAACCAATAGTGGCCTCAGCTAGGACTGCCCAGGCTGACCTTGGCTGGCCAGGGCTTCCAGAAGGGGAAAAGATCCTCCAGGATAGAGACAGCCACGTGCCACAGCCCACAGGAGTCAGTGCGCGCCCAGGTGGCCTCCTGAACCACCGGGTAGGAGGTACGTCTGGGCCCTTCTGGGCAGGTCACGACCCAGCCAGTCTGGGGTGAGAACAGGGCACCTGCGTGGCTTCTTTAAGCTTCCACAGGAGATTCTGAGGCACATGAGAACCACCAGATGGACAAATGCCGGACTCTGGGTGCTATCCCTGACCTTCAGTTCAGACCATGACCACAGCATCTCCATGATCTCCACGCCCCGAGTGGGTCTCTGATCCATCCTGCTCTGCTGCCCCACTGGCTTTCCTCAAAATGTGTTGATCCGTCATCACCTCTGCCTTTCTAGGCAAACCCTGTGCCCACCAAGGTCACAGCACAGACCACCTCTGACCCTCCTACATAAAATCTTCCGCAAACCTCACCTGTCTCTCCTCTCCTAAGCCCGCGTGCCTCCCGTGGAAAAATCGACCTGTGCTCTCCTGGCAGCTCTTCCCACCAAGGACGTCCTTTCCCAGCTTCTCCCCACTTAAATCACAGCCGTCATTGAAAAAGCTCTTCTCCCACCCTCCTCCTCGCGGAGCCGGCCCAGACCACCCCAGACCGAAGTGACCGCCCCTCCTTTGCTCTCACATACACTTTCAAGGAACATGTTCCTGTTCGTTTATTTGCATTAAAGAAACCAGTTACCTCCCCCAGGGATGCAGTGGACGAACACCACGACCAGGCCCCGGCCCCTCAGAGCTTAGGTTTGCCGGGGTAGAGGAGTGAGCATCAACAGGGACGTTCCCACACCCCGGGACAGGGCCATGGAAGAGGTTTGTAGGAACGGCTCCAGGAGCCCAGCCGGAGAGCCATCAGCTCAGTGGAGGTGAGTTCTGAGCTGGGCCTTCAGGGACGAGCTTTCCAGGCCGGAAAGGCAAAAGGAACAGCACATTCAGAGGCAAGAGTGATGAAAGGGCACAGGGGCTCTGGGGAGCCGTGAGGCACTGTGCAGCTGCGTCACACAGGGTAGAAGGAGATGAGGCTGCGGGTAATGGGCTCCTGTGTGCTAGGATGGGGGCGGGCGTGGCTGTGTGGGCCATGAGGGACCACTGAAGGGCTCAGTGGGGGAGTGGCAGGGTCAGACCTGTGCTGAGAAGACCCCGGCAGCCAGCTGGTGACTCAGGTGCAGGGAAGCTGCAGGGACACGGCACCAGTGAAGGGGAGAAACTGAGGCCAGACCTAGAGTGAGGGAAGGAGGGGTAGGGGCTCAAGACACTGGGGAGGTGGGATGACCTTGGACCTGATTCTGGTGAGGGGCTGGCTGTGGTGGTGAGCAGAAAAGGGAGGACCTGAGATGGCTCAGGGCTTGCTGGCTTTGGGACACACCCCCTGCCTTGTGTGAGCCCCTGATGGGCAGGGACAGAGCCTCATACAGGTCTGTAGCCTCCACTGTGCCTTGGGTGGAGGAGATGCTGTGCACATAAAACACTGTGTTCAACATCTGCCCAATGGATGAGACGTTTCAAAGAACGGCTTTCCTAAGAGTTCATTTCAATTTGTCTGAAATCAGGAAGATTCACGACAGAACCTTCTTTACATATTTGGCTTAACAGCACAGACAAGAGAAAGACCAATTCGAAACGGGAGTTCTTGGGACTTCCCTGGTGGTCCCGTGGTTAGGACTCCGCACTGCCAATGCGGGGGGCCTGGGTTCGATCCCTGGTCGGGGAACTAGGATCCCACGTGCCACGCGGTGCGGCCAAAAAATAAATAAAATAAAACAAAACAAAACAAAAAAAACACAATGGAATTCTTATCTAAAAGCAATTAATATGCAAACTACACTAGAAGTTTCCTTTCATAGATTTTTCTCTTTGGAGAAGTACCAAAAGCTGCGAATTCAGATACACGTCAGAATAAAGCAGTCCTAGCCTTCCTCCAAGAAAGCAGAGCTCTCCCTTAACTGGTGTAGCTCCAGGAGCTAAGGTGAGGTTGTTACTGACAGTTTCAAAAATCAGCTCTGCAGTGATTTGATCATGAACCATCTCCTCTAAAGCTAAGCAATACATTTCTTTACAGATTTGGTTTACATGGTTCTTATATCCCTTTAGAAATTAAAAAATAATCAGAATGCTACCGATATATACCAGAAAAATTAATTTCATGAAAAGGGAGGGCCAGACCTTTCTCTACCAATAACTGCAGTTTCAAATCACAAAACAGACCCATCCACGTATAGCCCTATGCAAAATGCACTGGGGGGATGGCTTCACAGGCGAAGTCTATCAAACATTTAGAGAAGAGCTAACACCCATCCTTCTCAAACTCTTCCAAAATACAGCAGAGGGAGGAACACTCCCAAACTCATTCTACGAGGCCGCCATCACCCTGATACCAAAACCAGACAAAGATGTCACAAAGAAAGAAAACTACGGGCCAATATCACTGATGAATATAGATGCAAAAATCCTCAACAGAATACAACCAAACAGGGCTTCCCTGGTGGCGCAGTGGTTGAGAATCTGCCTGCCAGTGCAGGGGACACGGGTTCGAGCCCTGGTCTGGGAAGATCCCACATGCCACGGAGCAGCTGGGCCCGTGAGCCACAATTACTGAGCCTGCACCTCTGGAGCCTGTGCTCCACAACAAGAGAGGCCGCGATAGTGAGAGGCCCGCGCACCGCGATAAAGAGTGGCCCCCGCTTGCCACAACTAGAGAGAGCCCTCGCACAGAAACGAGGACCCAACACAGCCATAAATAAATAAATTTAAAAATTCACGACATATGTCAATATTAAAAAAAAAAAATACGAGCAAACAGAATCCAACAGCACATTAAAAGGACCATACACCATGATCAAGTGGGGTTTATCCCAGGAATGCAAGGATTCTTCAATATACGCAAATCAATCAGTGTGATACACCATATCAACAAACCGAAAGAGAAAAACCATATGATAGGGGCTTCCCTGGTGGTGCAGTGGTTGAGAGTCCGCCTGCCGATGCAGGGGACATGGGTTCGTGCCCCGGTCTGGGAAGATCCCACGTGCCGTGTAGCGGCTAGGCCCGTGAGCCATGGCCACTAAGCCTGTGCATCTGGAGCCTGTGCTCCGCAGCAGGAGAGGCCACAACAGGGAGAGGCCCACGTACCGCAAAAAAAAAAAAAATGATAATCTCAATAGATGAAGAAAAAGCTTCTGACAAAACTCAACACCGATTTATGATCAAAACTCATCATAGAGGGAACCTACCTCAACATAATAAAGGCCATATATGACAAACCCACAGCCAACATCATTCTCAATGGTGAAAAACTGAAACCATTTCCTCTAAGATCAGGAACAAGACAAGGTTGCCCACTCTCACCACTATCATTCTACATAGTTTTGGAAGTTTTATCTACAACAGTCAGAGAGGAAAAAGAAATAAAAGGAATCCAAATTGGAAAAGAAGAAGTAAAATTGTCACTGTTTGCAGATGACAATACTATGCATAGAGAATCCTAAAGATGCTACCAGAAAACTACTAGAGCTAATCAATGAATTTGGTAGAGTAGCAGGATACAAAATTAATGAACAGAAATCTCTTGCATTCCTCTACACTAATGATGAAAAATCAGAAAGAGAAATTAAGGAAACACTCCCATTTACCACTGCAACAAAAAGAATAAAATACCTAGGAATGAACCTACCTAAGGAGACAAAAGACCTGTATGCAGAAAACTATAAGACACTGATGAAAGAAATTAATGATAATACAAACAGATGGAAAGATATACCATGTTCTTGGATTGGAAGAATCAACATTGTGAAAACGACTATACTACCCAAAGCAATCTACAGATTCAATGCAATCCCTATCAAACTACCAATGGCATTTTTCACAGAACTAGAACAAAAAATTTCACTATTTGTATGGAAACACAAAAGACCCCAAATAACCAAAGCAATCTTGAGAAAGAAAAATGGAGCTGGAGGAATCAGGCTCCCGGACTCCAGACTATTCTACAAAGCTACAGTAATCAAGACAGTATGGTACTGGCACAAAAACAGAAATATAGATCAATGGAACAGGATAGAAAGCCCAGAGATAAACCCATGCACATATGGTCACCTTATCTTTGATAAAGGAGGCAAGAATATACAATGGAGAAAAGACAGCCTCTTCAGTAAGTGGCACTGGGAAACTGGACAGCTACATGTAAAAGAATGAAATTAGAACACTCCCTAACACCATACACAAAAATAAACTCAAAATGGATTAAAGACCTAAATGTAAGGCCAGACACTATAAAACTCTTAGAGGAAGACATAGGCAGAACACTCTATGGCATAAATCACAGCAAGATCCTTTTTGACCCACCTCCTAGAGAAATGGAAATAAAAACAAAAATAAACAAATGGGACCTAATGAAACTTAAAAGCTTTTGCACAGCAAAGGAAACCATAAACAAGACGAAAAGACAACCCTCAGAATGGGAGAAAATATTTGCAAACGAAGCAACTGACAAAAGATTAATCTCCAAAATATATAAGCAGCTCATGCAGCTCAATATCAAAAAGACAAACAACCCAATCCAAAAATGGTCAGAAGACCTAAATAGACATTTCTCCAAAGAAGATATACAGATTGCCAACAAACACATGAAAGGGTGCTCCACATCACTAATCATTGGAGAAATGCAAATCAAAACTACAATGAGGTATCACCTCACACCAGTCAGAATGGCTATCATCAAAAAATCTACAAACAATAAACGCTGGAGAGGGTGTGGAGAAAAGGGAATCCTCTTGCACTGTTGGTGGGAATGTAAATTGATACAGCCACTACAGAGAACAGTATGGAGGTTCCTAAAAAAACTAAAAATAGAATTATCATATGACCCAGATATCCCACTACTGGACATATACCCTGAGAAAACCATGATTCAAAAAGAGTCATGTACCACAATGTTCACTGCAGCTCTATTTACAATAGCCAGGACACGGAAGCAACCTAAGTGTCCACTGACAGATGAATGGATAAAGATGTGGCACATATATACAGTGGAATATTACTCAGCCATAAAAAGGAACGAAATTGAGTTATTTGCAGTGAGATGGATGGACCTAGGGTCTGTCATACAGAGTGAAGTAAGTCAGAAAGAGAAAAACAAATACCGTATGCTAACACATATATATGGAATCTAAAAAAGAAAAAAAAATGGTTCTGATGAACCTAGGGGCAGGACAGGAATAAAGACGCAGACGTAGAGAATGGACTTGAGGACACGGGGAGGGGGAAGGGTAAGCTGGGACAAAGTGAGAGAGTAGCACTGACATGTATACACTACCAAATGTAAAATAGATAGCTAGTGGGAAGCAGCTGCATAGCACAGGGAGATCAACTCCGTGCTTTGTGACCACCTAGAGGGGTGAGATAGGGAGGGTGGGAGGGAGATGCAAGAGGGAGGGGATATGGGGATATATGTATACATATAGCTGATTCACTTTGTTATACAGCGGAAGCTAACACAACATTGTAAAGCAATTATATACTCCAATAAAGATGTTTTAAAAAAAAAGATAGCACAGCTACCTTGTTTGATACCACTCAGTTGTTAGTTAGGGGAGCAGGGATTTGATTTGAAATCTGTTTGCTTACAAAGTTCGTGTTGTTTCCAGTTAAGCTGCTGATCTGGAAAGTTGAACATTATTTGGTAAAATCTGGACTCTGTAGTTTCCCTACTCTTGCCATTACCTGTAGATAGAATTTTGACTTCTAGGATATTGTTCATTTCACTTTTACAGTAAAATTTATAATAAAAATTTAAATTAAAAAAAAATGCACTGGGGGGTGGGGGCAGTTCTTTAAGTATAACACAGCTCCCGCCCTCCCAGACCTGTCCTACCACTGGTAAGGAGACAAGCATCATACGCGGCCATAAATCAAGACCTTTTAGCACAGTTTCCTCCACTGCACCATGGGTGTCTTGAAGGTAGAGAACGTTTCCTGTTAAACTCTGTCTGCTCTGCACTAGCCTAGTGCCCGACGCCTACTAGGAACAGAGTAGATGTTTGTGGAATAGATTCATGACCTGGGGAAGGTCAAGGGCCACGAGCCCACTGGGGCTGGAGACAATGACTTTGGGGGGCATCATGGTTGGTACCACGCTTGTCTGGGTGGAGGAGCCGGACGGCTGAGCTTACACAGGCTGGGGGTTAGCGGGGCGGATGTGAGGCAAGGACAGAGGGACAAGAGAGCTGTGAGAAATAGTCAGAGAGAGAGTGAAAAAAAGCTGGGCTGTGCTCACAGTCTGTATCAGAAAGGGAAGGGTGTGAAACCAGCAGGAAGTTGAGACACTGAGGTGGGAGGGCTCAAAGCAGTGAGGAAGAAGACAGACTGCTGGGAGGGAAGGAGGGAGGGAGGGAGGGGGCTGGAAGGACCAACGCCAGGTCAGGAAGATGAGCGTGTGAGGTTTCACAGGGGAGGCAACTCCTGGTAATGACAAAACCCAGCGTGCAAACACACTGTATGCCAAGCGCTCCAGACACACAGAAAGCGCAAGAGCGCATCTGCACAGGGGCCGTGACCGTGACACTGCGCACAGGATACCAAAACATCACACGCGCCTGTGATGCAAGAGTCAGACAGACCTGGGGCTCCAATCCCAGCTCTTCGGCTTGCCGTGAGACTTTGGGCAAACTATTCGACCTCTCTGAGCTCCATGTTTTTTTCATCTCTAAGGTGGAACTAATAATACCTCCTCATAGAATTATATAAGATTAAATGAGAAAGCAGATTATATAGTGCTCAGCCCACGGCAGGCGATCAAAAGCCCCTTCTCTTCTGCTGCTAAAGAGCCAACGTGAACGGCACGTGGACCCCGAGCCATGCAGAGCTGACCCTCACCTATGATTTTATCCGAAGCGTTACAAGCAAGAGCGAAGCGGGTCGTTTTGGAGTAGATTTCCATCGTTCTCCTCAAGGCTTGCTGGGCTCCATCAGTCATGCTGAGAAGAAAAACACAAGGGGCGGTTTGCAGCTGGGACCCAAGGTCCATGGGACACAAATCCCCTCCTACGGACCCTGGGAAGCCTACACTCCTGATTGGGCATGCTCAGTCTCTCTCTGGGACCCCGTGTGGGCCTCACGCAGACAGGCTGCACATGGACAGAGCAGAGGCCCTGCAGGCAGGCTGCCTGGGCTCACCTCAAAGCTCCTTCATCCACTCCTGTGGGACCTTTAGGCAAATTATCTGAGCCTCAATGTCATCGCCTATAAGGAGATAATGCTACTGCCCACCTCAGAGGGTTGTTATGACAGTTAAATAAAACAATAACATGTAAAGTGTGTAGCAGAGCACCTAGCATAATGCAAATGCTTACAGATACGTGCTGGATAAACGTTAGCGGCTATTACTGCTGTAAATAATGTTACAGTAAAATGGTTAAGGTGTATCCCCACTATGGAACAAAATGGCACAGAATACAGCAATTAAAACCTATGTTCAGGGCTTCCCTGGTGGCGCAGTGGTTGAGAGTCCGCCTGCCGATGCAGGGGACGGGGGCTCGTGCCCCGGTCCAGGAAGATCCCACATGCCGCGGAGCGGCTGGGCCCGTGAGCCATAGCCACTGGGCCTGCACGTGCGGAGCCTGTGCTCGGCAACGGGAGAGGGCACAGCGGTAATTACGAGGCCCGCGTACCGCAAAAAAAAAAAAAAACCTATGTTCACAACAAGATTACAATAACATGGAACTCTGCTTTTCGCGTTAAAACGCAAAACCAGGATACAAAAATTATAATTATTATCATCTCAACTATGTAAAAATGCACAGTGTAGAAAAACAGGAGATAAAATAAAGCAAGAAATTACCCATATCTTTAAAAGTTTCTTCAAAGAACATGAATTACTGTTATTTTTCTAAATGGCACCTAACATTTTCTCATTTATGCTGATAATGATCGCACAATGTTGTGAATGTACTAAGTGCCGCTGAATGGTACACTTGAAAATGGCTGAAATGGTAAATTTTCTGTTAGATATATTTCACCACAATTTAAAAAAATCATTTAAATTATGCATGTAAGTGATGCTGGAACAAACACCTTAACTGTCTTAGACAAATGTTTGTAAATTACTTAGTTAAGATCAGGTTCAGGGCTCAGGCCTCTATTAAATCTCTTTTGAAGATGTGATAAGCAAATCTGTCACAGAAGTGCCAAGGTGAGAGCTCTTCCTCCTGATTTAATACAGCCGATAAAAGACTCAGAGATCAAGGTAAAAAATTCCTGGCAAAGCACTCTACCTGTCTGCTTCATCCAGGACGATGATCTTGTGTCGCCCTTTGGGAAGGGTGACTTTCTGTTGGGCAAACATTTTGATTTTGTTCCTCACAACGTCAATGCCCCTGAAACAATGAGCCACAATATTACTGTCACCTTCTGAGACCAATTCACTCACCTTCACGGGGACTGTTAACCCTCAGGACACCATCATGGACCCAACTTTAGTTTTTAAGTTTCTTTTTGGGCACTCTAACTATTTATAAGGATTGTCATTCATTACTTTTATTCCTTCTTGGAGGTCTTCAGAAGAACAAAGGAAAAAATTTAGTTACTTTTTAAAAACAGAATGAAACTCATTTTATCTTGCAACTATCATACGGGTCCACTGGATTCTTTATAATCTAAGATACATTTTGGGGGTCTCAGTAATCTTATGCTTCCTGTATCTTAAAATGTTTGCTACTTCATCATCCTAGTACTTATTTCATCATTACTCATCAATTATTCCCAACTATGCTAAAAAAGACTAAAATAATAAAATGAAAGTGATAGAAATGCTTAGAAGATCGATGCAATATTCGGAAAAACTGTTACTACTGCCTCATCCTTCGGTTTTTTATTGTTTTGTGAGGTACTACATTATCTTTCTGGAAGATACAAAAGTAGTTCAGATACACCATCTGAAAGCTTTCATTGACAACAGCCAAAAATTCAAAATTTTTCATTTTCTACCCATAATGTCACAGAGAAAAGAAATGACAGCGGAAGATGTTTCATCATTATAAGACAAGTCAGAAAATGAAGTAGAGAGACAGCAGGATTCTAGACTCTGATGATGCTGATGGTGAAATAGGTCACATAAACAAAATTTTAGACTACGAGTCTTCAGATGCCAAAATCCTCCATGAATTTTCTCAAACTTAAGAATCAAGGCGTGAACATATTTCTAAGGACAAAAACTAAACATATTTTCACCCAGTTAGTCACTCAACAGGAAGGACTTAGCTCTCCAATGTCTTGTGACAAGAACTTGGACCATCCTGTTTTGCTAAAAGAACATGTGACAGGACTTCCCTGGTGGCACAATGGTTAAGAATCTGCCTGCCAATGCAGGGGACACGGGTTCGAGCTCTGGTCTGGGAAGATCCCACATGTCGTGGAGCAACTAAGCCCTCAAGCCACAACTACTGAGCCTGCGTGCCACAACTACTGAAGCCCATGAGCCTAGAGCCCGTGCTCCATAAGAGAAGCCACTGCAATGAGAAGCCCGAGTGCCACAATGAAGAGTAGCCCCTGCTCGCCGCAACTAGAGAAAGCCTGAGAGCAGCAACAAAGACCCAACACAGCCAATAAATAAATAACTGTATCAAAAAAAAAAAAAGAACATGTGACAGTATTCGTTCATCTTTGATATTCGAACACACACATTTACAGGGTACAGTTTGTAAGTGATCAAAAGCTGAAGGTAGGTGTGTATAATAAGGTTCCTGGAAGGAAATAGATGATAAAGGAACCAAAAAAAGCCATTGTATGGATCACTCTAATAAATCTAAAATTGAAAATATTTGCAATTATGGGCCATTCTCTCTTCAACAAAGTTAAGAGCCACCAAAATTTTCTGCTGGTATCTGTCATCTGGAATCGGCGTTTACAAAACGGCTCAACTGCAGGCGTGTTCATGGCATCCGATGAGCTGTTAGTTGCATTCAAACAACAGAGCCCGTTTCAGGTCTGTATACATCATCAAAACCAGGAAAACGTTGCAGAGTAGAGAACCACGTCCTCAGGGAATAACCAAAGGCAGACTTTGCAGACATTTTATTCAACAGGTCCTCATTTTTTAATCCTCTACTATCCCATGTCTAAAAAGTAAACTGGGGGAGTTCCCTGGCAGTCCAGTGGTTAGGACTCGGCTCTCTCACTGCCATGGGCGGGGGTTCAATCCCTGGTCGGGGAACTAAGATCCCACAAGCCACGCTGTGCAGCCGAAAATAAATAAATAAATAAATAAATTTATAAAAGCAAAAAGGTTAAGATGGTAAATTTAATGTTAAAAAAAATAAAAGTAGTAGGGACTTCCCTCGTGGCGCAGTGGTTAAGAATCCGCCTGCCAAGGCAGGGGACACAGGTTCGATCCCTGGTCCGGGAAGATCCCACGTGCCGTGGAGCAACTAAGCCCGTGTGCCACAACTACTGAGCCCGTGCTCTAGAGCCCATGCTCTGCAACAAGAGAAACCACCGCAGTGAGAAGCCTGTGCACCTCAACGAAGAGTAGCCTCCGCTCGATGTGACTAGAGAAAGCTAGCGGGTAGCAATGAAGATCCAACGCAGCCAAAAATAAATTAAAAAAAAAAAGTAAACTAGCAGCCCACCTCCATTAGGATGGTTACTAACAACAACAGAAAATAACAAGTGTTGGTGAGGATGTGAAGAAAAGGGAGCCCTTGTGTGCTGTCGATGGGAATGTAAAATGGTGCAGCCACTATGGAAAACAGTACGGCGGTCCCACAAAAATTGAAACATAGAATTACCAAATAATCCAGTGATTCCATTTCTGAGTCTATATCTGAAAGAATTGAAAGCGGGGTCTCAAAGAGATATTTGTGCACTCCTGCTCATAGCAGTATTATTCACAGTTCACAATATTCAAAAGATAAAAGCAACGCAAGTGTCCATTGTCAGCTGAATGGATAAACAAAACATAGTGGTATATACCACTCAGCCTGAAAAAGGAGGGACATTCTGACACGTGCTACAACATGGAGGAACCTGAAATATGCGTGAAATAAGCCATCACAAAAGCACAAATGCTGTATGATTCTACTTGTGTGCGGTTCCTAGAACAGTCAATTCATAGAGACACAAAGTCACATGCTGGGTGCCAAGGGCTAGGGGAGGGGAATGGGGAGTTGTTGTTTAATGGGTGCAGAGTTTCCGTTTGGGAAGAAGAAAACAGTTCTGGAGATCTGTTGCACAATAATGTGAATGTACCCAACGCCACTGAACTGTACACTTAAAGATGGTTAAGATGGTAAATTTTTTTTTTAATAAATTTATTTATTTTATTTATTTATTTTTGGCTGTGTTGGGTCTTCATCACCGCGCACGGGCTTTCTCTAGTTGCAACGAACGGGGGCTACTCTTCGTTGCGGCAGGCAGGCTTCTCATTGCGGTGGCTTCTCTTGTTGCAGAGCACGGGCTCTAGGCATGCGGGCTCAGTAGTTGTGGCTCGCGGGCTCTAGAGTGCGGACTCAGTAGTTGTGGCGCACGGGCTTAGTTGCTCTGCGGCATGTGGGATCTTCCCGGACCAGGGCTTGAACCCGTGTCCCCTGCATTGGCAGGCGGATCCTTAGCCACTGCGCCGCCAGGGAAGCCCCAAGATGGTAAATTTTATGCGATGTGTATTTCAGCACAATTAAAAGTAATTTTTAAACTCTCCATTAAAAAAAAAAAAAACTAAACCAACAAGTCAAGTGCTTATGATGCCACATCAACAAGCCAGCAATCCCCATTCTCTTTCATTGGAAAGATTAAAGGAAAACACAAAGCCAGCAAAACAAGCTCTATAAGTGCTACAGAGACCTGAAAAATGTTGTTTCTATAACAGCTCAAAAGGTAAAACACTTGCCACCCTTCAGGCCTAACTCCCAGGTGTACCTGTCATTTGAGGCATTGAGCTCCAAAACGGCATCCTTGAAGGCCGGGCCCAGCAGGGCTCGTGCCAAACACAGGATGCTGGTAGTTTTGCCGGTTCCTGGGGGGCCCTAGGAATGAGATCTCCAGTAAGTGCTTCAAGCCAACAGAATGAACGTAATGAGAACTCCCGATTTACTGCTCACCACTCTTTGTGCTCAGGCCCCGCCTAGAGCCCTCCCAACCCATAGCACACACCAGATCAATACAGCAACCAACCCACAGGCCTCACCAGTGGGAGGTGGGAATGGTATGGGCTCTGGTGGTCATGGGCTTCTCTGAGGAGGAACCTCTGTACGTGAGAAAGCGCTTAAGAGGGGGCGAAAACGAGCCTCCAAGATGTCCGACAGGGCCAGGACCCAGTACTCACAGCAATGATGATATTGGGCACATTCCCTTCTCTTGAAAAGACCTGAAGGAAGAAATGCTCGTTAAAACTGGTTCATCTGCAAACTTGAGGAGCCAGGTCTCCCCAACCACACAGGCCCGTGTAGCAAACATGGCTACAAACTGTTCCATGTGGATGCCCCATGGAACACTCAGGTCAACACACTCTAACCTGAATTCAACACTTTCCCCTATAAACCTGAGGTCCCCCCATGTTTCCCCTTCCGTGGACTGTCAACGGCGTCAACCCTCCCGCCCACACCAGGAACCTGGAGGTCACCGTCATCCCTGATTGGCCTTCTCCCTCACCCCATGCAGCCCCTCAGTGACAAAGGCTGGGCCCCCCTTTCTCCTTTATCTGGAGACCACTTCCTTCTCTTCAGCCCACTGCCACTTTCTTAGCCCAGGACCTCTTTTTAAAAAATTATTATTTTTTTACATTTTTATTGGAGTCTAGTTGATTTACAATGTTGTGTTAGTTTCAGGTGTACAGCAAAGTGAATCAGTTATACATGTACATATATGCACTCTTTTTTAGATTCTTCTTAGCCCATTACCTCTTGCCTGCATTGCTTTCAACAGGCCATTGGCTGGTCTCCTTGCATCTAATCTTGCCCCACTCCAATCCATTTCCCATATGGTAACATAACCAATTTTCTAAAATACATATCTCTGAAAACACTCTTACCTGACTGGAACTCTTGGATGACTCAAACCCTTAAACCTGGCTCACAAGGCCCTGCCCACCTCACCAGCTCACCCCTCCCACCCCTCCCACCCCCCAGGACATGTGCTCTACAGCCTCGTTACTTGGTAGGCTCCACAGACCAGCAGCATCGGCATCTCCTGGGAGCTTGTCAGAAATGCAGACTCTCTGACCCCACTCCAGAACTACCAGATCCGAACCTGCATTTTGACAGCATCCCCAGGCGATTCGTATGCCATCCATGTCGGGAAAGCACTACTCTGTATTCCACTCAGATGGCATTCCCCACCCCCCACCCCCGCCATAGAATAAACCATGCTCTCTCTCACCTCCGGGCCTTTGCACATGCTGTTCCTGCTGCCTCCCCTCTCTCCACCCCCGACCCCCCAAGTCTGGCTGACTCCCACTCACTTAGCTTTGGTGTCACTTCTTCCATTTGGGAATTAGGACTCTGTAAACAGGTTAACTCTTCCCTGAACTAACCCACATGCCCCCACAGCCCCTGTACGTCGTCCCCTGGCAGAGTGCTTATCACATGGCCTGATGACTTTAATGCTGCCCCAGTTCGACTGTAAATCCCACGCAGAGCTGGGCTCAGGTCTAGTCTGTTCACCATTATATCAACCGTTCCTAAAACCGCACCATAACTAGCCCAGAGAAGATATTCAAATATTTGCCACATGAATAAGTCTGTAAAATAAATAAATACCTTGGTAGCTATTGAAGTCTAAGCCCCAGTTACTACAGAGACTGCCTCTGTCATGTCTCAGATAGCTGGGCTTCTAGATTCTGCCTAAAGACCTCTAGGGCTGGGAATTCAAAGCTTCCTCTACTGCTGACTGTTTCTGCTTGCTCCCGGTTTGTGTCATCCTGAAGTCGGCTGCCTTGTCACTTAGTTGCTTTAGGCAGGGCTTAGCAATTATGATGGAGAGGAAGGTGGGGGGAGTGGGGGGAGTCCACCCTGAGACCCATTTTTATAAGCTCCCTAGCTAAGAATGGTTTTCACATTTTTAAAGGGTTGTTTAAAAAATAAACAAAGGGACTTCCCCTGGGGGTCCAGTGGTTAAGACTGCGCTTCCACTGCAGGGGGCGCGGGTTCAGGGGGCGCGGGTTCAATCCCTGGTCAGGGAACTAAGACCCCATGAGCTGCACACGCGGCACGGCCAAAAAAAAATACAGAGAATATGTGACAAAGACTTTATATGGTTTGCAAAGCCTAAAATATCTATTCATCGACTTTTGCAGACAAAGTTTGCCACCTCTGCTCTTGAAGAATACAAAACAAGTCTGATAAGCCCTCTCCAATGAGCCAGTCCTTCAAACATCTGAAGTTACCCACCCTGTCTTCTAGATTCCTCTCCAAACTGAATGTCTCCCATTCCCTTAATTCTTCTGGATTTGTGGCCAGCCCCCAGCTCGCTACCTTGGCTGTCTTCCTCCAAATGCCTTGAGCTTATCAAAGTCACAATAATGAGATGTAAGATCCTCTTTTAAAAACTCACCTCCAGCCTGCTCACTGTGTCTTCATTCCCGACAATTTCATTCAGCTTTACTGGTCTATATTTTTCAACCCTGTTTTTAAGAAAATGCATAAAGATGTTGACACGGCTATTTTCACGCTACCCAAAAGAAAGCACTAAAGGGCAATTCTGGGAGCTTTGTCAGAAGATGATATACATTCAATAAAAATACATCAAATGGTTGCAGGTTTTAAATTTAAAGAGATGCCCGAGTGCCATTTGAAAAGTCAAGTGCATGAGAATTGTGCACCAAAGACTTCAAACCCGCCACAGCAGAGAAACACCTGCTGGTGCTGGAGAAGGGCCAGAGCAGGCCATCTGGAGAAATGTGACACTGTGTGGCCACACAGTCTGCCCATCACAACAGAGGTCCAGCGCACGCAGCACTGACACCATTTGCTCTGACAGACATGGATGCAACTGGGCCCCTTCTCATCCTTTAACTGCCAGTGTCTGCAGACTTGTGCCAGGTGCCCAGCACGGCTGACTAGACAGAAACCGCAGGCCTATCCTGTGATCCTACTAGGCTGTGTGGACTGGACAGCCTAGTGGCCTTTTCAGACCAATACTTCTTCTACTAAGCAAGCTATGCTATGAGAGAAAGTGACTTTCTCTGGCTCTGAGAATAGAACAGGAAGTAGATTTGCAATGATTTGACCATCAGGACTTCCTCTGCCTTTATGATAGTCCCTGATTTACTCTTAGCTTGTATTCCCTCCAGGTACTGGTTTTGCACCAGAAGGAGCTGCATGCAAAGCTTTTTTGCCACATACTGCAGAAAACAGAGACAGCTCTCTTCCAAGGTCCGCAGATGCAGCATGCTTGTTCCTCCTCATTTATTCTTCATGCTCAGCCCCCTCCAGGTGCCAAGCGGTGTGTAAGGAGCTAGCACACTCAACGGGAAGAAGGTAGCAGGTGCAGACACGAGCAAAACATAGTTCTTGCTCTCAAGGGCTTTCCCACTAGCGGGGAGACACAGCTTGGCAAATCCCACTACAATGCTAAACTGCTTATGAAAACCACGGGCTGTGGAAGCCCAGAGGAGGGAGGAATCGCCACCTGGGAATGTTTGCAGCTGAAATCTCAGCTAGATTTTGTTCTGTTTTAATAAATTTATTTTATTTATTTATTTTTGGCTGCATTGGGTCTTCGTTGCACGGGCTTTCTCTAGTCGCGGTGAGCGGGGGCTACTCTTCGTTGTGGTCCATGGGCTTCTCATTTGCGGTGGCTTCTCTTGTTGCAGAGCACGGGCTCTAGGCGCCAGGACTTCAGTAGTTGTGGCACACGGCCTCAGTAGTTGTGGCTCGCAAGCCCTAGAGCGCAGGCTCAGTAGTTGTGGCGCATGGGATTAGTTGCTCCACGGCATGTGGGTTCTTCCTGGACCACGGCTCGAACCCGTGTCCCCCGTATTGGCAGGCAGGTTCTTAACCACTGAGCCACCAGGGAAGTCCCTCTCAGCTAGACTTTGAACAAGGCAAACATACTCCTCCTTCAGGACCTTCATAGCTGCTCCCTGACTGAAAGCTCTCTCTGCCTCCATGGCCACATGGCTTCTTCCCTGAATTCAGGTCTTTACTCAAATATCATCTCATCAGAGGCCTTCCCGGACCACCATAGCGATTTACTCCACAGAAGCTGTCACCATCAAATATATTATATGTCTACTTGTTCATTTTTTACTTTGTCTTTCTCTATCAAATGTAAGCTCTGTGACAACAGAATTTGTTTTGCACACTGAAGTATCTTAAGCATCTAAAATAGGGTCGTGTGTGAAAATTATAATGCAAACCACATGTAATCTTAAACTTTCTCATAGTCACATTTAAAAAGGTAAAAAGAAAATGGGTGAAGTTATTTTACTAATATGATTTAGAGAACCTAATATATTCAAAATATTATCATTTTCAACATGTAATCAATATAAAAATTACTGAGTTTTTTTAAAACTAAGTCCTTGAAATACGGCGTGTATTGTACACTTACAAGTCCATCTCAATTCGGACTAGCATCAGACTCATGTGGCTAGTGGCGGGGGGACTGGATAGCGCAGCGTAGATATTCCAGTAAGCTATACTGCCCATCATTTAGGTATCTGGTCTCGCCAAGAAGAGGGGTGGGCTGGAGGGATGGGAATACGCAGCGGACAGGGAGGAAACCATTCCCACGCCCAGTGGAGAGTTCCGAGAGGTGCGCACAGGGAGTGGAAACCGAGTGGAGAGCCTGCCCTACACCTGCGCCTGTTGGCAGGTGACTTCCCAAGTCACCTGTCCTCCCAGCTGCCCAGGATGTTGCTATTTAAAGTGAGCAAGCCACGGAAAACAGGCGGGGGCCTTCACACCATCCCGATTCCGGATCTGCGTCCGACACTTC